>NW_022631115.1:2154220-2309022 GCF_010015895.1 Lontra canadensis
CCCCCCCCCCCACAACTCCACAAGTTACCCTTTAAGATCTTTTGCTCTTTTTGAGTGCTTTTAACTAGGCTCCAAGATAATGCTGGTCCCAATCGCAGGGCTCTCCCATATTGGGGTATTATTTTCCATTGGGTGACTTCTGGTGGCTCCCTCCCCCTTCTCTTTATCCTTTGATATCAGTCCCATTATTCCCAGTATGTTTTACCTCCTGACTGGTGTCTTCTGCTCCCGTAGAGATCTAGAAGTGTATAATCCTACATCTCAGGCTAATTTCATGAGTGTTCAGACTGTTCCAGTAGATAGTTAGCTCACTTTAGGGGACCAAATGAAACAGGGTCTCCTACTTCTCCACCATCTTGACCCCCATCTCAATATTTGCTTTTCTGTTATGATTTCTTGATTTTTTTCAGTCATTTCTGATTTTATTCAGGTCTTCCAGCTCTATAATTTTCCTCTTCATTTATAAACATCTCAGTGAAAACCTTCATATTATTGTGTGTATATTTGTTGCTGTTGTTCTACATTATAAGTGGTGGTATTTGAGTGGAGGTATTGGTTTGAGACAAAGAAAGCATAGCCCCTCAGACAGGATTTCAAAGAACAATATTAATTTAAAGTATTTAATCTGGTTCACAGATTGCTCCAAATAGAGTTAAGCAGAACTTGGCCACTGATTCAGGATCACTTAGGGCACAAAATGCTCTATTTCCAAAAGAGAGATGAGAAGACCAGAAAAGCCATGTGTTTGTGCTTGCTTGGTCTATATTTAGGAAAATCTATATAGAGAGCACATTAAAATGGGGGGGGGGTAGGCTGTGTGATCCTAATAACTGGAATTGCTAGATGCATATATCCCTGCCCTGCACCCCAGGTATCTTTCTGGGGATGGGCACTGCTGCTATATCAGCACACCCTTTCTTCCAGACAATGCTGCAAACACATTGACACACATTTTGTACAATTTTCTTTTCTGTTTATTTTCTTTCTTGTGTATGTGTTTTTAGGCCCATGTTATTATCCTTCAACAGAAAATTGAAATGCCATAAGACCTAGCTTTCTTAGGCATTTTTAATTCTGCCTTGCTGAAATTAAAACTATGTTTTTGAATCATAAATCACTAGACATGATTTTATCTCCCAGTAGATTTATATTTAACCTATGAAATTGATCCCCCCAAAATCTTGTTTCCATACTTTTATTAATTTTGGCTAAGTGGTTGCAAGTCCAAAGGCAGTGAGATATTAGCTCCCTCTCACACAAAGTGGAAATAAACCACAAAAACACCTCATAACCTTCCATTATCTATTGAACCAGACTGCCCTTGTTGTGTTGGCAAGCAAAGGTAGCTCTTGCATATGCACTCATTTTTACAGAACTATTTTTAAAAACTGATTTGAAATTCTATGTTTCTTTTTGTGGTTAATTTATGCTTTATTTCACAGGTTAAGAAAGTGTAAATAAATTTTGAAAATCCTTTGGTGTTTGAAAATGCATTATTGAGAGAACACTAATTAGTAGAATTGTTATAGATTGTTTTTCCGAGGCGAGCACTTGACAACTGCCTGTTACCTGTACTCTATCAGCTGGCTTTTGAGAATATAGTATAGTATACAGAGTCACAGTTCAGGTACTGCAGTGAAATTACATAAAATTGAGTAACCAAAACCTTTTTGGTTCTAAGACTGATTTACTATTATGCAGAGATTAAAAGATTTTGAAGCAAGATAAAATGGATTTCTACTGAGAACTTTCTGATCCAACCCCTCCCCATGCACACAACTCATATCACATATTCCTTATAGAACCTCTTGTCTTTTAAATATAACATGTTGGAGGACTAGGCTTTGAAAATACAGAGATTAAAAAGCAAAGTCATCATGAGAGCAGATAAGAAGACAGAAAAGAATAAGAAATCACATGTAGTTTAATTTCATGTAGACAAGAGTCTCTGAAAAAGCTGAGATTACAAAGGATTTATAGATGACTATAATGGTGTAATCATAGCTATAATTCAAGAGTGATTAGAGCAGGCCTCTATGAAGAAGGGGTAGGTCAGGAGAGACTCAAATGTATGTGTGTGTGGTATTCATGTGGATATCTGGAGAAAAAGATTTCCTAGAAAACATACTTGCAAAGGACCTAAGGCAAATATGAGTCTGGTGTGTTTGGCATGCAGGAAGAAAGCCAATGTAGCTGT
This sequence comes from Lontra canadensis, assembly GCF_010015895.1. Classification (NCBI taxonomy): domain Eukaryota; kingdom Metazoa; phylum Chordata; class Mammalia; order Carnivora; family Mustelidae; genus Lontra; species Lontra canadensis. The sequence goes on from NW_022631115.1 coordinate 2,156,418, forward strand.
GGTGACAGTGAAAGAATAGAGTGGAGACAGAGGTTATTTGGGAAGTACTTACTGGCCACAGCAAGATGTTTGAATCTTATTTTAAATGTGGCAGGACAATGTTAAAATATGTCAAAAAGGAGAAAATAATAGCCTGATTTATTTTAAAAGATAAATGACAAGATAGCAACTTATCAGTGTGAAATGTTCCCTAATTATAGAGAGCAACTCTCTGTTCTGTACAGAACAGAGAGTGGGGAATAGGCAGGAATGCAGGTAGAGAGACTGGGTGGCAGGCAATTTGGGTAACAGAACATTAAATAGTTGTCTATTTAGTGGCAGACATGGATGTAGTGAGAAGTGGTCAAATTTGGGGTATATTCCAAGGGTAGGACTTAGCCACTCTAAACTTTATATGTCATGATAAATTAAAACTACCAAATACCTCTTATCTATTTTTGTTTGAGAAGCTTGATGACTAGTAGTGACATTTATCAAAATGAGGAAGATGAGAAGGGTGGCTTGGGGGTGGATAGGGACATGGGAAAAGAAAAAGGGAGTATGAGAGCAAGGTATTTATTTATTTATTTATTTATTTAAAAGATTTGATTTTTTATGAAGGGGGATGGGCAGAGGGAGAGAAACTCAAGCAGACTCCCCACTAAGCAGAGAACTTGTTGGGGGGATTGATCCCACAACCTATGAGATCGTGACCTGAGCCAAAATCATGAGTCTGACGCTTAATCAACTGAGCTACCAGCTGCCCCAGCAAGGTTCTAATTTCAATACATCTGGATTAGGTTGCTTCTTAGTTTTCCAAGTGGATACAGTGAATAGATAAGTAGATATAATGTTCTGAAGTCCTGGTGAAGAGTTCAATTAAGGAACTTGGGCACCATTGCATCATGCCTATATTAGTATATACATGATCTTAGAAGTGGTAGACCTAGATAAAGTTCTGTAAAGATTGGCTGTAGATTGCAAAAAAGAGTTCTGAAAATCCAGTTATGGAATGTGTATATCAATATTTAAAGGTTAGAAATGGGAAGATCCAGCAAAGAAGACAGAAAAGAAAGTAAGAATTAAGAAGAAAAACATAAGATTGCAATGTTTTGAAGGGCAAGTAGAAAAAGTGTTCAGAGAATGCAGAGTGGTCAAGTAGTCACTGCTTTTGAGAGGTTATCGATTTAGTACTGAAAATTGTCATCAGTTTTGACAACGTGAAACCACTGAAAAGTTTGGGAGTGAAGAAGTGGTGCCAGTAGTCTGATTTAAATGAGCTCAAGAAAGAATAGAAATTTTTGGAGTGGTTACAATGTAAAAGACACAATAGACCTTTTCTCTTTATATAACAATAAGACAAATTCAGACAAAATTGAAAGAATACTTTTGTGTTGTCTGTGATGATTATATTTTCAATAGGCTATACTCCTTTCAGGTGAGTTGCTTCCCTTTAGAGAAAGGAATGATGTTCTGGCACTAGGTGAAGGGGAAACTTAGAAGTAGTGGTATGAGAATGGAAAATGTCTATTTGCCTTACCTGTACCATTTTCAATCACTAGAAATAAGTGTAGAGGTGCAAGTCTTATGAATGAGAGTGAAGAGTTGCCTCATAAGAGTTGCCTTATAAGAGGTCAAGGTGTGGAAGACACTAGAGATGTTTTTGTGTGGATAAAACAAGTAGAGGTATTTAATTCACTCATAGCCTGTGGGTTATTTTGAATGAAAGAACTGTCTTTCTTGACTTGTTTTTTTCTCTATTTTATCCAATGAAATCTATTTACTTATTGCTTCCTCTTTTATCTTCTCAGCGTTTGAACCAATGCACAATATGTTATAAAACATTTAGTACTGACATGCCATGTGGAAGCTGAGAACACAGCTACTCTCTTCTCACTGAAATAGTAAATGATGACAAAAGCTATTTTCACTGAAAGGTAACACATCAGTAATTGAACGTCATACTTATGGTAGAATTCAGCATGAGCATTAATAGTTACTGATGTAGAAAGTTCATTTCTTCATATATATATGTCATATAACAGTACATATAATATATATTATGTATATTCATATGAATAATTTAATTAAATATTTATATATTATGTAAAATACATAAAATATATTATATATATATTATGTTATCATATATTTATTGGAAACTGTGAGCATATATTATTTTGTATACAACATCATTGCCTGTATCCAGATATTGAGAAACAGTGTGGTAGAAAGTGGAAAGTATTTCCATGAAACACTCATCATGATTAAAGTAAAAAATGTGTAAAATTAAGGTTAAAAGTTTATTCAAGTTCAGAAATTTATTGAACATTTTTTGTATGCCAGGAACTATGTGTTCACAACTGCATTTGAAAAACTCACAATCTAGTCTGGGAGAAGTTATTTAAACTGAATACTTAAATATTACTTCAGAATTAAAGGGAAGTGTGTCTAATCCAGGCTTCTTGAGGAGTTCTTGAAGAATTCAATTATATTAAACATGGCTAATAGTGTTGGTACAGAACTGTAGTTAGTTGTGCATTTGTGATTTTATCACTCTTGTTTGTTTATTCTTGAGGAGTCATTCAATAGGCAGTGATATCAGAACCAAATCCTTAGAGATGAATGGCCATTAGCCTCATCAAGGACATTTGATAAGCTTACAAGGAGGGAGGAAGGAATTTATGTTGAAAATTACAGCATGAAAATGGTCTTGAACCAGCTTTGATCACTTTATTTCCTCATTCCTGAGATGGCTTACTCTTGACATGACAAAGTGAAATTGAGCTCCTTAGTTCAGCATCCAATGTCCTATACTTTTGGATTACAGTTTATTTTTCTAAATTCTTCTCATTTTTTATTTTTCCACAAAGATATGTATAATCAAATTTACTTCCACTTGTAAGCCTTGTCTTCTCCTGTTCTTTGTGATTTTGCTTATCAGTAAATGAGTAAGGAACAATTTTGTCTTTGTTATTACATGTCTCCTTTCCACTAATCTTTAAAGTAAAGTGAGTCCCCAAGCAACCAGAAGTACACTATTGTGTTTTTTAATAAAAACATAATGGATTGGACTTTGGCTGTATTATCAGGTTCAGCACCCATCTCTCCTGTTGTACCACCTCAGCTAAATTACCTGACCTCTCTGGCCTCCACTTCTTAATTTACACAATAGAAATGATAAAAGTCTTTATCTCAAAGGGATTTTTTGAAGAATATATTATCAATTTTATTTTGAAAATTAAGTACATTAGTAGGCATTGAATAAAATACATCAAAATTGGTATAAACCTCTGCAGCCATAAACTTTTCCTTAACAGTTCTCTGATAGTGATTTCCACATAATAAGAAATTAAGGTGTGACAGTTTATGTGTGCTAGATCAAGCTAGGTAGCTGATTTAGGAAGACTGGACTGTGCTTCAAGTAAGATAAATCTAGGTTTGTATCCAAGCTCTATCATTAACTGATTGTATGACCTTAAGTGTATCATTAAACCTCAATGATTCAAAGTTGCTACCAAATTAAATGAATTTTTATAATGATTGTGACATTGTGATTCATAAATGATGGGCAATTAATAAATTCCTTATTGTTATGTTTTAATTATATCACTAATAATAGTAGTAGTAATTATTGTTAAATGATACACACTAAGAGATAATGTGCATGTAAAGTTAAAAGATATCTTATATTTTAAGTTTTGAACATCAGCCTTAGGAGCTGAACTTTGAGAATTATTTTGCCTGAGTATCAATTTTCCTCGACAGACTGTATATTCATGTTTCAAACATGTTTGAACATAGCCTTTTAATGTAATTTCTCTTACAGTAGGAATTAGAAAGCTAATTACTAGATTCTACCAGATTGCCTAGTGACTGGGTTTCCAGATGCATTTTGGATTTAGCTAGTTAGATGCTGGTGGGAGAACTGGAGAATGTAAGCAAGCATAGGCTTCAATGTTGCTCACCATGTATGTGCTTTGTGCTGGCAAGCATGTGGATAAACTGGCATTGGGTTTTCTTGCAAAAGTGTTCTGTCACAGCCATCTCAAGTGCTGAAAGGCAAGACATTTGTTATTCATTTCCTAATAGTACTTATAAATAAACAGTACATCATAGCTCTTCATCTTGGTCAGCAGCTCAAGTGAGAAACCATAAGAGCAGCTTACTAGCTTACATTTGAAGTGGTGTTTATTGAAACTGAGGTTTCAGGGGAACTGAATTCCCCCGAAAATTTCCCTACTTTTGAATGTCACAGATTTACCATTTTCCTTGGCAGGCATGCTCTAAAGCATTATCTTGAAATCATTTTTGGAGGTAAAACACAGAACAGGTGGGCTGTTTTTTGTTTTGTTTTGTTTTGTTTTTGTTTCTGTTTTTGTTTCTGTTTTTAGTCCCAACAAAAGGCAGGTAGAATGTTTTAGGTTCATTGCAAAAGTATCCTGTGGTAATAGTGATGGTGCAGGCAGTGGCTTTGAACATGACTGGTGTTCTAAGTTATACGTTTTTGTTGTTGTTGTTGTTTGTTTTTTATGCAACATTAACAAAGAAGAGGAAGAGCAAAGTTGCTGCTTATTGCACAGAGAAAACATTCTTAGATCTTTATACCAGGAAATGTTCAGACTAATAGTGATGAGTCTGCTTTGTTGAAAGGGCATTTTTAATTAAATGAATGAGTCTGATGGTTTGCAAACTGCTTCAGATGTAACAGAGAGCATTCTGTAGGAAAGTCATAGGTCTAGCACATTGTTAGTGTACATTTGCACTTGTGTAAGTTAAAACTGATGAAATGTCTTTAACTTCTTTTTAATTTAAATTTTGTCAAAAGATATACTCTAGGGGCACCTGGGTGGCTCAGTGGGTTAAGCCTCTGCCTGCAGCTCAGGTCATGATCCCAGAGTCCTGGGATCGAGCCCCACATCGGGCTCTCTGCTCAGCAGGGAGCCTGCTTCCCTCTCTCTGCCTGCCTCTCTGCCTACTTGTGATCTCTCTCTGTCAAATAAATAAATAAAATCTTTAAAAAAAAAAGATGTACTCTAGCTGCAATTTTGTATAATTTTGTATCAAATATTTTCCAGGGAAATTACTATAAAGCCCTAAAAATAGAAGTTTATAATAAAAAGTGCCAGTTTAATTCATGAAAACCCACAGAAGCACAATAATGTGAATTTCTTCTGTGAATTGCACTCAGTGTATGGCAGCTAAAAGTATGCAAAAAGGAAAGAAGTACTAAGGGAATGCATTGATTCTAGAAAGGGCAACAAACTCTGTTCCTATCACTTTCTGGCTACCAAAAAATAAATATTTCTAGTTTTTTATTAAATTGCATGTTTTGTTCTTAATTGTCATTGTGGCTGAGAGAAATAAAGACCCGTGGATGTCAAAAATAAAGAAGCCTACACAAGAGTAAAATTGACAAAATTTATGGTATAATTTCAACTGGCCTATTTTAAGGTTAAGCTTTCTTATTTGAGATCAGAATTTCTTCCAGGTAAGTGTTTTTATTTATTTAAATATCTAAAATATCAGTGCCATGAGTTCTCAGAAAAAGGCAAGTAATTTATAGTTCCCAAATTTTGGTAAAACTTAAAAGCACAACATTTGAATGTAGAAAAATATAGGAGCAAGGGATTCAAAAAGTAGATAATTTTGGCATAAGAGTCTTCTCATAGTCTTTAAAACAGTATCTATTTAAGTGGATGATGTTTCCTTGTTTAAGTGTAGATGAAATTAGTTCCGTTCTTAGGGAAGAAAAAGGTTAACACAAATAGCAGAAAATTTTGAATAGTGCATTAACTCTAACTCTAATTGAATCAACTGGCTTGTTTCAGTGTTAACTTTATAGTCAATGTTATTATTTTCTTGCATCAGTGAAATAATTATTTTGCATCTATGCTTTTGTTAGAGAGTGTTAATTTGGTTGATGCTCTGACCTAACTTATTACACTATAACTTATTTAACTGGGCAAAGTCTTTCTTAAGTCACTTTTATGCTTAGTGGTGATAGATGACTGTTCAGCTGAGTACATGGATTTGCGATGTGGTAAATATTTAGCTTTATTACATGTTTTCTACATTTATTTATTTTTTTTATTTAATTTAACTTATTTCAGTTTTCCGAGATTCATTGCTTATGCAGCACACCCAGTTCTCCATGTAATATGTGCCTCCCTTAATACCTACCACCAGGCTCACCCATCGCCTCAACCTTCTCCCTTCCAAAACCCTGTTTGTTTCCCAGATTCCTCAGTCTCTTGTGATTCATCTCCCCTGCTGAATTCCCCCAATTCACTTTTCCTTTCCTTCTAAAGTCCTCCATGCTATTCCTTATGCTCCACAAGTAAGTGAAACCAAATGATAATAGACTTACTCTGCTTCATGTATTTCAGTTAGCATAATTTCCTCCAGTCCCATCCATGTTGATACAAAAGTTGGGTATTCATCCTTTCTGATGGAGGCATAATACTCCATAGTACATATTGACCATATCTTTTTTATCCATTCATCTGTTGAAGGGCATCTTGGCTCTTTCCACAGTTTGGCAACTGTGGCCATTGCTGCTATGAACATTGGGGTACATATGGCCCTTCTTTTCACTACATCTGTATCTTTGGGGTAAATACCCAGTAGTGCAATTTCAGGGTCACAGGGTAGCTCTATTTTTAATTTATTAAGGAATCTCCACACTGTTTTCCAAAATGGCTGCACCAATTTGCATTCCCACTGACAGTGTAAGAAGGTTCTCCTTTCTCCACAGCCTCTCCAACACTTGTTTACTGTCTTGTTGATTTTGGCCATTCTAACTGGTGTAAGGTGGTATCTCAATGTGGTTTTGATTTGAATCTCCCTAAAGGCTAATGATGATGAACATTTTTTCATGTGTCTGTTAGCCATTTATATGTCTTCTTTGGAGAAGTGTCTGTTCATGTCTTCTGCCCATTTTTCTAACATCATTATCTGTTTGTTTTTTGTTTTTGTTTGTTTGTTTGTTTGTTTGTTTTTTGAGTGTTGAGTTTGAGGAGTTCTTTATAGATCTTGGATATCAGCCTTCTGCCTGTAGTGTCATTTGCAAATATCTTCTCCGATTCTGCGGGTTGCCTCTTTGTATTGTTGACTCTTTCCTTTGCTGTGCAGAAGCTTTTTATCTTGATGAAGTCCCAAGTCCCATTTTTGCTTTTGTTTCCTTTGCCCTTAGAGACAAGTCTTGAAAGAATTTGCTGTGGCCAATGTCAAAGAGGTTACTGCCTATGTCCTCCTCTAGGATTTTGATAGATTCCTATCTCATGTTGAGTTCTTTTATCCATTTTGTGTTTATCTTTGTGTATGGTGTAAGAGAAGGGTCAAGTTTCATTCTTCTATACATACCTGTCCAATTTTCCCAGCATCATTTATTGAAGAGACTGTCTTTTTTCCACTGGATATTTTTTCCTGCTTTGTCAAATATTATTTGTCCATCCCCAAACTACTAGAACTCATACAGCAATTCAGTCATGTGGCAGGATACAAAATGAATGTACAGAAATCAGTTGCTTTCTTATGCACTAACAATGAAAATATAGAAAGGGATATTGGAGAATCAATTCCATTTACTATAGCACCAAGAACCTAACATAAGATAACTGTGAGTAAACCTTTAATTTATTTTAACTTTTTTATTATTTTCATAAACATTCTTATTCTTTTACATTCTTTTATTTTAGGATACCTCCGTCCATCCTGCACCCACTTCTCAATCATTTTGAAGGATTTTTGAGCAACTTCAATTAACCATATTTAATATGGTGCCTATAGAAATAGGACAATGTTCTGTCTAAAAGTACACAATGCCATAAACATTCTTTTAAAACATGGAAAGCTCAAGTATGAAGCTCAGTTCATATTATTATGGGGAGTGAGGCCAGGTACCATGGCCACACAGGATGAGTGGAGGCCAGGAATTTGCTCCACATGGAGGTCACCTACAAATAATATTAGAAGATGATCAAGAGGGGATCTGGCTATGACAGCTCTGTCTTCCAGGATTACTTTAAATAGACCCCTTTTGTGGCTTTCAACAAATTAATTCACAAATCTTTTTCAAATTGTTTAATGAGATTGCCTTATGTTGTCTGTTCCTATCTTATGGCAATTGTCATTTATTTATATTTATTATTACAGTACTTATAAGTTTCCCTTCCAGATATCTACTCATCTTATTATCTTATTATTTTCTTATAGGGGGATTATATACTTCTTCTCTTCAGAACTCAGATGTACATATATAACTTGCATATGTTACCCAATAAAATGTGATAATAATGTTCATTACTCCCAGAAAAAGCATCAAGACCCCAAATTGTGGTTTACCATATTGCCTTTTCCTGTGTGTGGTAAGCAGAATAATGTCCCCTAATATATCCATCCTTATTCCCCTGAATTTGTGAATATGTTTTCTTACATGGAAAAGGGTCTTTACAGATATGATTAAGGTAAGGACCGTCAGATGGGGAACACTTACAGACTATGACAGAAGGAAATGTGACTATAGAAGAGAACAAGAGACAGTGGTATGAGAGGTACTAACTTTGAAGTTGTGGGAAAAGGGCTGGAAGCCAAGGAATGTGTGTTGCTTTCTTAGGATTTCTGTAACAAATCACAAACAAAAATTTATTCTGTCACAGTTCTGGAGGGCAGAAGTCCAAAATCAAGGTGGTGCAGGACCACGTTCTTGACATTCCTGCTAAAGACTCTGGGAGGGCGTTGCATTCCTAGCCTCTTCAGTCTTTGGGTGGTTGCCAGCCTCATTGGCTTATGGTCACATCACTTTGATGCCTGTCTCCATCTTCACATCACCTTCTTTTCTTTAGGTCTGTTCAATTTCCTTCTCCCCCTCAGATAATCCAGGATAAATTCCTACTCTCAAATTCCTTAATTTAATCACATTTTTTTCCATATAATACAGTATTCACTTTTTTTTTTTTTTTCCCCATGTAAAGTAAGTAATATTGGCAGGTTCTGGACACAGACAGAACTTTTAGAGGGCCACCATCCAGCCACTGCTGTGGGTGATCTCAAGAAGTTTGAAAAGCAAGAAGATAGATTCTGCTAATGAGCTTTATAAGGAATACAGGCCTACAATCTTCATCTTATCCTTTTGAGACCCTTGTCTGACTCCTGAGCTCCAGAAGTGTAAGATAATAGATTCATTTTGTTTTAAGCCTTTGAGTCAGAGATGTTTGGTTTAACAACAATACAAATGGAGGCACTGTGCCTAGACAATGTTCAATGTTCTAGATGGAGCTGTTTTGTCAACCCAGTGGGTAGCATAGATAGTGTGGGGCAGAGCCATCACTGACGGACATGTGGAAGGATCAATCAACCCTTGTTATTATAAACTACAGAGTTTTGAGATATTTTGTAATGGCAGCATAACCTAGCCTGTCCTTGATGATAAACAACTATTTTGTTTTTAGTCTTTATGACTCTGGGAAATAAAAAAAAAAAAAAAAAAAGCAAAATAAGCAAACAGACAAAAGAGACAAAGAAACATAGGATTTGAAAACAGGCAGGCATGATTTCTTAAATGTCTCTCTTTGTTGTAATTCATTATACTGATGCCTCAGTCATTTTGATCTTTTTCTTTTCTATAAACTAGAAATAAAAGTAACTGAATTTTCAGTTGTGTTTAAACCTAACAGTTTTGCAGAACTATAATTATGCTTAAATGGACATGTTACTAATTATCATTCCTTTAGAATGTTGAATTATCTTTATGCTTTAAAAAAAATAGCACTATCTAGTTTCTTCTACTCAGTTTACTCTTATGGTCCCTGAGATTAATATACTCTGGTCAGCAGTAGCTTGTCAGTTTGTGTTTTGGACACATATGTTGAAGAAGGTCCTGCACAGATTAATGTAATTCCTAACCACATGAGGATTGCATATTTTATTCTGTTTGTTATATATTAAAATACTCCTACTGAGTTTTTATCAAATAGCATAGATACCTGAATTTACAAAAATCTTTCTGTTTTCATTACCCATGGAATAATTTTCCTTTTGATGGTAAACCTTGAGAGCACTTCTTAAGACAAGATAGCCAACATGTGATAAAATATTATAATTGGCCCTTCATACATGTAAGTTTATTGAATTGAATAGGTCCACTCCTTATAAGCCAGGATGAAATTTCTATTGTCATTCCAAAAAAGATACATTACCAAAGACTCAATAAAAATATCACTATATGCAACAACAAAGAAATTGCAATATCTTCCCTGTAAAAATATGTACTATATTCCTCTCTTTTCTATATGTTCATATAACAAGAAAAAGCAAATATATACATTAATTACTATAGCTTCTATAAATATTTATATAGGAATATGTTTATCAAAGATATTTGTTATTTTATATGACACTTAAAAAAACTGTAGTTTTGATTTACAATTTTGTTTTAAAACATATCCATTTTTCTAAAGCTTTAAATTCCAGGGTCTCATTTCCAAACAGTCATTGTTTTGTCTTTAATGAATATTTTGCATTCTTTGTATGGGCATTTATGTGAATACACTTACATATACATGCATTCAGGTAAAAATGAATATTGTAATTACTCTAACTCCTCTGAAAATCTAAATGTAAATTTCACTGCATAATATATATTTGGAAGCATATGGGCTTTCTTTGTTCTTTTGTTTTGTTTTCTTTTGAAACATTGATGTTGATAATTTATAACTACCAAAACCCATAATTGGAGGAAATAGAAAAGGCCTCTGAGCTAGTAGACTTATGAATACATGCTGTTGGAAATGGAATTCTCAAAAAAGTAACATCAGAAAAAAGCCCAAAGGTAGAGTGAAAGTAATATTACTGATAAATGTAAAATATCATTTACTTGGTCTCAGCACAGTTAAATTATGTCCTTCTTAGCAAGTATGAGATATATTCCTGCCTAAACTTCTCACAGAGTTTTCTAATGAGATAATGACTTGGAATGAAATCTTATTGGAAGAAATTCAATTTTATATATTTCCAGAGGAACAAAATAAACTAGTACCAACATGATTACCTAGTTAATTTTAGCATCATTGTAGAATTCTGACACTTATCTTTTCCTACTCCATGATTTTTTTTTTTTGCCTATATGTATTATATAATAAGGATGAGGTGGAATTGAATGAAGTACCAAGAAGTGACTGAATGTTTTTTGCCAACTGTCACGTCTCAATAAACTTAATTGCTTGTCTACTATGTACCCTTTGAAAACATCAGACTTACCATCTACTTGAGCCATGAAGAGGTGAAAAGCTCAAAAGAATGATTGTTTACATTTTTGCCATTAATAGATAAGTAAAGCATAATGATACCCTCATTATATGTATGATTCATAGTGGTCTTTAAATTTTTTTAAAATTTTAAAATTAATACAGTTACTTTTTCTCCACAGACAACAATTATTTTCTTTGTACTTAAATCTCTGTAAACAAGTTCATTTTGGGACTTCTACAAGGCAGGGGTAAAGAAAAATTTGTGTTAGTATAATAAAGTGTGTGTGGCAAGCTGTAGGTGCATATAGACTTGTCAGGATAAAACTTGCTGAGCTGGTTGTGGATTAAGGAATAATTGACTTAGAAATTAATTTTTTTAAGTATCCAAATTCAGGCCCTGACATGAGAGCATCTTTTTTTCAAATGATGACTTGAATAGTAAGATTTTCCCTGGAGTCAACAATTGTTTTATAATTGGAATGTTTAATCCATTAATATTGAATCTACTTATTAACATGTGAGTACAGATGGGTATGTTTTCATTATGGGCTTTTTGTTGGTATTTTGTTCTTTTCCTCCCTTCTTGTGGATTGGAAAGGGAAATCATTATCTTATGACCTTCAATCCATCCCAATACATATTCTGAGCTGCTAGATTGGAAGTTCTGGCTGACACTGGGTTTTGGTGGGAGAGGAAAGGGTTTTTAAATTTCACATGAGAGAGTGTTGAAATGAATAAATCTGAATTTTAAATCAAATTAAAATGTCTTTTTTAAAAATATTGTGAAAATAAATTCAAGTGTTCATAAATAATTTGAGAACATTTTTTTTTTTAAGATTTTATTTATTTACCTGACAGACAGAGATCACAAGTAGGCAGAGAGGCAGACAGAGAGAGAGGAAAGGAAGCAGGCTCCCTGCTGATGTGGGGCTTGATCCCAGGACCCTGGGACCATGACCTGGGCCGAAGGCAGAGGCTTTAACCCACTGAGCCACACAGGTGCCTCAATAATTTGAGAACATTTTAATAGAAACCACATTGCTGCTCATCTTCAATAATTATCAACATGTGGGTAATTTTATTTCATGTTTAAGTCCTGACCTTCCAATTATTTTCTCTCTTGCTGAATGTTTTTACACAATTCTAAGACCTCAGTTTAATCTGTAACTCTTCAATACATATTTCTATGAGATGAAAACACTTTTTAAAAGACAAAACAATATACCTAAAAATTAAATAATGATTCTTTAATATTATCTAATATCCAGTTCATATTCAAAATTTCTCAACCAAACTTTTTAATCAAAGTTTTTTGATTAAATAACTTTTTAAATCAAAGTTTTTTGTTTTTTGTTTGTTTGTTTGTTTGTTTAATCAGGCTAACCATAAGGTTACTATGTTGCATTTGGCCTGTATGTCTCTTAAATTTCTATTACACCATCCAGTTCCAAATACTTCCTTCTTTGTTTCTATTTATTTGTTAGGAAATAGGGCTCTGTCTTGAGAATTTAGCACATATTTCAATGCATGATGCTTGCCCTGTTCAATCTTTTAGCAGGTTTCTGTTGGTTCATAAGCTCCTCAGGAGCTTCCTGGATGTGATCTAAAACTGACCTTCTTATACCTGGAGGGCAAGGAGAGACCAAAGAAAGGCAAGTCATTCTGGCTGGGTGGGTGGCAGGTTTAATAAGCAAGGGGACTTATATACAAGACTTGTCTTGGGGGACAGAAAGGCAAGTGGATCACACCTTTATAACCAGAATCTTAGAAGTTTTTATAATACAGGCCTTAATTGGGCTCTGTGATGCATGTTGCCCAGAGGAGCTCAGCACCATGTCACCATCTTAAAGCTGTGTTCTTAGCACATCCTTTGGGGGTGGGGAAGGGAAGCAGAATACATATTCCAAGGACAGGGAATGGGATGAGGAACCTCAAATTGACCTATCTAGCTTCCAAGTCAAATGGTCATGCCCCTTTGATGACCTATCCCCACACTCCACCCCTTGGTGACCCACTCTTACACTTTCACAGGTATCCCTCCCCCCAAACCTTCTGCAACATGTCCTGAGCACAAGTAGGGGTTTCATGAGATTAGAGGTGGCTCCTTTGATTGCTATCTAGCTGCACTGGAGGCAGGTGCCACAAAAATACAGGCTCATGAAAGAGAAAACACAGGTTAAGACAATGATTCTTGAAATCATTCACAACTTTTTCTGTCAAGAACCCCATGATCTGAACCACTGCTTTATTAAGTCTTGCATACTGTGGTTCAGATTACTCAGGGCATTCACTTGTGTGCTCTTGTGATTTAATAAATGTGATGCATTAGAAGTCTCATAGATATGAACACACAGCATTCTGTTTAGATAACAGTACAGTGTCTCCTTGTGAAGCAGTTATAATGTCCAAGGCTATCCTACTTTGAAGGACAGTTTTCCTTATCAGAAACATTTCAGTGTTGAGTAAGGACAGGTTTTGTTGGCTATCTTTCAAGGCTTGTTGAGTGAATTTAGTAAGGCCTTCTATATGTGTTCCATAATGTTCTTGAGGCCAATGGAGGAAACAAAAATGGAAGCTCAATGATTATATCAGTGAAAGACAAAACAAGCCCATCTGGCCTTGAGGAAAAGAGGATTGGCAGCCATTATTACCATAAGGCAGATTCTTCCCTGTGCCCAGGGAAAGCCGAGGGAGTAACAGTCCATTCACCCAGATAGAAGCCATGACCAAAGAACTGTACTCCACAACCATCAGTCTCCATTTGGTGTTACCCAATAAATATGTGGGTAGTATGACCAGTCAATGTCAAACCAGTGAATATCCCTTAACATCAAAGAAGGGGACTACAGAGTTTTAATAGTATCCATCCCAATATATTTTGGTACAATTGAGTTGATTTCTTTGGAATGGTTTTTCTATTCCTAGCATAGGGGTGCATGGGTGTTCAAATGTCCACAACCCAGGGTAAGCCATGTAAACCTATCTCAAATCTGAGCATAGCAACCCATGGCTCTGATAATGGTATTTTTAGGACCTTTGTGGTCAACAATTTGATGGGTTGATGTTATAGCTTATTTCACAGAAAAAATACCCTACCCAGTGTTATTGATAGTATGTGACATAGGCCACGTTTCTGTATTAGTGTTGGTAATATCAGATGGCCTGAGTAGTAGTCCTACTTTGTTCTTTAATGTATTGCTTTAAGGTCTTCCAATCCATTCTTTGGAGTGGTCATAACCACCATGGCAATCCTGATGAGCTACTGAGGGGCATCTGCTCCAACAGTTAGATTGATTTCTTTGTTGGGCATATAAGTTGCCCACTGTAGAAAGGCATTTCCATCAGGTACCCATCCCATGGCCAGTCACCACAGGCACAGCAGAAGTCTAAGGTTGAAAAGACAGATAGCAGAAACTTGTATGGGAAGACCTTTTTATTCTATAAGAATTATTTTGTGGCCCAATATTTTAGATGTTAATGTGGCTGCAGCTTTAAGAATTTGACCAGCTTGTGCATACCAAACATGTTGGTTGGAAGAGATGGACTGGGGAAAGGATATGCTAGACAAAGACCCTCATCTTCTCCTCTCTTTCCATAGTTTTTATTCCATTTCATGCATTGTGTGTTTCCAGCTTATAGTAAAATATTAGGATCTCAGCAGAGAAGTGGTAGTTCTCCTTTACCCAACTGTACAAAGCAACTCACCCATGCTGGCATGATAACCCACTGCAAATTCTAGTAGACTACTCCTTTTCCAGGTGTGATGGGGCTTGGTGTTCTCAGAAGTATAGCATAGCACATTGATCCACAATGAGAGGGCAATGGTTGTTTTCTGGGACTTCCATACCTTTATAGTATTGAGTGCCTTGGCAGGATTCCCTAGTTCAGCATATGGGACAACAGGCCCTATTGGTTGATCATTCAAATGCTTTAAAGCCTGAGACAGTACTTTAGTCTACCCAGCCAATACGGTTTTACCTTTTAACAATTTAATTGGCTGCTTTAATATTCCATTTTTCCTTTTGACCAATACTGCTGCTAAGGGAGATGGCATCTACATGACATTTCATGATTTTTGTTCAACCCTGCGTATCATGACCTTTGAAAAGTGATCCTTGAATTTTGTCCACTCAACAAGGATATCCATAAGTGGTACTCAGCTTCTCTAATTCCTGAATGGCAGCACTGTGGTTTAGGCCAGATTCAGTGTCCACATGAACCGAGGTAAATTTTAGAACAGTCACTTAAAGGGCAGGGGACAATATAACCAAATTGCCAATCCTTCACAAGCCGGAAACTCCAGTAGATTGCCCCAGATTCCTTTGGTAATACTTTGAGAATTGTTTAGAACACACAGGATATGTTGTTACTCCATTAACCGAGTCATTATATTTCAAGGGCAAATCATTCTTGATAATATACGATCTCACCCAAGCTCTGTGGTGGTAACTCTTTCTATGCATTCAGTCTGCTCTATTTATTGAAGCATCAGTTGTCTGAGCTCCTAAGTGAACTAGGACATTACCTTCCTGATTGCTAAGGGGTGTCATGAACTTGGACATGAAAGACAGTGAAGACAACCTCTCAGGCTCTTGCAGATAGACCCAAATGCCTTTCCACTTATCCTGACACAGTAGGAGCTAATTCATGATCATCCATTCCTTGCTTCCCATTATCCAAGCCATAGGATTAATCTGTTAAGAATGGCTCACCTGTAAGTTCAAAGGGTTAATTTTCTAGGACTTATGAGGGATCACCAGCCAGATAGCTTTGAGCTCTACTAACTGCTGTGTTTTGTTCTTGTTTCCATCCATATGATGTCATTATTGAGCTGAATAGTGACTACAGTCCTCTACTGGACCCATCATTATACCAGGCATCAGCAAAAATTTCTTGCTCTGCAGCTTACAGAGGACACCACAGGAATAGGGGTGGGGACATCTTGGAGGATCTACATACCCTTCAGGTCCTAATCAATGTAATGAGCCCATTTAACTGATATGGGGAAAGAAAGCAGGGACTGCTCTTTGCTATCATCCTCTGTTACATGGTGGGGCTGTGCAGGTAAACTTGAGGAAGCACTTGAAAGGTTATCATTGCCCTACCCAGGTGAAGGTAAATTGATCTTGTGACTCAGTGGCCAAAGATATACTGAAAAAAAAAAATTGCTAAATTCAGCCTGGCATGGTACACTCCTAGGACCATGGCCAAGGTATCTAAGATGGTGGGCAGTGTTCGGCATAGCCACGTGGATGGCAGCACTACTTGCTTCAATTTGTGGTAGGCCATTGTCATCTGCCATGAGCCATTTGGCTTTTTTACTGGTCATACTGGGCTGTTGAATGCATTAGGGACAGGGCATACAATACCCACTCAGGGCAGTTATTGGATGATTTCTCCTATTTCCATATGCCCCTTGCTTAATTTATATAATTTGGTGCTTACTACTCTTTATGGAGGTGATAGACTTACTGATTCCCTTCGCATTGGTTTGATTAATCTAACTCAGAGGCAGAATTCAGAAACAGAGGTTTGTACTTTGACCTTGTAGGAAATCAATGCCCAGTATGTTCTCTGGTATTGGAAGGATAAAACCCTCACATTCACCAGGGATAATGCCCAATTTCCAGGGTCAAAAAGACCTTCTTGGCCATAACCGTTTGCTCTCTGTAACTATCATTGGCACTAAGGGAATGAGAAACTTCTGAGGGTTATCATGTATTAGTACATCCAGCTTCAATGTCCTCTAGGCTATTACTTGCTGTTTATGTCTGGGGGACCAACCAATAGTAAGTTCAACATGGGACCTCTAACTGCCCCCAGTGGCTCTCAATTGGAGGCAGTCTTGGCTGCATCCTCTACCCAGGTGTGGGAAGCACCCACCCCAAATAGAATCATATCCCTGAGGCCTCTACTGGAAAATGTGAGAGTATCAGGGATGGTAGGGGCAGATAAGGTAGATCTGAACGGTTGTTTAGACTTTAAGGCTTTCCACAGGCAAACCAAAACAATACTGGATTGTCAATCTATCTTTTCAAGTAGGGCCCTAGCAGCAATGAGGTCAAACCACATTTACTTCTGGGTTACTTTTAGTGGACCCTTTATAGCCAACTGGGATAGGCTTTTGGCTTCTTGAGTTCCCTCTCTGTCTGGGGTCTTTCCTACAGCCTGTACTCATTCCTGGGATTTGTCAGTTTCCTCCAGATCAATAATAGACTGTCCAACATCATATGTCTTTTACCATGACTGGGCTCAACATAGATATCAATGTCCAGTACCAGTTGCTGGAGGTAAACTGGAGTATCTTGGCCTCTGTTCCTGCAGTGAATGTGACCAGCACATTCAAAGACAGAGGCATAGATGTCCTGTCTCATTATCACCTCCCTAAGGATTTGTTGTACCTTCTCTATAGATTTCCAGTGTTCCACATGAAGGAGACCCCCTTCATTGTGCCAAGAATCCCTGCAGGAGAGAATGATCCTATTTATAAGGGAGTGAATGCCTTGGACCCCTAGGCACCAGGCAGGTGTTGCTGTAGGGCAGTATGTGTAGTGATATTGCTCATTTTCTCTGCTTTCCAACTAGTCATAGAAATGTCATTGCACACCACCACCCCCTCAATTCCAGAACCACACTAACCATGCCTGGATACTTTCTCTGACTTTTTGGTTAGAACTTGACAGCTATGTCAATAAACTCAGCAGGCATATATTCTCTTATTATGAATGTTTCCTGAACTGGGGGTTACCCAACTGACCAAGGTTGTTGCTGTGCTTTCTGCTTTCCTTGGTAATAAGGATTAGACAGCATGAGTGCTTCATCTATTTCATTGTCAATCACCATAACAACCTCCTCTTCCTATTCATTTTTCCAGAGACTCCACTGCTTAGCATCCCAATCAGGTTTTGTTACAAGAGCTCAAACCTTAATCTGAGGCAGCTTGTGCCCTCTTAGCTTTGTAAAATAGCACATTAAGGTCTTCACCTCTCCCAGCTTTTTTGTTAGCCCGAAAGCCAGCAGAGTAATGGACACCCACACATCCTTTTGTAACCTAGCCTTTCTTCCAACTTTCTAACTTGAACTTCAACTTTTACTTGGGCATTGTTGGCCAACAGAATAGCTTACAGTAGAGACCATCTCACTGCAACATCCATCCAGCTCCCTTCTTTGCCACGGTGTGCAATGGACAGCTCCCCAAACACACACATTAAACCAGACAATGCTTTCAGGACATTCCTGCACTCATGCAGCAGTCCACAAACATCTAACATATGCACCACCACTCATCCCCACATAGATGTCAATGGCCAACCTGGGATTCCTTCTGCAGATGCCTCATTCTCAAGGTCCATTTCTTTGATGCCTTGGCTGGCTCACCACTTGTTGGTTCTTAATCTCCTAAGATGCTTCTCAGGTATGATGTGAAGCTGGTCTCTATCTATGTGGAGGGCAGGGAGAAATAAAAGAAAGACAGAGGCCATAGCAGATTGGTAGGTATCAGTTTAAATAAGCAAGGAAACTTGCATATGATGCTTCTTGGGTGGCCTCAGGAGGAGCACATCTTTGCATGTGCCCACCAAATCTTAAATGTTATTTAGAGGCCTCAACTGAGTTCAAATCACATGTACTGCCCAGATGGTTTCCACACATCACTCTCTCAAGGCTACTTCCTTGGAACAGCCTCTGAGAGTGGGGCAGGCAAGAGGAACTCACATTGCAAATATAAGGGAGCCTCCAATTGCCCAGGTCCAGTTCATGAGTCAACCAGTCACATCCTCCCACAGTCCCCCATCCCTTATTTGCAAGTGGTAGTTAGATCTAGAGGACTGGCAAGAAGCTTTCTAAGGTAATGTTGTGTTGCTCCCACAGCATCATACCAGGAATCCTATAATTTCTAATAACATTTAAATTAGTCACATGACTCAATTCGGGACATGACAGGATAGCTTGCCACAGATCAAGATTCCAGCTGAGAGCTCTTAGAAAATCTAGATGTTTAAAAATAAATAAATAAATATAAATAAATAAATAAACTCTTTAAATATATCTAAGATTTACTGAGATCTGAAACAGCCCAGAGCAGAATTTCAAGGTTGTAACAATGGAGTTACAAGAAGAGACAAGTTGGCAATCTGCAGCAACCTTTGTCTTCAAGCCATTTTCCAATTTAGGGAAACAGAAACAAGGCCAGTATTCTTTCAAAGAAATTTGCCTTTGGAGGTGATGGGTATGTGTATTACTATTTGCAGTGATGGTCTTACAGGTGTATGCATATTTCTATACTCATCAAATGTATACATTTGTACATTAAATATGTACAACTTTTCATATATTTAGTATAACTCAGTAAAGCTGGAAAAAAAACACACTGTATTCTACTTTATAAAAAGAAAGAAAGATGAGAAAGAATAAAGAAAGAAAAAAAAGAAAGAGAAAGAAAGAAAGAAAGAAAGAAAGAAAGAAAGAAAGAAAGAAAGAAAGAAAAGAAACCTGTCTGATTCTGAAGTGGTGTAGTATAACATGCTAGAAGCAAATATTAATCTTCTGAAAATCAGAACGTTATTTCTTCAACATTGTAGTAAGAAACAACAATCAAACTTCAGAACCTACCTAGGTGAAAGCGTTCTGCACACATCATTATGTCATTTGGAAGTTCTGGTGGATTTTACCCCAGTTTCAGGCCAGCACCAGAATAGACAGACACAGCACATTTATGACACAGCCCTGCATGATTGATCAAGTCATCCATTACCACTGTGTCTGACTAGTAAAGTGGAGGGTCGACTTTCACAGAGGGAGATAATAGCATCACTAACTTTGCTTGCACAAGTAGCTGGCAACAAGTCAGTTGCTACACATATAAATACTATGAACTGTATTAAAATGCAAAAAAAAAACAAATTAAAACACAGAAACTAAATTAAAATGGACTCAAAACTAATATCTATATGGTGTTACCAACAAAGACATGGACAGAAAATAGATGGAAAAATGTATGAAAGGAAAGCTAAATTTACCAGAGAATTAGACTTTGTAAAAATTCCAAATGAAAATTATAACATATAAATTAACAAAAATTATGAACTCAGTAAGTGAATTTAGCAATAGACATAAGAGAATAGACCACTTGGGAAGTGTCTGAACTCAATAAGTGAATATCACAATAGATATAAGAGAATAGACCACTTGGGAAGTGTTATTGTTTAAATAATGGAAAAATGAACAGGAAATCAAAATGTTTTGGGAAAAATAACTCTGAAAGGAGGCAATGCCAGTTGACATACACTAAGACAAATATCAAAGACAATGCTTCAGCTGGAAGAAAAATGATTGCACATTTGAGCACAGAAATACATAAAGAAATAGAGAATATATGTGAAATTAAAGCAATTAAGAGATCATTATGCAAATTAGGGGTAATTAGGATTGAAATGTTCTGAGATTAAACATATTTAGGAAATTTAGATAGAACGTGTGTATTAAATCACTAAATTGTAACCATGAGCCAGTGTTGAAATACTAACTTCAATTTCTTTTAGACTTTTTCACCATTTTCATTTTAATAAGGGAAAAAATTTTATTGTCAATGCCTACAAGTGCAGAGGCTAGTGTTCTTTTTAACTCATGCTCAGTGAAGAAATTTTGATTTCACATGAAATTCATTGGTTGATAACCAGAATAGAATTTATTTAAGGGAAAAAATGAAATATAAGGATAAAAAAATCAATATTATGTAATTTATAGGGAATACATTTTTTAAGATATGGAAGCTCGGAGCAAAGATTAATTTTTAAATTAATATATCTGTTTATTTTTATGTTTATCTTTATAAAGATTTTATTTATTTATTTGACAGATAGAGATCACAAGTAGGCAGAGAGACAGGCAGAGAGAGAGGTGAAGCAGGCTCCCTGCTGAGCAGAGAACCCGATGCAGGGTTGGATCCCAGGACCCTGAGATCATGACCTGAGCCAAAGGCAGAGGCTTAACCCACTGAGCCACCCAGGTGCCCCTGTGACTTGGAATTAAGTCTTTTCCTAATCTGTTAGTGAATTCCCAGATGGTTGTGAACCAGTCACTTTGGTTGTCTTGGTTACTTTTCATCTACTATGAAATGAAGGATTTTGACTGGATTATGCATGAGATTCTAATATTCAACATTTAGGGACTTTGACTTGAGGGATATTCAATCTTAGGGTAAGGGAAGTAAAGAGAGAAAGATACTAATTATGGCAGGGAATTAAAGTCATAGAAATTTAAAATTAAAGAAAGGTAGATGACAAATATAAATAGGTGATGATAGAAGATAGATTTTAAATAGGTTAGCATTTTTTTTCTTTTTTTTTTTAAGATTTTATTTATTTGACAGACAGAGATCACAAGTAGGCAGAGAGGCAGGCAGAGAGAGAGGGGGAAGCAGGCTCCCCGCTGAGCAGAGAGCCCAATGCGGGGCTCCATCCCAGGACCCTGGGATCATGACCTGAGCCAAAAGGAGAGGATTTAACCCACTGAGCCACCCAGGCGCCCCAGGTTATCATTTTTTCTTAGATGATTTTGACATATGTGTTTTCTCCTTATTTCAAGACCCTGTAACTCAACCATATAATGAACCAGGGGAAAAATAAAATGCACTTTATGAATGTAGAAAATCTAACTGTGAAACAACAATTGTCATCCAATCTCAACTTTAGAAGCTTTATTTTAGAATCCCACTTAGATATTGCTATCCATACAAAAAGATAAAACCATATTGTAAGGTTTCGAGAATTTTTTCTAAGATGACATATATAATCTAAAATTCAACCAGTAGTAAGATATACTAAGACTTTTCTAATTGTTTTCCTTTTTTTCCGGAAACATATTTATTATGCAATCAAATATAGTTTCATACAAAATATCAGTTTTTGATGGGGATGTAGTAAACACTCTGTAATCCATGGAACTGAGAATTAGGAATTACATGGAACATTAAATGTTACTGGATTTCAGAAATTCCGTTTAGAAATTATCACTGTTGCATCATAATATTGCATTTTGTCTTTCAAACAAACATTATTTTGGGAGAGCAGAAATCACTCTGGTTTTGCTAACCATCAATGGCACTGCACTTGGTAAATCACAGACTAAGTCCCAGTGTCCTCCAACTGAAAAAGTGGGATTTGTATGCAAATTAAATTATATATGAAAAGCTCCAAGGATAATGCCTAATGCATAGATTTGTAGACATAATTTTATTACCACGTTGTCAAAACCCGGAGAGTTTCAATAGATTGACTAAAAGGGCAGCATTTTAGTGGTGGAACTATCCTTAGAATTTACATCACTGGCTGGAAATTCTCTTCTTTTCTTTTTGCCCATAATTACTCTCCTGGTCACAAGAAACCTGAGAAAGAAGGCTAAGCATAGATATTGGTGAGAGAAAGGAGGAAAGAATGTAACATGGATTATCTATAAAACTGGCAACCATTGAAAATAGAATAGAGTACCAGTAATGAAAAGTTATAGCAAATGGACAGGAGTGATTGTGGAATATGAATCTTATCTATTAAAATAATACAATTTGTTTCCATTAGTTTTACAGGTTTTGCAGTATGTTCAAGTACTAACTACTGTTACTAAAGAAGACCTCACATTCTAAGAAGGCTCGTTATCAGAATCATGTGAAAGCAGTTGTCTTCCAGATTATCCTGATTAGGATGTCAGCACATTGGTCCCTTGCAGCTTCTCAGCACCCAGAACCTCTCTCCAGAAGCCTAACTGCCAGTTCAGTTTGGACAGACTCATTCCAGAAACACTAGAATCTACACAGCCCTAGAGCTATTGTTAATTCTAACTTTTTAGGATCTTAACTTTTTGGGATGTTTGTTTGTATGTTTGCCAAGGTTTACAGGTTTGTAGAAACTATGGACACCTTGAACATTGTCAGATTTATTGGAAAAGTTTACAATATAAGATATGAAATTTGTCTTCAGGATGTAGCAACAAGGAGATCAAAGATGAGTTTTCAAAGGTTTTTTATTTTTTTCTCCTCAATAATATATGCAAATGTCAGACTGCATTTTGTAGAATGTCCTGGAATTTCACCAAAGTTGGCTCACAAATTGCCACCCAGAGAGAGGCTATTTACATAAATTAAATGATGAACATACAGAACCAGGAAAAGTCTGAAAGAATAGAAGAAAATCAGTAAATTATATTCTTGGAGTATAGTTTAATAAATTCTTAAACCAATTCATACCTTAGCATTCTACATCTTTCAGGAATCTACACATTTTTTAAAAAGGGGTCACTATACTCCTTGTTAGAACAAAAAGTAAAATATTTAAATTCATTTTATAACATTAATAATGCATTACAGTTTTTCAGTTGACTAAATCATAAGGGTACACTGATGTGGGTAAAAATTCAACATCTTCTAATAATATTCTTGTTTTGAGTTTAGGTATTAGAGAAAACATTTCAGAAGGTATTTGTTAAGAAAATTACCTTAGTAAGAAAGGTATCAGATGCATTGCTTTTCAAAAAATTAATTTAATCCTCCAATTTGTTAAGAAGAAATTATTGTATCAGTAATAGCATCATATCCTGGGAGTTTCCATTTGCACTATTTCTGAAAGTGATTATATTAAAGTATTTCCTTTGACTACAAATATTCTCTACCCTCTTTTATGACTAATTGATTCTCTAGCTAATTTAATTCAAAAACCTATAAAATAAATTTATTAATGTCCAAGTATCAAAATGTGTGTCAATTAAGAAGGAACTCATTGAACTTACATAATGAATTTCTGAAAATCTAAAATTACCATTTGATGTCCTTTAGAATCTTTAATCAGAGTTCCATAAAAAATGTTCAGTTAAAAATCAGTAACACACTGACTAAACATTTCTTGTAAGCTCTGGACTGGATGCTATATCAGGTTACATAAAGAGTGACCAGTATGATCCTACACTGCCACTTAATATTTTATGTGGGGCCACCATCCTAACACACCCCTACACAAACACCCAACATACTAATTCAACAACGATTACAAAAATCAAATAATAAAACATCAGGAAAGGTGAATCCATAGAATTTGTCCAGCAGGGAGTCTGAAAGGTTACATTTTAAATATGTCAGAATAAAACATTTTCTTTTAAAAAGCGAGCTGCTTCTAAGGAAATGAAGAATTAGCTAATGTTGACAAAGGCCATCTTTCTCTAAAACTCTGTCTCTAAATGTTGTTGAAAAGTAGTGTGAATATATTCATTAGAGCTAAGATTCTTTTCATGAGAAATGGGATCAAGACCCTTATTCATTCTGCTGAAAAGTTCAGACTTGTTAGAAGGACTCATGGATTTATGTGGCCCTGACTGAAGTTATCTGGCCCTGGAGTGCACCTTTATATTAATAGAAAAACTCAACTTCAAAAATGTTTGTCTGTCTTTCTTTCTTTCTTTCTTTCTTTTTTTTTTTTTTTTTTTTTTGAACAAGTATCCTGGGCTTAGTATTAGAGCCTCACCTTATAGAAATTTGGCTAAAGGCTGCTCATAGGATGTGGTGTATGTCTGCCCCAGCAACACCCAACTAGCTATTGTGGGTCCATGGCATGTCAGGGAGGGGATGAGGTATGAGGGAGGGAATGGAGAGAGAGGGGATGAAGTGTTGGCGGTGGGGATGACTCTGTGTATGTTTGTGTGAGGGGTATTTGTTAAAGAGAGAAAGCAAAACATTAAAAAAAAGTGTTATTGCAAATCTGGGTCAGTTTTGACCCTGACAACTTTGTGTACTCTAGAATTGTGAAGTTCTCCAGAACTATGAGAAATTCCATGGTGTTTGGGCTCTTTTCATAAGAGCAGCAAAACCAGAAAAATGCAGGTTTTCAGGCTGTCCAGGTTTTGGTTCATCCCAGACCCACCTCCAGTACTGGTGAAAATAGTAAGGCAGTCTAACCTGAAACTTCAGCATCAAGGGCAATTTGTTAGCCTTAGGGGTTGGCCCGAGTTCTGACTCAGAGAACAAGCTTCAGGGTACCTGAAGTAACACTGCATGAGTTGTTTTAGAATCTTTTATAATGTCCCAAAGGGGCTCTAGGAAAAAATAAATGAATCAGAATGTTAAAGAAAATCCAATATTATTTCTTGTTTTGGTCTGGTGAGATGTCACCTATTTATTATACATATGAACTGATGTAGATTAGCTTTTAGGTATTAAAACTGAGTGGCTTAGATCTGGCTCTCTGTGCTCAGCAGAGAGCCTGCTTCCCCCTTCCCTCTGTCTGACTCTCTGTCTACTTGTGATCTTTCTCTGTCAAATACGTAAATAAAAAATATTTTTTAAAAAAGTGCTTGTAAACCAAACTATGAAAAGATTGTAGATGTCCATCAATAGATGAATGGATAAAGAAGATGTGGTGTGGAGACAAGATGGCAGGGAAGTAGGAGGAGGCACCGTTTCAACCTATACCCTAAAGTGAGATGATTACCTTCCAAAGAACTCCGATCACCCACAAAATCAGCCTGAGATCAGAATTATATACGTCTGGATCTCTACAGGGGCAGAAGACGCCAGTGGGCAGGTAAAGCAGAGTGGGAATGGACTGATACCGGAAGATAAACAAAAGGGGGAGGGAGCCACCAGTGGCGACTGATTGGAAAGTAATACCCCAATACGAGAGTGCCCAGCATCTGGGGACCAGCATTAACTTGGAGACTGGTTGAAAGCACTCAAAGAGAGCAAAGGATCCTGGGGGCAGGAGGGGGATTGTGGGAATCAGGGCGGCTAGGGACAGGGGCTTAAGTCCCGGACCCAGGACAGCATCCCCTGGCACTGAGCCAGAGAAAGTGTGGCGGAGAAACCAGGTCTTGGTCCCTGAGCCGCCAGCGTGCCCAAGAACGCCTAGGGTCCAGCTCCTGTGAGGGGCTGGGAGCCTTGCCAGATGGCAGAACCTGGAGCCCTGGTAACAGACCCTGAGAAGCGTGCGCCCTTCACCCTCCCCTGAGAGAGGTGCCTGAAGGCCCAGCCTGGGGCTCCTAGACCCGCACCATTCCACCAGAGCCTGAGACTCGTGCATGACCTTCACCCTCCCCTGAGAGAGGTGCGCGCAAGGCAGGCGCTCTTAGACCTGGAAAGACCAGGCACTCCCAGCCTGGGCCAGCGGGAAAATCTCAGTGTGCAATCACTGCTTGGAACCTCTCTGGTAGTCTGGAGCTGCCCAGACAGCCGCCGCTGCCATGGTTTTGGGTACAAGCAAAAGATCCTGAATCCCCAGGGACCGTGACTCAGAACCTGCTCTGCCAGTGGCCAAGGGGGAATTTATTTGGGCTCTGCAGCCAGATTGAGGCTTCTCTTATAAGGACCTATTTTATATTTTTATCTTAGCCAGAGGCTTCCATTGAGGTTAAACAATAGCTTTGTTGTTTAACCTTAAACTGTCCCTGCTCCCCTTCTCCCAGGGGACTTTAAAACAAGTCCCAGAAACCAGCTCCAGGTTTGGAGGCCCAGAAAAACAAGGCTGTACTCACCTCTGGTCTGGTCCTGACATAAGTACAGGCATCTTGGCAAAGCAAAAGCCAGCACCTTGCACTGTAAGAGTGGGTTAGCATAAGAATGGCCATTCTGAAGGCCAGGAAGCCATTTTACTGAGTGTCCCTAACAGGCCTACACTGTGTATACCACCAGGGCGGTTAGGTGATGGCGCCACAGAGACCAAATGTTGAAGAAAAACAAATAGTTAACTTGGAGAGATCACAATCCTGCTAGACTGGAGTCTCCCTTGGTTTGCAAATGTCCTGGTGATTTACAACAAAAAGGCCATATTTTCAATGGCTCAGTACCTCAGGCCAAAGGTAGCCCTCCCCACCATAAAACTATAGGAGGCTGAGGCAGAAGGAAATATAATTAAGGTGAAAATTCTCACTTAACCTCCAGGGTGACACTGGGGTGGCAAAAAGTTAAACAAAGTTAAACTGTCAAAGTGGGGTGCAAGAGATGTATGTAGCTATGAAAAAGTGCCTTGAAAATGCTATATAAACCCTTGGCTTTGAGTGCTCGGGGTCCTTGTTGAAACCCCCTGCGCCTGGCAGATACTTGGACCCCAGCTAGCTGGAAATAAACCTCACCGTGTGACTTGCATTATCGAGAGTGTTCTCTTTCTAATTGAGGGGTGGTTGACTCTGTACCCTAACACTCTCTGAGAGAGAGGTCAGGGTGCAGTTTGCTTTCCTCTAAACCTACAAAAACCATCAAAAGTGGTCAAGGCGAGAGAAAGAAAAAAAAGTGAACAAACATAAAAACCTCCAGAGAACAAATGCCTGAAAAAACCGGTTTCCGCAGAGCCCACCCCCTTGAGGGGGGCAGGAAGACTTAACTCAGGGAACATCATTGACTGAAAACCCACGTGGCAGGCCCCTCCCCCAGAAAACCAACCAGGAAAGAAAAAAAAAAAAAAAAAGACAACAAGAGAACAATCACCATTTCATAGGAAAACTTTTATTTTTAACTCGTTCCCACTATTCTGGTTCATTTTTTTTTATATATATGGATAACTTTTTAACCTATTTACCATAACAGTGAGATGTACAGTACATCAAATTCCATAATAACCTTCTAACCTGAACTTTTTGATACATACACCTGTGTTTTTCTTTTGCATTTCTATTTTTTAATTTTTTTAAAATTTTAGTTTAGTTTAGTCTAGTTTATCCCTTTTTTATTTTTATTGTATAATATTCATATAGAGTTAAACTTCAAGGTAATCCCCTTTCCCCAATCAATGCTACCCCTATAGGTAAACCAATTTTTAATCCCCCTTTATCTTAGGAAAGTTGAGTCCTTTAACAAAGATATCAAGATACATCCAGGAAGAATCAAAACAACCTTCCTCACCCACACTGAGAATTTATTACAACTCTCCCATATTTTTCTTCCACCAGTGTTTCTGTGTTTTTGTGTTTGTCCTGATAGTATATACATCTTATAGTTGGGGTTCTTTTGATGAGGTTCTTCCTTTATTTGCTTATATATATATTTTTTTTCTCTTGTTATATACTTTTATCAGTCTTTTTGTTTGTCTGTTTTTGTTTGTATACTTCATAAATCTTACCTTGGGGCCCATTTGGGCTGAACCTTCTCTTTTATCGTCCCTTTTTTTCCTGTATCTCTATCTCTCTCTCTTTTTTCTTTTTTGTTTCTTTTTTCTCACATTTGGGTGGGGAAATCCTGATTGCTCAGAAGCGTTCCAGGGTGCACCTTGACTGCACGACGGTTGATACATCCAGCTACATCCATTCAGTCATCTCTCACCAAAATAACTAGGAGGAAGAATGCCCAACAGAAGAAAAATACAGAGGATGGGCCTTCTGCAACAGAGCTAACAGCTATCAACATAGACAATATGTCGGAAAGAGAATAAAGGCTAACAATTATCCAGGCAATAGCTAGGTTGGAGAAAGCCATGGATGACCAAACAGAATTGATTAGGGCTGAACTTAAAGCAACCAGAGATGAAGTTCACAATGTCAGGGCAGAGTTGAAAGCCACCAGAGATGAGGTTCACAATGCTCTCAATGAGTTCCAATCTAATCTAAATTCTCTCAAAGCTAGGGTAACTGAGACAGAAGATAGAATTAGTGATCTGGAGGACAAACAGAGAGAAAGGATCAGGAGGAAGCCTGGAACAAACAGCTTAGAAGCCACAAAAACAGAACCAGGGAAATAAATGATGCCATGAAACGTTCCAATGTAAGAATTATTGGAATCCCTGAAGGGGAGGAGAAAGAAAGAAGTCTAGAAGATATAGTGGAACAAGTTCTTCTGGAAAATTTTCCCAATCTTGCAAATGGAACCGACGTTCATGTACTAGAGGCTAAATGGTCTCCACCCAAGATTATAGATTCCAATAAAACATCAAGGCACCTGATAGTCAAATTGAGGAATCATAATAGTAGGTGTAATCTCTTGAAAGCCGCTAGGACAAAGAAGCTCCTTACTTACAGAGGAAAGTCCACCAGAATAACGTCAGACCTGTCCACAGAGACCTGGCAAGCCAGAAAGGGCTGGCAAGATATATTCAGGGCACTAAATGAGAAGAACATACAGCCAAGAATACTCTATCCAGCAAGACTGACATTCAAAATGGATGGAGAAATAAAGAGTTTACAAGACCGGCAAGGCTTAAAAGACTATGCAACCACCAAGCCGACACTGCAGGAAATATTAAGGGGGGTTCTATACAGGAGGAAAAATCCTAAGAATAGCATTGAACAGAAATATAGAGACAATCTACAGAAAGAAAGACTTCAAAGTTAACATGATGTCAATAAAAACATATCTATCAATAATCACTCTCAATGTGAATGGCCTAAATGCACCCATAAAACGACACAGGGTTGCAGGTTGGATAAGATGACAGGACCCATCCATATGTTGTCTACAAGAGACCCATTTTGAACCTAGGGATACACCCAGACTGAAAGTGAAGGGATGGAGAAGCATCTTTCATGCCAGTGGGCCTCAAAAGAAGGCTGGGATAGTGATTCTCATATCAGATAAATTAGATTTTAAACTAAAGACTGTAGTCAGAGATACAGAAGGACACTACATCATTCTTAGAGGGACTATCCGCCAAGATGATCTAACAATTGTAAATATCTATGCCCCCAATATGGGAGCAGCCAATTACATAAGAAAACTGTTAATCAAGATAAAGAGTCATATTGATATGAATACATTAATAGTAGGAGATCTTAACATGCCTCTCTCAGAAATAGACAGATCATTGAAGCAGAAAATCAATAAAGAAACAAGAGCATTGAATGACACATTGGACCAGATGGACCTCATAGATATATACAGAACATTCCACCCTAAAACAACAGAATACTCATTCTTCTCAAGTGCACATGGAACCTTCTCAAGAATAGACCACATACTGGGTCACAAATCAGGACTCAACCAATACCAAAAGACTGAGATTATTCCATGCAATTCTCAGAACACAATGCTTTGAAACTGGAGCTCAATCACAAGGAAAAGTTCGGAAAATACTCAAACACCTGAAAGCTAAAGACCACCTTGCTTAAGAATGCTTGGATCGACCAGGAGATCAAAGAAGAACTGAAACAATTCATGGAAACCAATGAGAATGAAGACACTTTGGTTCAAAACCTATGGGATACAGCAAAGGCGGTCCTAAGGGGGAAATACATAGCCATCCAAGCCTCCCTCAAAAAAATTGAAAACTCCAGAACACACCAGCTGTCCCTACACCTTAAAGAACTGGAGAATCAACAACAAATCAAACCAACTCCACACATAAGAAGGGAAATAATCAAGATTAGAGCTGAGATCAATGAGGTAGAAACCAGAGATACAGTAGAACGTATCAATGAAACTAGAAGCTGGTTTTTTTAAAGAATCAATAAGATTGATAAACCATTGACCACACCAATCCAAAAGAAAAGAGAGAAAGCCCAAATTCATAAAATTATGAATGAAAAGGGAGAGATCACAACTAACACCAAGGAAGTAGAAACAATCATCAGAAGTTATTATCAATAGTTATATGCCAATAAGCTAAGCAACCTAGATGAAATGGATACATTCCTAGAAAACTATAAACTCCCAACATTGAAGCAGGAAGAAATTGACAACCTAAATAGACCAATATCTAGTAACGAGATTGAAGCAGTGATCAAACACCTCCCAAAAAACAAGAGCCCAGGACCTGATGGATTTCCTGGGGAATTCTACCAAACTTTCAAAGAAGAAATAACACCTATTATCCTGAAGCTGTTTCAAAAAATTGAAGCAGAAGCAAAACTTGCAGACTTGCCAGCATTACCCTGATCCCCAAACCAGGCAAAGACCCTACCAAAAAGGAGAATTTCAGACCAATATCACTGATGAATATGGATGCTAAGATTCTCAACAAGATCCTAGCAAACAAGATCCAACAGCACATTAAAAAGATTATCCACCATGACCAGGTGGGATTCATTCCTGGGCTACAAGGATGGTTCAACATTCGCAAATCAATCAATGGGATAGAACATATTAATAAGAGAAGAGAGAAGAACCACATGGCCCTCTCAATTGATGCAGAAAAAGCATTTGACAAATCCAGCATCCGTTCCTGATTTAAATGCTTCAAAGTATAGGGACAGAGGGCACATTCCTGAACTTCATCAAATCTATCTATGAAAGACCCACAGCAAATATCATCCTCAATGGGAAAAAGCTTTAAGCCTTCCTGTTGAGATCAGGAACACAACAAGGATGCCCACTCTCTCCACTCTTCAACATAATATTAGAAGTCCTGGCAACAGCAATCAGACAACAAAGACAAATAAAAGGTATCCAAGTTGGCAAAGAAGAAGTCAAACTATCTCTCTTTACAGATGACATGATTCTTTTTATGGAAAACCCAAAGACTCCACCCCCAAACTACTAGAACTCATACAGCAATTCAGCAACGTGGCAGAATACAAAGTCAATGTACAGAAATCAGTGGCTTTCTTATACACTAACAATGAAAATACAGAAAGGGAAATTAGAGAATCGATTCCATTTACTATAGCACCAAGAACCATAAGATACCTGGGAATAAACCTAACCAAAGAGGTAAAGGATCTGTACTAGAGGAACTACAGAACACTCATGAAAAAAATTGAAGAAGACACAAAAAGATGGAAGACCATCTTGGATGGTCTTGGAATTGGAATTGGATTGGAAGAATAAACATTGTTAAAATGTCTATACTGCCTAGAGCAATCTATACTTTTAATGCCATTCTGATCAAAATACCACCATTATTTTTCAAAGAGCTGGAGCAAATAATCCAAAAATTTGTATGGAATTAGAAGAGACCCCAAATAGCTAAGGAAATGTTGAAAAACAAAAATAAAACTGGGGGCATCACATTACCTGATTTCAAGCTTTACTACAAAGCTGTGATCACCAAGACAGCATGGTACTGGCATAAAAACAGACACATAGACCAGTGGAACAGAGTAGAGAGCCCAGATACGGACCCTCAACTCTATGGTCAGTTAATCTTCGACAAAGCAGGAAAAAATATACAGTGGAAAAAAGACAGTCTCTTCAATAAATGGTGCTGGTAAAACTGGACAGCTTTATGTAGAAGAATGAAACTTGACCATTGTCTTACGCCATAAACAAAGATAAACTCAAAATGGATCAAAGACCTCAATGTGAGACAGGAATCCATGAGAATCCTAGAGGAGAACATAGGCACTAATCTCTTCGATATCAGCCACAGCAATTTCTTTCAATATATGTCTCCAAAGGCAAAGGAAACAAAAGCGAAAATAATCTTTTGGGACTTCATCAAGATCAAAAGCTTCTGCACAGCAAAGGAAACAGTCAAGAAAACAAAGAGGCAACCCACGGAATGGGAGAAGATATTTGCAAATGACAGTACAGACAAAAGGTTGATATCCAGGATCTATAAAGAACTCCTCAAACTCAACACACACAAAACAGAGAATCATAAAAAAATGGGCAGAAGATATGAACAGACACTTCTCCAATGAAGACATACAAATGGCTATCAGAAACATGAAAAAAGTTCATCATCACTAGCCATCAGGGAGATTCAAATTAAAACCACATTGAGATATCACCTTACACCAGTTAGAATGGCCAAAATTAGCAAACAGGAAACAACATGTGTTGGAGAGGATGTGGAGAAAGGGGAACCCTCTTCCACTGTTGGTGGGAATGCAAGTTGGTGCACTTTGGAGAACAGTGTGGAGATTCCTCAAGAAATTAAAAATAGAGCTTCCCTATGACCCTGCCATTGCACTACTGGGTATTTACCCCAAAGATACAGATGTAGTGAAAAGAAGGGCCATCTGTACCCCAATGTTTATAGCAGCAATGGCCACAGTCGCCAAACTGTGGAAAGAACCAGGATGCCCTTCAACGGACGAATGGATAAGGAAGATGTGGTCCCTATACACTATGGAGTATTATGCCTCCATCAAAAAGATGAATACCCAACTTTTGTAGCAACATGGATGGGACTGGAAGAGATTATGCTGAGTGAAATAAGTCAAGCAGAGTGAGTCAATTATCATATGGTTTCACTTATTTGTGGAGCATAACAAATAACATGGAGGACAAGGGGAGATGGAGAAGAGAAGGGAGTTGAGGGAAATTGGAAGGGGAGGTGAACCATGAGAGACTATGGACTCTGAAAAACAAACTGAGGGTTTTGAAGGGGCGGGGGGTGGGAAGTTGGGGGAACCAGGTGGTGGGTATTGGAGAGGGCACGGATTGCATGGAGCACTGGGTGTGGTGCAAAAACAATGAATACTGTTATGCTGAAAAGAAATTTAAAATTTTTTTTTAAATTAAAAAAAAAAAAACTGAGTTTCTTAGAGTAGTTGGCCTAAGATGGAATTAAGTTGAAAAATCAATCAAATAAAATGAATTTTCTGAGAGCATATCTGTATTCACCATGAAGAGAAGAGAAAGAGCAGAGGCACGGAGATAGTAAGGTATCAGTCACACTCAGTCACAGTCTATGTGACATACCAGTCACACTATATGTCACAGGTGAGTGGGAGTGGAGGCAATGAGGTATGTTGGATCCTTGTTATTTTTTATGCTTCCACTGACAATAATAATATTAGCAAAAAATAAGGAAGCAGACCTGCCAGGGATGAGCTGATAGCTGGTCTGGCTCTTGCAACTACCCCATGATGTTCTGTTGTCAAACAAGTGATATCATATATCACATTGGACAAACATCCTGTGACTATCATAGAGTAAGAGGGGAAAAAGGAATGCTTTGTGGTCAAATCTGAGCTCAGATAAATATGAAAAATTTGCAAGCCAGAAGACATCCTGAACAGCCAGCCTCTTCCACCTAATATGAGCACCTGTTACAACTTTACCAAGTACAGCTTTAAATTTTCCCAGTGCTACCTCCTAGATAAAAATTATATAGATACTTTATTATAGAAATGCCCTATTCACAGCCTCCAATCTAGATCAAAATCATGAATCCTTGCATCTTCCCCCAAGCATCTAATTTCAAGTCCAAATCCTACCACAAAACCTTCCAAACATCCTCTTATTGAGATGGCCAATGGTTCCTCATGATGTGGACTCTCCTTTATTGCAAATATTACCAATGAACAGACTCTGTTTAGCTGCAGGTGTGTTCCTCAAGATCTTTGGCTGATGAATATTGGCAATAGTGATGCCCTTCTAAAGAGATTAGGGGTTGTTCCTATCATCTCTTACTTTTATAAACACTACAAACAGCTGTTATTCATCAATAGCCTACCAAATTGTAATGAATTTGGATAAATACTTAAGAATGGTCAGTAATATCACATATTAAGTGTTTCATACATTATAACATATTTATCCTACACTTTATGAAGTAGTTTACATTTTATAGATGAAAATATATTAACTAGTTTCACCCGACTTAGCAACTTTATGAGAATGATATTAATTTATCTTTTAGATAAAGCAATGGGGCACAAAGTGTTCAAGAAACTTACATAAGGTCACTTATCTAATGCATGACTCAGTTCAGATTCAAAATCAGGAGTTGGGCCACAGACCATATATAGCTAACTACTCTTCTTTACTTCAATTCTATATAGTATTTCATTGAGGGACTGGAGAAGCTAAGTAGTAGGGTCAACGACATGACTGAACTCTTATTCTATGGAACTTCAAAACACATACATTTACTCATTATTTAAATGCACTTCTCTTTTACTATTAACTATAGAGAGCAAACTGAGTGTTGCTGGAGGTGAAGTGGGTAGGGGATGGGTTAAATGAGTGATGGGTATAAAGGAAGGCAGTTATTGTGATGAGCACTGGGTGTGACGTGTAGGGGATGGATCTGAATTCTACTCCTGAAACCAACATTACACCCTATGTTAACTAACTAGAATTTAAATAAAAATGTGAAACAACAAAAAAATAAATGTCCTCTTTTTCTTTTCCTCCAAATTCATTTGCTTTGTTTCTTAAATTCCACATATGAATGAAATCATTTGGTATTTGTCTCTGTCCAGCTAACTTATTTCACTTAGCGTCATACTCTCTAGCTCCATCCACATTGTTGCAAATGGCAAGATTTCATTCTTTTTTTATGGGTGAATAATACTTTATTGTATATGCCCCTGTTCTTTATCCATTCGTGAGTTGATGAACACTTGGGCTCTTTCTATAACTTAGCTATTGCCGATAATGCTGCTCTCAACATCGGAGTGCATGCATCCCTTCAAATCAGTATTTTAATATCCTTTGGGTAAATACCTAGTAAACCAACCACTGGATCTTACTGTAGTTCTATTTTTAACATTTTGAGGAACCTCCATACTGTTTTCCAGAGTGGCTGCATTCCCACCAACATTGTAAGAGTTTCCCCTTTCTCCACATCCTAGTAAATGCCTTATTTTTCTTGTATTGTTAATTTTAACCAATATAACAAGTCTGAGGTGATATATCATTATAATTTTGATTTATATTTCCCTAATGAATGATGTTGAGCATCTTTTCATGTGTCTGTTAGCCATCTGGATGTCTTCTTTGGAAAAAAAATGTCTCTTTATGTCTTCTGCTCATTTCTTAACTGGATTATTTGTTTTTGGAAGTTGAGTTTTCTAAGTTCTTTACATATTTTGGATACTAACCCTGATTACTTGCAAATATCTCCCATTCTGTAGGTTGTCTTTTAGCTTTGTTTATTATTTCCTCCACTGGGCAGAAGGTTTTTATTTTGATGATGTTTCGATAGTTTGTTTTTGCTTTTCTTTCTGTCTCGGGAGCCATATCTAGTAAGAATTTGCTACAGCCACTGTCAAAGAGGTTGCTGCATGTGTTCTCCTCTAGGATTTTAATGGTTTCCTATCTCACAATAAATGTCCTTCTCTACTTTTATTTGACTTTGCCTCATGATCTACTTACTTCTAACTATTGTAATGTTTGAATTATGCAACTAAAGCTTGAAGGAGCAGGAAATGGGAAGGTTAGTGTCAGATACCACATTACTACCTGACACCACCACAGAGTTCATTATGAATTTAAGATTACAAGAGCATTCAAAAGTTACCCAAATGCTGAAAATAGGTGAGCTTGTTAATTCATTGGACAATACCTGTACCATAACTTAGCAACTTATAGTTAATAAAGTTATTTGGTGATGATTTGGGTATTTTGTGGTTAGAGAGGTTGACAAAAAATATGTGAAATAACATCTCGAATATAAGTAAATCACAAACAGAGAACTGACTGGATAGTGTATATAGACCATATAGCTTTTAAACAGAGTCTGTTTGAAAAGTAGCACCAAGAATAATTGACCACATTGTCATACATATTTTCTTCTTCCTCAAAAAAATATACATCTTCCTAATTACTCTTGATATACTCAATTGTCAGTAACACATGCAAGATTGAAACAAAAATCAAATTTATAGAAAACATTAAGGAATATAAAATATTTAAGAGGAAACCAGTAAATGACAGACACTGGAGAGATTTGTGGCTGTTACCATTTTAAGAAGATCGTGATTTTCCCGAATGTGTTGCAGATTTTTTAATGTGTAGCTTTCAACATATTCCTAACATAAGAAGTTAGAGATTGTCCTCGGATGTAGAGTGAGTTGGGATTTCTGGATAGCATTTTAGCACAAGGCATTTCTCTTGTTTTCCTGGACATTTTCTCAAGACCTCTTCACTCAAGTGAGTAAGATAATATTAGAGCTGAAGACTGGTATTTTTGTTAAGAACATTTGACTCATTAGTGTGTACTTTTTTCTCTATTTTTATATTTTTTTCTTATAGGACTATAGCATCTTTATGGTTATGATTATTTGTTAATATTTATTATCTATTTTATAATGATATCATCATGAAAGAGACATATTTTTCTCTCTTTTGAAATACTTAAAACAGTCCCCCTCCCCAGGGATACTTCTAAAACTCATAAAACTTTTTTTTTTTTAAATCAGCATATAAATGTTAAAAAGATGTTCTGAGATGTAATATTGAATGTTCTCATTCTTTTGTGTGGGCGATTGTATTTTAAGAAAATTGCAATAACCTCCCCAGATCCCATACTTTTCCACCATATGATCTTGCCTCTTTGCCTTGCCCTTGAGTTGAGGAAGGCTCATTTCCAGAGTATGGTAGAAGTGATCTGGTGAATTCTGAGGCTTTCAGAAAGGCCATGCAGTTCTACTTGGTTTTCTTGAAGTGCTTATTCTAGAGTCAGTCACCTAGTGAGATGTCTGAGTGCCATGCTCAAGTCTACATGAGCTACATAGAGGTTCTGGTTAGCAGTCAGACCTAGTCCCCACTAAGTTATTAACTGTGTGACTGAGTCATCTTATATGCTCAGACCTGCCTTCTTGCCATCTGAGTTCCACCACAAGGTATCAGTGTACACCAAGGGGAGCAAAATGAGATCTGGCTGAACCTAGACCATAGCAGCGATGAGCATAACAAAGTGACTGCTATTTAACACCACTAAGTGTGAGGTAACTTTTTACACAATAAGAACTGGAATTATTTATATCAAATTAGCAATGGGTTTTAAAATGATATTTGACAATTATTGAAATGTATATTGGTTTATCCTTGATGGGAAATAACTTTGTAATATATCCAGACTTTTTAACTGTGTGAAACCACCCTTAGGATATGACTGGGTACACAGATGAAACCTCAAAGTACAAAATACTAACGGCAACATTATTTATAGTAATTTTCAGTTACATAATTCATCCAACAATAAATAAATGTTTAAATAATTTCATTCAAGGAAATAACAAGCTCATTAATTTATACTACATAAGAGTTTTTAGTAATGTGTGTACAAATGAGAGTTTAACCATGAAAGAGAAGCAATTCTAACTATTTAATCATAGTTAAGAGGAAAATTTATACTGACAATTGGTTAGACATATAATATAGGAAATGAGAAGCCAAATCAAGGATGGTGGAGCACTGCAGAGATCATTGAGAGCAAGCTGCATGACATAGGTAGAGGCCCTGTTCCCAACACCAAGGATGGAGTCACCTAAGTAGAAACCAGAAGCAAACCAGCAGCCTTGTCAGGAGGATTTGGAAGTAGGGAGAACACTCTCACAGTGTGGCTTTTGCCAACTATAAAAGAGAGAGAGGAAAAGAAGATATTCCCTGAATTCTCCCTTCTGTTGTCATCCAATTAAATCCAACTAGAAGTTGGCTGATCTAGAAGGTAAGGAAACACAGCACACAAAGTAAGCCCCTTGAAGTAAAAAGGTCAGCAGAAGGGGAGAAAGTGGATCTAAGGAAAATAAGCTCAAGACTCACCCAAGATGTGGGTTGTGAAAATATTACTGCAATGGCAGCCTGAATGTATACATCTGGACAT
The DNA here is from genome assembly GCF_010015895.1 of Lontra canadensis. NCBI lineage: Eukaryota > Metazoa > Chordata > Mammalia > Carnivora > Mustelidae > Lontra > Lontra canadensis. Next base: position 2,195,044 of record NW_022631115.1, read on the forward strand.
GTGCTCACACATATCTGTTATGATGATATCAGTCCATTATGTTAAATGGGAGGGTGGTGGGTGAGGGGGGGTGGGTGAAATGGGTGAGGGTATTAATGAGGCACTGGTTGTGATGAGCAACAACTGGGTGTTATATGTAATTGATGAATCACTAAATTCTGCTTCTGAAACCAATATTACACTATATGTTAACCAACTAGAATTTAAATAAAAACTAAAAAAATGAAGGGAAGCTCAAGAAATGTGGGGGAAAAAAAACAGAAATAAATAAATAAATATAAATAAAGTATTCTTTTAAAGTGATTTAACTCTAAGGAAATGTTAATGATTTTGAAAGCTGATGAAATCTTAAATCAGAGTTGTCAATATTGATGAATTTCAGTTGATAACACAAGATTTTAAAAGAAACTTCATTGGACTAATTAATTTTTAATTCTTTCTTCATAGAAAAAACTACAAATTTTCTTTTTTTGTTTATTAGTTCTACAGCAATTACTTTAACCAGCATCTTTTCTCTTCTACTTAATTTTTAAGAAAAAAATATATACACATATTAATTGTCTTGCTATTTGTTTTTATCAAAATATAGTGATCAGAGTTTCTGACATTTTACATTTTCTTTTCTCCTTGTTTAACTTTAAAAAAAGGTGGTAAAACCACATGGCAACCTAAAACTATCAGAGCCAAGAAAGTGGGGTGAAAGATCCAGAAAAATCTCACTAGGCCCAGGCCCTCTTCCTAGAAAAAGAGGGAGTAGTTATGTATGTGGGAAACTCATGCTCTACATGCCATGTTTATAAAATAATGCAGGTTTAAATAAAATATTTTTAAAGATTTTATTTATTTACTTTACACAGAGAGAGATAGCAAAAGAGGAAACAAAAGCAAGGGGAATGTGAGAGGGATAAACAGGCTTCCCGCTGAACAGGGAGCCCAATGTGGTGCTCGATCCCAGGACCCTGGGATCATGACCTGAGCCTAAGGCAGATGCTTAACTGCTGAGCCACCCAGGCACCCCAAGTAAAACATTTTTAATCTTACTCTTCTAGGACTTCTGAAATCATGAGGTTGTTTGTGCAATCACCACGTGGTCCTACAATACTGCATGTCATAATCCAGGAGATACCACTTCCCCAAGCTGTTGGCTTCTGCTTTAAGCATCTAGAAACTAAAACTTCAAAGTTCACACGGAAAAAAATAAAAGAATATGTGTTTAGAAATCATCTTAAGATCTTGGAGGAGTAAGATAACAGGGACATAGAATGATAGACATAACATATTGGTTTGGACAATACAGCATACTGTCATAGATCACACCCCTTACTGGGGAGTCCTGGAATGGACTGCACCTTCCAACACAAATCTCTGGAGCCAGTACACCAATGCATCAGCTTCTGTGATGCAGAGTGCTAACAGCTGACAATTCACCCTCCTTATGTCCTGCAGCTTGTGAAGACTGTTGCAGGGTTATAGAAACCAACCTCTGACTCAAAGAGAAGCAAATCATCTGACTTGCTCCAGAATCCTTCCCTGGATCAGGCCAGAGGCAGATGTCACTGGAGATCAGAGTTTTACTTACCTCCCATCTTTATCTTTCCTTCACACATTTTTTCCTTAAAAGTCCTCAATAAATCAAATACACCCAAACTTCCTAGAAGCTATCATCCATTTCCAGAGGTTGTCCTCTACTCCTAGATGCCATTCTCCACTCACAGAGACTGTCCTAAAACCAAGAAGCCTAGACTCCTAGAGGTTATCTTCTACTTCCAGAGGCTGTTCTCCACTCTTAGAGGCTGTATGCTACTCCTAAAGACTGTCCACCACTCCCAGAAATTATTCTCCACTCCTAGAGGACACCCTCTACTCTCAGAGGCTATCCTCCACTCCTAGAGGCTGTTCTTCACTCCTAGATGCTTTCCCCCCATACCTAGAGGCTATTCTTCATTCCTAGATGCTTTGTTCCTTTCCTAGAAACTGTTGTGTTCTCTTAGAGGCTGTTCTCCGCTCCTAGATGCCATACTCTACTCCTAGAGGCCAATTTTTACTCCCAGAAGTTGTCCTTCACTCCTAGATGCTATCTTCCACTCTTAGAGGACATCCTCCAGTTCCAGATGCTGTCCTTCACTCCCAGAGGCTGTTTTCTACAAGTTCCTCAACCTAATTGCTTACTTCATCAAGCCAATGAGGGCTTTCTCTAGAATAAGTGGTAAGACTGAATATTATATGAGGTAATACAGTCATGAGAGTGACATCTCATGTCTTTCACTATATTCCGTTGGTTAGAGGCAAGTTCCAGGTCAGGTTCTGCCAGTATTTAAAATAAGGTAATTATGCAAAGGTGTGGAATTTGGGAAGTAAGGATTATAATGGGGCTATCTGTGTGACTATAAAAATTCCAAATGTAAGACTCCCAGACCCTTTTTATGGCACAGACTTATGAGTAAGGATAGAGGAATTCTGTTCAAAATAGGTGGTTCCAAAAAATAGAAAAGCACAGAAAGGTTTTTAAAATTATTTTTCTCATCACCCAAATAAACATCTCTGAACCATGTTAACTTAGAGGTAGTTTTCAAGATGTTAGAAGAGTAATCTAAAATATATGATTTATAGTTAAGTTAAACCAGAAAATAATCTCATCAATATAAATCCAGCATTATTTCTCACCTGACACATAGATGTATTCCAAAGTATACTTAGGAATTTGTATAAATGATTCAATATTTCATATTTATTTATTGTGAAGTTGATTGGCTCTATTGCACTTGAGTACAATACTTTAATTAATTAATTAATGATACTTTAATTAAGGAAAGAAAACTAAACAATTATCAAATTAACCTTGGCTTTATTAGAAGAAAAAGATGGATTTAAAGCCCAAATGAAAAAAATATATATATATAGATAGATAGATAGATAGATAGATAGGTTTTATCATGTTTGTTTGAGAGAGAAATGTAGAGCTGGGGCAGGGAAAGGGGCAGAAAGAGAGAGAGAGTGAAAAGAAACTTTTTACTGAGTTTAGAGCCCAAATTAGGGCTCCATTTCATGACCCCAAAGTTATGACCTAAGCCAAAGTCAGTCACTTAATGACTGAGCCACCCAGGTGCCCCAAAAGAAGACATAATTTTAAGAGTTTAAAAAAAAATTGCAGCAAAGAATATTGTGTCTCTGAACAGAGAATAAGCATGTGGAAGCAAAGAAACAATGTCAGTTTGGGGGTAATTGTCACTAGAAATTAATCCATCCTGTGTTGTTTCATTTTTGCTTTATTATGAAATTTTTTTATTGTTTTGTTTTGTTTTGTTTTGTTTTGGAAAACAGTCATTTTTTTCTTTGGTTACTGCTTGGCTTTGTTTTTGATTAATTTTAAATGCATACCATTTTCATATTTCACATGTATAGTCAAATCTTGGTAGAAACTGACTAAAAAGAAGAGGAAATAGTTTAATCTAGTGAATAAAACTGAGCAAAAACAACTGAGTTTTGTTTTTGTTTTAGGAAGAAAAGTTTTTAGTCATTTCTTTGGAAACATCACCAACTGTTGAGGACATTAGCAAAAGTGGTACCTGTTGAAAACATGAATGAACTTCTATATTCATAAAGATTTCTAACATCATAACTCCCAGAAATTAATAAAGGTTATTTTGCAAAGTGAAGAGTAGAAAAACATAGTCTTTTGCAGAAGAGATAAGAAATAAAAATACTTTATAAGAAATAAGCCAGAATAGTCACACTATCTCACAGTTTTGATTGGAAAACTCCATTTCTCATCCCCCCACAACAAACAGTAAAAATTACTTTTAGTGTGGTCAGATTTATAGTATGAGGTGAATACTCAATATGGTCTAAATATTTTAATTAATAATTTAATTTAAATTATATAAATAATTTATAAAATAAAATAATTTAAATAATATGAATAATTTAATTAATACTTTGATTAATAAATTAATGGTCTAAATATTTAAATATTTTATATATTTATTTGAGAGACAGATAAAGAAAGCATGAGCAAGGAGGAGAGGGAAAAGCAGTTACCTACTTGCAGGGAGCTCAATGCAGGGCTTGATCCCAGCCAAAGCAGATGCTTAACTGACTGAGACACCCAGGTGCCCCTGATTAAATATTTCTATGCAAAGAACATGAAATTTAAAAAGCCCTATAGATCGCACTACCTATAAAAACTCAGCATAAATAATCTGAGTTGGAATATATTCTCAGTGCAAACCAGTTTAAAAACAAAACAAACAAAACATTTTTAATGTATGAGACATAACCTGACCACTTAAAATTATAATTAATCATGATTTTTTAAATTATCATTCTAAATCCAGTTTGTGTGTGTGTGTGTGTGTGTGTGTGTGTGTGTGTTGTGAGTTTGTATGTCATATATTCTTGTAACTTAAATTCAAACATATACATTTAGATTTATAGTATTTTCTTCTTATGCTAGTGTATAAACATTTTTGATGTGGTGAGTTAGTTCATACACTTAAGTGTTTATCCCAGGGAAATTGAAAACAACCTAATCTTTTAGATACTGAAGTTTATATTCTGTTACAAAGACATAAATGCAAATTAATGTTAAGTGTTGGATTTAAAATATCCAAGTTATCACCATAATTTAAATAACTTTATTGGACTGTCATGGGAACATTGCAAGATAATACCTCTGAGGATAGTTCTAGTATAAGAATTATACTTTTAGTTTATTGTAAGAATGAGCTGTGATTTTAAATGCTTATCATGGGCTCTAAGTAAATCTAGCATATTCTAACTTTTAGAATTTAAGAGGATTTAATAGTAACTTGGTAAGCCTTATAGCCTTTTCTCAAAATTGTAGGATTGTAGCAGGATTGTTATTTTCTATATATTCTTGCTATTGCCAATTAGAGAAGAGAATAACTAGAAAGAAGATTGATTGAATCTTTTTTTAGCATCTGAATGAAAATTTTTAGGATTAAAATTTATCCATGTTTCTAATATTGGATTGTCTGTGGGCAATCTCCTAAATCAAAGTATTTTGCAATAGAGATAATGAGAAAATAAAGTAATACCACTTAATTCATTCAATTTGTCACCAAAGTATAAGAGATTAACATCATTAAAAGAAAAATAGAAGCAAAAATCAAATGGAAATTTACTATGACTATCAAAAAGTAGAGCTAAATTTTTAAAATATTAGCCTTACATGTAAATGATATACATATTTTTGTATACAGATTTATTAATGATTTCACATCATGTGTCAAAAGCTGGTTACATGTTCACATAACAAATTTGCCTTTCTAAGAGCACATCAAAGTCCTTGAATTAGTTTTTTAATGGAGTTTTTCATCAGTCAGGAACATCCATTTTGTAGTGAGTTAAAAATGAACTGCTTTTGTAAATAAATACAAACCACTATTCTCAACAACTATTATAAAATTTGGAGATTATGAACTTTGAATTGTTTTGAACTAAAATGTAGCTCCAATATTAGAAACTAAAGGTTAAACAAAATATCAACAGTTTCAGAACTGAGTGTACAAAATGGCTATATATATATGTGCATATATATACACATATATATATATACACATACTAAGAATAATTATAACAATGTAGTTACAAAAACCACCAATTTATTAATATTAGATAATGTGGTAATACAGTACAAGAGAAGCACCAGAAGAATTACTAAAAACCAATAGAACTTAATTTCTGACTCTCTCAATGTAATCTTTTGTAAATTACTTAAATTTGCCATCTTGCAGTTTCCTTTTCTATAAAATGGGAATAATAAGGCTTTAATATGACTCTTAGGAGAATTGACTGAAATAGCCAATGTCTAGTCTATTGCAAACAATAGTTACCATGTACATTTTTGTTCTTTCTTACTTTAACTAATTAAAAATGAAATAAAATAAAATAAACTACACGAAAAATATTTTAAGGAACTGCATTTTCATGCAATAATAAATTTATTTTGTTAGGACAACTCAAAATTGTATAGTTTCTACACCTCCATTGAATTAAACTTCAACTTTCATAAATTAGTTTCAATTGTTTTAGAAGCATTTGTATAACATCAGAATGCACACATATTTTAGAATTTTAATTATATTCTTGATAATAAATAGTTTTATGATGATGAATACTCAATGTAGTTTCTTAAGATAACCACTGCAATTTTACTTTTTATTATGATCATTTTAATTTAAAGTAGTGATAATAAAAATAACAGTTAATATTTATTGAGTGGGCTTTCATCCACAAAGTGTACGTTTATTATCCTACTTGATCTTCACAACAATGCTAGCAAATAAGTACCATTATTATTCCAATTTTACAGATCAATAAACTAAGGTTTAGGGAAACAAAGTAATTATTCTATATCATTCAATTAGTAAGTGGTAGAGCCAACCAAAACCTTGCTTTTTGCACCATAATTTTCACTAAAGTCACCAACTTAATTGTAATAAAATTTGTAGACTTTCATATGAATACACATATGGGTGTATTTATTTTTAATGTAGATTAAATAATTGCTTGGGGAAATGCATATATACATATTATAAAATCAATAATGGATGAAATAACATAGTAAATTATTTTGTATATCCTGAGGTCTATAGTTTAGGCACAGCAAGCCAAGGGAACAACACTCACAAAGAACCTAAGGTAGAAAACAGGTTCAGTGTATTTGAGAAAATAAGAGTCAATGTGTTCAGAGCAAAATGAAAGATGTGATTGAGATGAACTTTTGAAAGGTAACTATATTGCATGTGGCCTTACGCAGAGTAGACTGTTATAAATTTGGGTATCAAAAAAAAAGTTTGCATCTCATTTTACACAAAGCAGAGTCTTATTTCTTATATGTTTATCAGCTGCAAGCAGTGTATGACAAAAAAAGTTTTATTTGTTGGGAAAATGTGTTCTTTTGGAGATGAAGGATGATCTGTTCAAACCAAAAATGACAGTGTCCTTTCATCCTCCTAGTGATTCATCTAAATTTGGTGCTGATTAGAATAATTTAATGAAAAGGATGGAGGGAAGAATGGAAGATGAGAAAGAGTAGGAGAAAAAGAAAGAAAGAGATTAAGAAATTGAAAGACAGTTGATGAAAATGATTGGGAGGAAACATGATGATCGCAAAGCCTTGAAAATGCCAGCAGCTTCAAGAACAAAAGAAGGGATTAGTGTCATATGAGGAAGTAGGGGTAAATCCCTTACTCTTAAACCAGGAAGGATAAATAAGTCAGGTACTGGCACAAGTTGATTCATAGAGTGCTGCTGAGAAAATAAGAAATATCCCTTCAATTTCATCAAGGGTTATGCAGTTATCCATAATGGGGAGTGAGGTGTAGTGGTGAGGGAGTTTGGGGAGTGAGGGCAGAGAAAGGTTATGAAAGACTTGTTTTTCTGAGAAAGAAGCCAAAGAGAAAAATGCTCAGAATAACAGAGTAAAGAACTTTAAAAACTCATTCTACAAATAAAACACAGAACATTGGCAGTGTTGTCATTCAACTTTTCCAGAAATCTCGAGATTAACCAAAGGCATGGAACAATGAACATTTATTCAAGAAAAACCACTGAATCTTGATAAGAATAGCAAGTTTTGTGGCTTCTTAATAAGCCTTATTAATCACTCCATAGATTCACAGTAGACTGGAAAACTAGCTGCAGCCTTACAGGCACAACAACTATGAAAATCATAGCCAACCAACTACTGGAGGATGTAAAATGGAGCTCCCCAAAAGCAACACCCCAGAGGATCTCACAGCTTGTCTTTATTTGATCCAACTCAGAGTTCACTTTGTATGAACATCCCTATCCTCAGGTAATTCATCAAAAATAATCAGTGCAAATGATGAACATCAGAGCTACTTAGGTGGCAATAGCAGACAGGGGTACCAAGAGGGTGAATAAAAATCTTAGAAGGAAAACTGGAACTAGGTCTGACATATTCATGAGAATCTAAAACATCATCTGTGTGTGCAGATGTGTGTACATGTTGAGAAAATTCCCAATAAGGCCCTGAACTCTCTCTGGCTGACCTTGAGGCCCTCTGCAAGCTGAACGTGATGGCTAAAAGAACTGGAAACTGGAAATCACCTGTTGGAGTATTGAAAAATGAATCCAAAACACACCCAGGGCTACTTGGCAAAGACTGGGAGACAAATTTATTCAAAACATTTATAGAAGTTCTTACACAATAATTACCTAATCACTAAGCTAATTGAGCAGAGAATTTAACAATCACATCACAAAAAATAATAGAGACTTATAAAATTGGTACAGGAGTCTAACTACAAAAACAAATAGGAGAATGACAACAACAACAAACAGCAGTAACAATAAACTCTGGGGTGGGGCTGGAGGGTCTGATGTTATCAATGAAAAAAAAAATAGGCAAATTAGGAAAGTATGGTCTCTATACAGACAAGTTAAAAGTGGTCAATAGAAACTGTCCCTGAGGAAACCCAGACATTGTACTTACTGGACAAAGCTTTGGATCAGTAATTATAAATATGGTCAAAGAAGAAAGGAAGGGAGGAGCAAGATGGTGGAGTAGTAGGAGACCTAAATTTTGTCTAGTCCCAGGAATTCAGTGAGATAGTTTATCAAACCATTTTGATCACCTACAAACTCAACAGGAGATCAAATAAAAGAATATCAGCAATTCTACAAACAGAAGAGTGACCACTTTCTGGAAGGTAGGGCATGTGGAGAAGTGAATCCAAGGTGGTATTTGGGAAGATATACTGCTGGTGGAGGGGGCCTCCATCAGCTGGCTTCCAGAAAGTGACAGAGCTACAGAGCACAAAGTCAGACGTTTTAGAAACCTGCTCCACTGAGAAATGTCACTACTGTGGCTAAGCAGGGGCAGAACCCTTGCTGCAACAGTGTGGTCTCAGGACCCTCAGTTCACAGAGAGGCTGAAGGTGCCTGAGTCTGGCAGAGCTCCCAGGTATTGGAGCAGGGAAGCTGTCTGCAAAGACAGAGCTGAGAAGTGTTCTCTATTTCTGGGTTGCCATAAGCCATGATCCCAGCACAGTCAAGCCCCTGCTCTTTGAACTGAGACCCAACAAGTGGCAGATCTGGGCATACCCCTTCTTTCCTCCACAGGGAGGAGCAGCACAGGAGTGTGCTGCAGGAACCTGCTGGGTTTGGAGACTCCAAACAGGGTCAGATACCAGAGATAGTAATGCTTGGTCACAGGCCAGGTGAGCATGGAGTGCAGCTAGAGATGCAGACTGCCAGGGACCTAATCAATATGGACATTACTAATATCCAAACTAGAGTAAGGAATGACAATTATAAAGATACTAGTTGGGCTAAATAAAATCACAGAAGATACTAGAGAATCACTTTCTAGAAAAATGAAAGACCTAAAATCTAACCAATTTGAAATTAAAAAAAAGGCTATTAATGAGGTGTAATAAAAAATGGTAGCTCTTACTGCTAGGATAAATAAGACAGAAGAGAGAATTAGTGTTATAGAAGACCAAATGATGGAGAACAAAAAAGCTGAGAAAAAGAGAGATAAACAATTACTGGATCATGAGGGCAGAATGTGAGAGATAAGTGATACCATAAGATGAAACAATATTAGGATAATTGGGATCCCAGAAGAAGAAGAAAGAGAGAGGGTTGCAGAAGTTATATTGGAACAAATTATCACAGAGACCATCACTAATTGGGGAAGGAAACAGACATCAAAATCCAGGAGGCACAGAGAACACCCCTCAAAATAAAAAAAATAGGTCAACATCCCATCATCTAATAGAAAGCAATACTAACAAGTCTCAGAGACAAAGCGAAAATCTTGAAAGCAGTTTGGGACAAGACATCTGTAACCTATAATGGTAGAAATATTAGACTGGCAGCAGACTTATCCACAGAAGTTGACAGGCCAAAAAGGACTGGCATGATATATTCGAGAACTAAATGAAAAAAATATGCAGCCAAGAATACTATATCCAACTAGGCTGTCATTGAAAATAGAAGGAATAATAAAAAGCCTCCAGGACAAATACAAATTTTAAAAAATTGCAAACACCAAACCAGCCCTACAGAAAATATTGAAAGGGATCTTCTAAGCAAACAGAGAGCCTAAAAGTAACAGACTAGAAACAGAGACAATCTACAGTAACTGTCACCTTACAGGAAATACAATGGCACTAAATTCATGTCTTTCAATAGTTACCCTAAATGTAAATGGGATAAATGCACCAATCAAAAGACACAGGGTATCAGAACAGATAAAAACACAACTCATTGATACTCTGTCTAAAAAAAAAAAAAAAAAAACCTCATTTTAGACCCCAAAACACTTCCAGATTTAAAGTGAGGGGATGGAAAACCATTTACCAAGTTAGTGAACATTAAAAGAAAGCTGGGGTTGCAATCCTTATATCGGACAAATTAGATTTTAAACCAAAGAGTATAAAAAGAGATGAAAAAGACACTATACCATGCTTAAAGGGTCTGTCCAAAAAGAATATCTAACAAATTTAAATATCTATGCCCCTAACATGGGAATAGACAATTATATGAGCCAATTAATAACACAATCAAAGAAAGAGATCAACAATAATACAATAATAATAGGGGACTTTAACACCCCCTCACTGAAAGGGACACATCACCTAAGATAAAGATCAACAAGGAAATAAAGTTTTTAAATGACACATTGGACCAGATGGACATCACAGATATGTTGATAAAATTCCATCCCAAAGCAGCAGAATACAAGTTCTTCTCTAGTGCATGAAGCATTCTCCAGAATAGATCATATCCTGGGTCACAAATCAGGTCTCAACTGATGCCCTGCACATTTTCAGACCACAGTGGTTTGAAACTTGAACTCAATCACAAGAGGAAAGTTGGAAGGAACTCAAATACATGGAAGCTAAAGAGCAACCTACTAAATAATGAATAGATCAACCAGGTAATTAAAGAAGAATTAAAACAATTCATGGAAACAAATGATAATGAAAACAGAATGGTTCAAAATCTTTGGGATGCGGCAAAGGTAGTCCTAAGAGGAAAGTATATAGCAATACAAGCCTTTCTCAAGAAACAATAAAAGTCTTAAATACACAATCTAACCCTACACCTAAAGGAGCTGGAGAAAGAACAGCAAAGAAAGCCCAAGCCCAGCAAGAGAAGAAAAATAATAAAGATCAGAGCAGAAGTCAATGAAATAGAAACCAAAAGAACAGTAGAACAAATCAACAAAACTAGGAGCTGGTTCTTTGAAGAAACTAATAAAATGGATAAACCCCTGTCCAGACCTATCAAAAGAAAAGAGAAAGGACCCAAATTAATTAAATCATGAATGAAAGGCGAGAGATCACAACCAACACCCACGACATACAAACAATTATAAGAACATAACATGAGCAACTATACACCAGTAAATTTGATGATCTGGAAGAAATGGATGCATTCCTAGAGACATATAAACCACCAAAACTGAACCAGGAAGAAATAGAAAGCTTGAACAAACCCATGACCAGTAAGGAGATTGAAGCAGTCATCAAAATTCTCCCAACAAACAAGAGCCCAGGGCCAGATGGCTTCCTAGGGGAATTCTACCAAATATTTAAAGAAGAATTAATTCCTATTCTCCTGAAACTGTTCCAAAAATTAAAAATGGAAAGAAAACTCCTAAACTCATTTTATGAGGCCAGCATTACCTTGATCTCGAAACCAGACAAAGATCCCATCAAAAAGGAGAATTACTGACCAATACTCCTGATGAACATGGATGCAAAAATTCTCACCAAAATACCAGCCAATAGGATCCAACAGTACATTAAAAGGATTATTCACCACGACCGAGTGGGATTTATTCCTGGACTAAAAGGTTGGTTCAACCACTGCAAATCAATTAATGTGATGAAATGAACAAGAACCATATGATACATTCAATAGATGCTGAAAAAGCATGTGACAAAGTATATCATCCTTTCTTGATCAAAACCCTTCACAGTGTAGGCATAGAGGGTATGTACCTCAATATCATAAAAGCTATCTATGAAAGACCCACAGTGAATAACATTCTCAATGGAGAAAAACTAAGAGCTTTTCCCCTAAGGTCAGGAACATGGCAGGGATGTCCACTATCACCACTGCTATTCAATATACTACTAGAAGTCTTAGCCTCAACAATCAGACAACAGAAAGAAATAAGATGTATCCAAATTGGCAAAGAAGTCAAACTCTCAGTCTTTGCAGATGATATGATACTTTATGTGGAAAACCCAAAAGACTCTACCTCAAAACTGGTAGAACTCATACAGGAATTCGGTGAAGTGTCAGATTATAAAATCAATGCACAGAATAAGTGAAGGGTCAGGATACAAAATCAATGAACAGAAATCAGTTGCATTTCTATATACCAAAAGCAAGACAGAAGAAAGAGAAATTGATTAATTACAATTGCACCCATATATCCCTAGGTATCTTATGATACCTAGGAATAAATAAGATACCTAGGAATAAATCTAACCACAGGGTCAAAGAATCTGTTCTCAAGAAACTATAGAATACTCATGAAAATTTTTTTAAAAATGAGGAAGACACAAAGAAATGGAAAAATATTCCATGCTCATGGATTGGAAGAACAAATATTGTGAAAACATCTAGGCTACTTAAAGCAATCTACACGTTTAGCACAATCCCTATCAAAATATCATCAACCTTTTTCAAGGAAATGGAATATTATTAAAATTTATATGGAAACAGAAAAGCCCACAAATAGCCAGAGGAATGTTGAAAAAGAAAACCAAGGTTGTTGGCATCACAATTCCAGACTTCAAGGTCTATTATAAAGCGGTCATCATCAGGACAGTATGGTACTGGCACAAAAACAGACACATAGATCAATGGAACAAAATAGAGAACCCAGAAATAGGCCCTCAACTCTATGGTCAACTAATCTTCAACAAAGCAGGAAATAATGTCCAGTGGAAAAAAAGACAGTCTCTTCAACAAATTTTGTTGAGAAAATTGGACAGCCACATGCAGAATGAAACTGGACCATTTCCTTATACTACACACAAAAATAGACTCTAAATGGATGAAAGCCCTCAATGTGAGACAGGAAGCCTTCAAAATCCTTGGGGAGAACACAGGCAGCAACGTCTTCAACCTCAGCCATGGCAACTTCTTCCTAGAAATATCACCAAAGGCATGGCAAGCAAGGGCAAAAATGCACTATTGGTACTTCATTAAGATCAAAAGTTTGCACAGTAAAACCAAAGTCAACAAAACCACAGACAACTGACAGAATGGGAGAAGATATTTGCAAATGACATATCAGATAAAGGGCTAGTATCCAAAATCTATAAAGAACTTATCAAACTCAATACCCAAAGAACAAATAACCCAATCAAGAAATGGGCAGAAGTTATGAACAGACATTTCTGCAAGAAAGACATCCAAATGGCCAACAGACACATCAAAAAGTGCTCAACATCACTCAGTATCAGGGAAATACATATCATATTAGAAATTAAATGTATATGTAAATGGATAGCACATCAATCAAAAAGTAGAGACTGGCAAACGAATAGATGATTCAACTATATGCTGTCTACAGAAGATGCTGACTGGATACAAAAACAAATATGTTGAAAATAAATATATATGTGTATATATACATATGTATAAAAAAAGAAAGAAAGAAAGAGAGAAGTAAAAAATTCTACAATAATAGTTAAAGTCTTAGGTATTCCAATGTGCATAATGGATAACAAACCTAGGCAGAAAATCAAGAAGGAGAGAGAAGACTGGAACAATAATAAAAAGCAGCTAGAATGAGACAGTTGTGAACATCACATGCAACAGCATAGTGCACTTTCTTCTTAAGCACATATGAAATATTCCACGTATGTTAGACCATTAAGTAAGCCCAAAAAATTGAAAAAAATTCAGATCATATCTAGCATTTCCTCCAGCCACAATGAAATAAAATTGAACAGGGGGAAATTTGGAAAATTCATAAATATGTGTAAATTAACACACTCATAAATAACAAATAAAGTGATAAACTGCAGTGGAAATTGAAGTTTATTTTGAGATGAATTGAAATGGAAAAAATGCAAAAGTTATAATTTCAAAGGGCTTTATGCACCCACGTTATAAAATTAAAGTTTTCAAATCAATATCCTACTCAGCTATCTCTAAAAAATTGGATTAAAAAATGCAAATTAATTCCCAAGCAACAGAAGGAAAGAAATAACAATGATTAGGGTGAAAGGAAGTGAAATTAAAAAAAATAAATAAATAAATAAAGGAAGTAAAAAAAACAAAAGTTACTTCTTTTTTTAAATTTTATTAACATATAATGTACTATTTGTTTCAGGGGTACAGGTATGTGAATCATCAGTCTTACACAATTCACAGCCCTCACCATAGCATATACCCTCCCTAATGTCCATCACTCAGGCAAAAGTTACTTCTTAAAACACATAGCCACAAAAAAATATCTGACAAAACTTTAGCTAGGCAGAATGGGAAAAGAGAGAATACCTCAATTAATCAAGAATGGGAGAGAAGACATCTCTACCAGACTTACAGAAAGGAAAAAAGACTAAAAAATACTGTCAACAAATGCATGCTAACAAATTAGAAATAAAGAAATTCCTAGAAGGACACAAAGCTCCAAAACTGACTCAGAAATATTAGAAAATCTGAATAGAAATATAAAAAGCAAAAAGCTTGAATTGGCAATAAAAAATTTTCTGATGAACAAAAGCTCAATCTCCTTTGCCTTTCTTGGTGAACTCTGTTAAATATTTAATGAATTAACCAAAATCCTTCACAAAAGCATGAAAGTATTGAAGGGAACATTTTCCACCTTATTCCATGTTGCCAGTAATACCAGAACCAGACAAAAACATCAAGGATGAATCTATATACTGGTCTGTTTTGTGTATATAGATGGAAACATCATCAGTGAAAGGCTAATAAACTTAATCTGGCAACATCTAAACAAGATTAGGTAGAATGACCAAGTGAGTCTTATCCCAAGAATACAAGATAGGTTAACATGTGAGCATCAATGAATGTAATACACTATATTAACAGATCAAAGGGCAAAAACTTCATGACCTTATCAATAGATGCAGAAATATTCTGTGACCAAAGCCCACATTCTTTTTTTTTTTTTTAAGATTTTATTTATTTATTCAACAGAGAGAGAGACAGCAAGAGAGGGAACACAAGCAGGGGGAGTAGGAGAGGGAAAAAAAGCAGGCTTCCTGAGGAGCAGGGAGCCTGATGCAGGGCTTGATCCCAGAACCCAGGGATTATGATCTGAGTGGAAGGCAGATGCTCACCGACTGAGCCACCCAGGTGGCCCCCCACATTCTTTTATGACAAAAAATATATTAAAATAGGAAAAAAATTAAGAACATATAAAAAACTTCATCGACTCCATGAAAGGCCTCTATAAAAAATCCATAGCTAACATCATGCTTAATGAGAAAGATTAAAAGCTTTCTCCTGTGCTCATGATGGTCATGCAGCAGGGAGTGTGTGGAGTGCATGACCTCCAAAGATAAGTGTTTCTCCTAAATAAAACACTTATTGCCTTGATGAGTGTATTGAGCTGCAACAAGAATCTGGATGTTTTCAACCCAGAAACCTTAAAGTGGCCCAGTTTTCTGGACTCTCCTTCTTTGCTTTTATACCATTTTATCCAGGGAGTCTTGTGTTTATTAAATCTTCTTTAGCCAGACACTATGAATTCCCACAAACATAGATTTACTATATGACCTAGCAAGTCCATCCCTAAGAATATGCTCAAGAGACTTATAAACATCTACAAATGTGTACATAAATATATATACTATTATTCATAAATGCCCTAAATGGAAACAAATCAAATACCCACTAAATGATGAATAAATAAATAAAATGTATATTCACATAATGGAGTATATCAATAATAAGGAATTAAATTGATACATGCTATAACATAGATGAACCTTAAACACTATGGTAAGTGAAAGAAACCAGTCACATGTTAAATGATTTCATTGGTATGAAATGCATAGACTAGGCAAATCCATAGGGACTGATTATGTATTAGTCACTAGAGAAGTGGGGAAGTGGGAAGAATGTCTAATAACTACCAGTTTCTTTGGGAGTGATAAAAATAAATTCCAAAATTAGGTGTGATGGTTGCACAATTGGGTAAATATGTTAAAACTACCCAATTGTACACTTTGAAAGAGAAGAGCTAATTTTAAGGTATATTACTTATATATTAATAAAACAATTAGAAAGAGAAAGAAAGGAAGAGAATGAGGAACGAAGAAACCAGGGAATACATGGTAGGATATCTAGACAATGTTAAATCTCCGTTTGATATACTCTATCATTAATTTAATATATAAGGAGTCACCATAACTATGTACTTTTCCAAAATGTACGTTCAAGTGTGCATATGCTTCTTTGGAGAAAGTCAACTTCTAGGCTCAGTCACAATATTTATTTTCAAATTTTATTTTTTAATGACAGTGAAATATTGGGATAGAGTTCTGAGGGTATTTGCAAGCAATTATTGTAATAACAGGCCAGGGAATCTAAGTGATGGTAGGAGAGAAAAGAAGAGAGGAAATGTGAATAATAGAAAGAACTTGGGTCATGAGCTGGGAATATTGAAGTCAATAGATGTTTGCAGTTGAGATAATTTGCAATGGAAATGAAAAGATAAGAGATGGTGATTGGTTAGCAGAAGCCTTGGAATTAGTAATTTTGGGCTGATGTCATTTGTGGCATGGGCTGTATCCCAGATGTGAACATGAGCAGTCTGCTGATATAAAGTGAAGAGATCACAGGATATGAAAAAGTCAATGAAATGAGATCCTGCATTTTGAATGGACTTCCCTCAGGCTGCTATTTTCAATGAAGTGTCAGCAGAAGTTGAAATGCAGTAGCCAGGTGCTGTCTAATTAAAAAAAAAAAAAAGTGACAATGATGAGTTTTGAAGATGGAATCAAAGGAAAGTAAGCATGATGCTAAATAGTGAAATAATAAACCTTAAATAAGCATGAAAGTTTTGGAAGACTGTGCAGTGGGTAAGATTTCAAATGTGAGAACAGGTAAATAAAAGGACATTTATGTCACCTTGTGACATTGAAATGCATGGGCAATGAAGAAAGAAAGATTAAAGAAACTTTGAGGTAAGACCAGTTTTCACATGAAGGAATAGAGTAGAGGCAATGCTGTGAGAAGGTGGGGATATAAGAGATTTCAGATTAGAGAGCACAATATCCAAAGAATATAACATATTTCTAATGAAAGAGAAAAATGCAATGGAGGATATTCAGCAGGTTGTATGTAGGTTCTGGGATGAAATAGCACTGCAACTGGTAAGAGTATGGACGGTAATGGGTGGCCACAGATGTTTGCATCCAAAGTGTACAAGAGAGTGAGGTTTGATGCAATCAATTTTTCTGAAAATATCTTAGAGGAAACTGGAATTGATGAAAGAAGATAAGATTTAAAAATATTTAGTCAATTTAAACTCGGGTAGGTCATTGGTGATTGTCAAGAACTTCTGAAATTTATTCTGATGAAGTGAAACTGTCCACAACCTATTGGGGGAAAAGGTCATGTCCTAAATCCAAATCACTTTTATTTACAGAATCTCAACTTCTTACTTGCTCACTTGATAATTTGATAACCGGGGGTTTGCCTGGTAGTTGTGTATATTTCCTTTGCTCTAGAAGCAGAATGATAAGGAATATTCTAAGGAATGGGGGGGGAGATTATCCCTAATGCATGTTATCTTTCTTATAATGTTACATTATTAGTTAAGTTTTTGTCATTATTAGTGTTAAATTAGTTATTTTTATATAATCATGCTTGATTTAACTTAAATCTATAGCATAGGACTTACTGTGTTACTATATAGAGACAATTCAAATGCTTATTCAAGGGTTGCTGTCTTCTGTTGGTACTGTGCTACTAAGTAATTTTGTGACAATAGAAAATGCAATTGCTCTTTTTGTCTTCATTTTTGACAAATGGAAAATAAAGAGTGTATTGTAGATAATCTCTGATCCTTTTGTGATATGACTATGTGTACAATGTGTGAGTGAGATTGTGTGTGCATGGATGTGTGTGTGTGTGTGTGTGTGTGTGTGTATGAAATGGAGAGAGCAGAGAATATTACATTTTTCCCTATTAGCAACATGCTGAGAAATATTTATATATCATTTCCCATATTTTCTTTCATATTGAGTGCAGACAAAGGAATCAAAGGATACAAAAGGAATGAATATCAAATACTTGACACATATACAGATACAGACACACTTAGGTTTCTTTCTCTAATGATAATTGTAAATGAATGAAATGTTCCTGATAGTTTCATTGTTGACATTATCATAAAGAGCTTTCTGGGCCTATTACGTGGTTGAAACACTTGAATTGTTTTGAAACATGGGTTCATAATGCCTGACATTATTTATTTGCTATGCACTGAAGTAAATTTGTTTTTTTCTCTCTTGACAACTTAAATTTCAGTATTGTGGGAGAAAAGATTTAGTAATCACTTAAGCAACTTAGTTTCCTGACTTAAAGTAACACCTTTGGCACAGCACAACCAAGGAGTTGTGATTGCTTGTGCATCCTGAAGTATATTATATTATCATTTTCCCAATAAATAAAATGTCCTTAGTTTGTGAAGAAGAATAATTTTTAGACATATAGTTTTAAAGTCCAGGTTTTATACACATACACACACACACACACACACATATATATACAGTTTTTCTGACTGATTTTAATGTACACACACACATATGTGTGTGTACGTGTGTGGGTGTACGTGTGTGTGTACATATAAAATCAGTCAGAAAAACTGTTATCAAAACTGTTTTAGGTAATATAACATGATCTCCCATTTTTCTTTCCCTCATGATAACATTTTTTATACATATATGTAACCCAATTTTTGGAGTTTGAACATGGGAACATCATCTGTGAATCTTTGCAGTAGCCAAAGTTAATGTGTTGGAAACAAATAAACTAAATGAGGGGGAAAAGAGTCAAAGGGTCTCAGCTCAAGAATGCTGTTATTGCCCAGAGTCAATGAGAGCTTCAGTCTACTAGTTAAGGATCATCTGGGGTGACAGAGCTTAGCCATGTGGAGCCCTTGCTGTACTCCTGGAGTGTCTCTAATGAGGAAACTTTGGCAGATTCTGCATCTAACCCCCAGTGACCTCAGTTTAGGGGATGAGTGGAAGGAGTGCTTTCTTAGTCCTGCCAAGAACAAAGTTTGCCAGCTGTTTTTTGGGATGAGTAGTTAGAAGGAATTTTGTGCAAAATTAAAGACAATTCTTATGATTTTGATTTTCATTTCTCTTCATTTTTTTGCACTCTCATAACCACTTTTTTTCTGCAAGAAATAAACAAAAGGGGTATAGAAATCAGTGGAGAACTGTAGGGGCTTGTGGAAATCTCAGTAACTCAAGTCACATGAATCCTTTCTCTATTTTTGTTCTCAGTTAGGGAATGAATATATGTATACATATATGATTCCTTGTACAATTTATCATTTCTCAGGCTTCACACCCTTCAAGAATAAAGATCCTAGTCAGACTATTATTTTTCTGCAGCCTCTTCCAAGCCTCCTGGAATTCCAAATACAATTATCTCGTCTTCATTTTCCTGGCTGATATTCATGTTTGATGTATATAAAGGGCTTATTCTTCAAATTCCTTTCTCCCTCTGAGTTTTCATGAAACCAACATAAGATTATGTAAAATGAATTATAGTCTTTGGGCCATGGCACTGCCTGGCTTCAGAGAATCTCAGATAAGCCACTACTTTAGTCCATAGTATCAGAAAAACATGTTTTATTTGTCCTGATAAAAGATAGTTTAAGGAGGATATATTCTTACAAGTCATAGATCTTTTAGTCAACTCTAGCTGCACCAGAAGAACAGTGTAACACTGTTCTTCTATCAATATGGATGAATAAAAGACTCTTCTCTAACCTTCCAAGCCCCTTCTTCTCAGATCCCATACCTAGTGTTTCTCCCACATTTTTGCTTTCATCATTTCCTAACCCTATATTAGGGTCTTTGTAGACCGTTTTGTTGGTTTCTCTGGCTTGGATGCCTTCTTTCCCAATCTTGGTTTAACAAACTCCTACATTTTTTTCACACAAGAGTTATTTCAGAAAGCCTTCTGTGATTCTCTATGGGGAGAGCTACCCATCAGTACCCCCTTTGCAAACAAATAAAGGACTATCTATTTGTAAATATAATGTTGGAACTCAGTTCCCTGGAAAACATATTCTGAGGTAGAGGTTTACACTCAGGAGGTTTATCTGAGACCACTGTCAGGAAACCTGAAAGGAAATGATGGAAGCTTAATTGGGTGGTGAATGAAGCTGAGGATGCAATTGCAGTGGAGCACCCTGTTCGTCCTAGAAGGAACTGTGGAGCTTATTTGGCTTTTAAGAGTTGTCTCAAATACAGGCAAAGAGATCAGCCTTTGTATTTGCACACTGGTCTTTGGATACTGACTGTATGTGGAGGGGAACATGAAGTGAGTCAAGAAAGTGGCCTATGGCAGTGCCAAGAGCAATTCTTAAGCAAGGACCTGACTGTGAGACATCAGCAGCTAATACTCTTGGAAGAAGGGTTGGAAGGCAAAACGCACTACAGCCCATTGTGGTGGAGCCCAGATCCATTTGCTTCATATAGAACCTCTTTCTTCTTGGAGAACAGCTTTCCTTTCCAAGACAAGTATTCATGATATGATCTACGCACACTTGATTTTGGAGAAACTCACAATCAGCCTCCATTCTAACCATACTAGGTTCACTTTATCTTCAGATAGTACTTTTGCTAGTTAAGATGGATTAACTTGTTGAGTGACTGGGACCCTCATTCTCAAGTGATCTGAAATGTTGGCCATCATGTTTTCTCAGAGTGTCACTGCTTCACTTGTTCACTTGTTGTTGAATATGGACAAAAAGTTCTACAAGATTTCTTTTTTTTTTTCAAGATATTTTTTATTTATTTGACAGAGAGAGAGGTCACAAGTAGTCAGAGAGGCAGACAGAGAGAGAGGAGGAAGCAGGCTCCCTGCTGAGAGGAGAGCCCGATGTGGGGCTCGATCCCAGGACCCTGGGATCATGACTTGAGCCGAAGGCAGAGGCTTTAACCCACTGAGACACCCAGGTGCCCCAAAAAGTTCTACAAGATTTCTTAATGGGCCATTTGGGTACTATGTGTGTTCTTCCCCACTTTCATTACATAATGACAACTCTCTGTTCCCCTGATGATCACTGTCTATTATGCAAGCCAGGACAGTAACTTCTGTCTTTGCTTGCTAATTTCTTGATGCAAAAAGCCTGAATTGATCTTTGTAGAATCAATTGTTCTACATTAAAAGGACTCTTGTTATGCACCCTAGGGGAAGCATTCCCTTTCCGGGGTAAATATGCACTATTCATGCATTGTCCAGTGTTTTTGGTAGAGAAACTATTCAGTAAACTTCTGAATGGATCATGTAGTACAAAAGTTAAAAAATTATTATAATAGAGAACATTCTAAAATTGGTGGTAATATTCCAACATCTATCAGTAATTATGTCTATAATATCATACAACACTTTTAATAAGCTTTTTTTCTCCTCATGGAATACTGTTACATGACACTGAAAGTATATGATTAAATATTTTTTTACTGTTGTTTTATTTTCCCTTTTTAAATATAGTAACCAGAGACAGATTTTGTTAATAATAGTGCAGAAAATAAATGTTCATGTTCAGAACACACAAGTCCTTCTCTCCTTGCTATTCAAGCACCTATGCATTAAGTTAGAAATTTGAACATAAAGCTCAGGGATTTGCCGTATTATCCATATTAATTTGACTGTGTAGCCATAGACAAAATGCAAGTAAAACTGCAAGTTAACCCAAAAGTTTAATTTGTAGAATGGTTATTTTTAATGATATGCCCAGAATAATTTGGATGCCATTGAGCAGTGAGTAAGTATAACAGTGGTGGAAGGTAGATATCTTACTGTGGATAGGATAAGAGAAATATAGTTGGGTGAAGATGAAGGAAATCCTGTGGTATTGACTGGAATTAGAATTATCAGTATAAACATATACTTTAGGAAAATGCTAATTCCTTTGTGTCAGACTTAGTAAGTCACAGTAGACTAATGTTTTTGGTACAAGAGATAAGAGAAGTTGGATAAAATGCAAAAAGGAAGAGATTATGCTGAGTGAAATAAGTCAAGCAGAGAGAGTCAATTATCATATGGTTTCACTTATTTGTGGAGCATAAGGAATAACATGAAGGACATGGGGAGATGGAGAGGAGAAGGGAGTTGAGGGAAATTGGAGGGAGAGATGAACCATGAGAGACTATGGACTCTGAAAAATAATCTGAGGGTTTTGAAGGGGCAGGGGGTGGGAAGTTGGACGAGCCTGGTGGTGGGTATTATGGAGAGCACGTTTTGCTTGGAGCACTGGGTGTGGTGCATAAACAATGAATTCCGGTACACCGAAAATAAATTAAAAAGATAAAAAAAATTTAAAAATGTGAAAAGGATATTGTAATGGCATCATTAACTAGAAGAAACAATGATTGGGTAAACTGCAACTCCAGACGAGATGTGGTAATTTGGTATTACCTAGTTATTTTTCTGCTCTAGAAATTTTCTTATTCTTGGTGTGGACAAAACAGAAAGTTTCTGATGGGGGGAAAAAGTCAGTGAACTGTTTGTATTCATGAAGGATGGCTATTAACATATTAAAACTTGCAGGGTTTCAACAACATGATAGATTTTCCCTAGAACACTTGCTGAGCAGAGGGGCTATACAGAAGTCCAGAGAATTATGCTGAAAACTTCTAAAAGGCAGGCTAAAATTCCCTGAAGTCCAATCATGTGCTCAGACACAATCTTATTCTCCTTCTTAAGACATTAGTCAGATTTAAGCTACATATGATAGGAAGGTAGAGAACCAGACTAGAGTATCTGAAGCCAGAAGTGGTTCTCCCAGAGTCCTGCATGGTTGAGGAGCACAAGGTTTTTAATCAGAACCCAGAAAGACCCTGATCAGAGCCAAGTTAGCTCATCTTACATAAATTGGAAACAAAAGTTGCCCCCAATAAAGTCTTGATTGAAGTGAAATGATCAACCCCTTATCTTATCTTTACCTTATTTACCATAAGAAGTTTGGAATCTCAAGAATTCTATATATTATGTTTAGTCTGCGTCAAAAGTACAAGATATATTTAGAGGCAAAAAATTATCTCCCCCGAGAGAGAGAGAGGGAGAGAAGAAAACAGCATAGTCACATAGTCAATCAAGTGTTGATTCAGCAAGCCCCTAGAGAGCTTTCCAATTGTAATCTGTAATCTGAAACCAGGCCCAAATCGAGGAGGGCAGTGATATATCAAAGAAAGAGATAGGCCACTCCACCTGTGTAAGTGAGAGATTTAATGTATCAAACTTATACAGGAAGCTTTTCTTATGTGGCAGCTAGACTGGTAGATCTTCTCACCCAACATCTCAATCTTAAGTTTATGTGGAAGCCTTAACTGGGTTCAGTCATGTACGCTGACCAAATGGTCTCCACTTCACCATCCCTAGGCGGTGTCCTTTGAGAAGCCTCTGTGAGCAGGAAAGATAAGCCAAACCCACATTCCAAGGACAGGAGTGGAGATGAGGGTTCTCAAATTGCTAGGATCCAGCTCACAGTCAATGATCTCCTCCAACACCAAGACACTGAATTTACAAGCAAACGAAGGCTATACCATCTAAGACAGTGGTACTCTTATTCACAACTCTACAGCTGCCAGACCAGGATACTGAAATACAAACTCTGAAGCAGACAGTCTGGCAAACAAAACCATAACATTTGCAGTGATTAGCCCAAAATAATCAGAACTTAGTCAATGACTACTAAATTCCACAAAGAGAAAACAAGTAAGAATATGATACACTTAGCAGTAATTATATTAAATATGAGTGGACAAGATATTATAATTCAAAGGCAAAACCTTGTCACAGAGGATTAAGAAAGGGGGACTTACATGGGGATAGGGAATATAGTCAATATTATTATAATAACATTTTATGTGACAGATGGTAGCTATGTTTATGGTGAGCAGAGCATACCATATAAACTTGTTGAATCACTATGTTTTACACCTGGATCTTATGTAACATTGCGTGTCAACTATACTTCAATAAGAAGGAAGGGAGGAAGGCAGGAAGGTAGGAAGGCAGGAATGTAGGCAGGAAGGAAGGAAGGAAGACCTAACTATACACTAATTACAAAGGGGCACACTTTAAATATAAGGCCAAAAATTGAATGAATATAAAAAGGCAGAAAAAGAGGGATCCTTGGGTGGCTCAGTTGACTAATTGTCTGCCTTTGGATCGGGCCATGATCCCAGGATCCTGGGATCGAGTCCCTACTCAGCTGGGAGTTTGCTTTCCCCCTTGCATGTTGCTCTCCCTGCTTATGCTCTCTCTCTCTGTGTCAAATAAATAAATAAAATCTTAAAAAAAAAGAAGGTAGAAAGAGAAACATCATGTAAAAACAAAGTAGAAGAAATTTAGCATTGTAAAAATAAAAGCAGATTTAAACATAATTTACATAAAATAGAACTAAAATATTGCTAGAAATAATTATAATTTATAATTATAAAAGAATAAATTCAACATAAAATACATAATACTCCTAAACTTGTATGCTCTGGATAATATATCCTCAATATACATGAAGCAAAAATTGCCAACAAAAAAGAGAAATAAAAAGATACACTTGGATATTTTCACACACTTCTCTCCATAACAAAGAGGGAAAAAATATCTATAAGAATTTAGAAGAATTGAACAATGTGATTAAATGACTTGATCTACTAGTTATTTGCATAATTACTGAAAATACAATCACAGAATGTACATTTATTTCACATGCATCTGAAAGATTTACCTGAATCATAAAACAGGTATCAACACATTTCAAATGATTCAGTTCACAACCAGTATGTTCTTTGAGCAGAATGACATTAAAGTTGAAACCAACAGAAAGAAAACTAAAATATCTCTGAAGTTTGTAAATTAAGCAAAATAATTCTAAATAGCCTGTGACCTCTTCACCTCCAAAACTAATCATAATAAAAATTAGAAAACTTCCAAACTGAAGTAAAAAAGGGATATATGAAAATATGTTAGAGCAGGATTTAGAATCGATACCTCTAAATGCATATATTAAAATGAAAGAACGTTTGAAGACTTCATGTCAAAAAACAAGGAAAAGAAGAGCAAAGAAACTCCAAAGAGAATTTAAAAAAGGAAATTATATTGATAAGAGCATAAATTAAGGAAATAGAAAACAAAATTTTAATAAAATCAACAAAGTTAAAAGTTTGTTGTGGGAAATTATTAATAGCATTGATCAACACCTATTGAGACTGATATAAAGAAGATAATAAGAGGACATTATGAGTAATTTTATATCAATATGTTTGATGATTTGGATGAAGTAAAATAACTTAAAAATTAAAACATTTACTTGACAGAATAAGAAATTTAAAAATTGAGTTTTCCTACAACAATTAAGAAATATTTTTTTAAAGATTTTTATTTATTTATTTGAGAGCAAAAGAGTGAGCAAGAGAGAGAGAACATATGTGTGGAAGAGGAGCAGAGGAAGAAGCAGACTACCCACTGAGCCCAATATAGGGCTCAATCCTATGATTCCAGGATCATGACATGAGCTGAAGGCAGACACTCAACTGACTGAGCCACCCAGGTGCCCCAAAAAATTGCATTTGTAATTAAAAACAAACTTCCTTCAATGGTAACCTCAGGACTGTATGGTTTTACTGGAATATTCTTTTAAAAATTTATAGGAATAGCACTCAGCTTACAAAAACTCTTCTAGAATCTGGAAAGAAGAGCCTTATAAATTATTTTTATGGCAACAGCCATAAATTAAGCATAATTTTGATTCCAAAACCTGATAAAGATATTTTAAAAGAAAAAATAAAATAAAAATTCAGAAACATAATATTTTAAAAATAGTAAATCTAATATAGCAACTTGTGACATTAAGATCAATTGTGTTTATTTCAAAAACACAAAGTTGGTTGAAAGTTTGAATATTAATCAATGAAAACATATTAATAAAGCATAATAGAAAATCATATGATCATATTAATAAATGCAGAAAAGGTTTTTGGTAAAATCTGACAGGCATTTTGTTAAAATTAACAGCTGTTAAATTTAATAGTCTGGAAAAATAACACATTTTCTTAATCAGATTTTTTTTTAATTTATTTGACAGACAGAGATCACATGTAGGCAGAGAGGCAGGCAGAGAGAGAGGGGGGAGTAGGATCTCCTCTGAGTAGAAAGCCTGATGTGGGGCTCGATCCCAAGATGGTGGGATCATGACCTGAGCTGAAGGCAGAGGATTTAACCCACTGAGCCCCCCAGGCTTCCCTCTTAATCAGATTAATAGTATTTGCAATAAACCTACATTAGCCATACTTAATGTTTGCACTAGAACCTATGACATTTCTTCCCTACTCAGCAGGCTTGGGTAGGTATCACTGGTAGAAAGTGATTTGTTTACTTGCTTGATATTTATTCGTGAGCATATGTCATTTCCATTAGGGTAAAAGCATTTTGGTCTCAATATTTTTCAGATGCCAACACCTAGGTGAAGTATCTTAGAAAAGATTAAGTTTGGATAGTTTAGTTCCATCTAGGTCCATATATTGTCTGGTTAGAAACACAGGTCATTCTTTTATGGGGAGAGTGGTAATAAGACAAATGGTCTATCTGAAGTTCCATGATCAACACCAGGTATAACTGAAAGTTGTTCTGAGGGAGTTTTTGTGGATATCATAGTGTTATCAGGGGTGGGTGCTAGCCAATACTTTAACTCAGTACGGTTGCTTCCTGAATCTGAATGTAATGTTATCTCCCATTTCATTCTGCTTCTACCATAGCATTGTCAAA
Source organism: Lontra canadensis (assembly GCF_010015895.1). Classification (NCBI taxonomy): domain Eukaryota; kingdom Metazoa; phylum Chordata; class Mammalia; order Carnivora; family Mustelidae; genus Lontra; species Lontra canadensis. The sequence goes on from NW_022631115.1 coordinate 2,222,062, forward strand.
TTTAGTTTTCAATCTATTTTCCCTGATAGCATAAGCTTCTGAGAGCAGAAACAATGTTTATTTTTTGAGTAAGTAGTTAAATTTTTGGTATAGATCAGATGCATGATGAAATGTGCTTAACTAACTGCTAGCCTGTTGTTACTCTCAGCCATACTGAAGAGACCCCTTTTTTATTGTATAAAAACCTCTTATATCAAATAACTCACACAAGATAAAATATGTTATTTTAAGCACATGATCTGTTCTTCCAAATCAGAGATACTTAGAAAACTTGTTACACTTTCTAAACATACAAAGAACTGTTAAAAAGCCACTTATTTTAGCCTCAGGTTTGGCTAATGCTCCAAGACAATAGATGCCTCATTCCACAGAGATGATTGACACTACCCAGCACTCACAAATTTAGTGAAATACACCTAGATTTTTACTTTTGGTCCACAATAGAAAGAGAAATTCTAAATTAAGAAGAGAAAGCTATGGGTCTTCTGTGATTCTAAATGCACAAGGAGATGTAATAGGGGACTCCATAATTACACCTGAGGCCTAGGGATAGGAGCTGTGCTTGGTCCACTTTGAAAAGCTTGCATAGGGTGGATTCCATGAATAGATTTCTAATTTATACCTGAAAAAAAAAAAAAAGTTCTCCTGATATTAGGACTCCAAACAGGTAACTGTTAGGACAATATTAGTAATTATACTGTTCTTAAGAATATTGTTGTAGTGCAAAATCCAAGTCTGTGAGAAAGCTCTGTAGATCAATTTGTCCCATACGGGCTATTTACCTAAGAAGGCTGGATAACGTTAGAGTCCATCCAAGTGGCCCATCAAGCATGTGAAGAACCACTGGGTCACAAGAAGTAGAGGAGGAGTCCAATAATCAAACCTACAGTATTTTCTCCCTGGACATAGAGAAAGACATTTCCTTAAATGGTTTGCAGAAGTGTAAGACTTTTTGACTAAGTTCTATTTAATGGCAGTGGATAGAAATGATACATGTTACTTTAAAAACTGGATTATAAAAAATTCCACAAATAAGTCTTTATTACCTCATTCACAGCCTTGAAGGTCATATGGTAGTGGTGGTAGGATCATAGAAATGTGAGTCCCTGAATTAGTATATGGATCAGAATCCTTGAATGTCTGCATTTGATTTTCATGTTATCATGCAGAATTGTGTGTGTCGTGTGTGTGTGTGTGTGTGTGTGTGTGTGTGTTTATGTGTGAAGTCATTCAGATTTCAGGTTGTTTGTTAAAAAAACATAACCTGGGTGACCAACAAGAGGAAAAGGTATTCACCTCTACCTAGGGAACAGCAAGTGAGAGAACCTTAATAATGTTTGTGGCAGAGATGGTGATCTTCCGAAAGTCTTTGAAAGAGTTCTAGGAGACTGTCAATCCATTGTTAGTATCTGTCAGTCCCAGTCGGTACTAGCTCATGAGGAATACAGTGTGAGAAAAAGTTGTGGTTGGCTTCTTCGTCAATCACAGCTCTCATGCTGTTGAGGGCTTGCCTTCAACAAGATGTGGGGCAGATCTGTAATTTCAAGTAAAATTTAAAGTTGTTATTACCAAGGGAGAGTCCAAGACAGTGGAAGAGTAGGAGACCTGAGTTTCATCTGGTCCTGGGAATTCAGCTAGATAGCTATCAAACCATTCTGAACACCTCTGAATGCAACCAGAAATCTAAGAAAGGAATAACTGCAACTCTACAGATAGAAAATTGACCACTTTCTGCAAGGTAGAAGGTATGGCAAAGTGAACCAAGGTGATATATGGGAAGATAATCCACGGGTGGAGGGAGCTTCTGTAAGCTGACACCACAAAGTGATATAGCAGTGGAGCACAAAATCACACCTTTTAGAAGTCTTCTCAGGAGAGGGACATCCCTGTCTGAAAGGCACTCAGCTGATGAAGTGGGATAGAATCCTAGGTAGGACAGTGTGATCTCAGGATCCCTGGGGTCACAGAAAGAGCAGGAGTGCCTGAGTGTGGCAGAGTTCTCTGACATTGGAGCATGGAAAGTCAGCTGTAATTAGCAAGCCCAGGGGTAGGCTCTCACCTCAGGATTGCCATTAACCACAAACTGCAGCATGGTTGTGCAACTCCTCTCTGAACAAGTGCCCAGCAAGCATCAGAAACATGGCAAGAGCCCCCTTCTTCGTCCAGGAAGAACAGCACTGGTGTGCACCATAGGAGTCTGCAAGGTTTGGAGATTTGAAATGGGGTCCCATACCTGAGATACAAATGGTTAGTCACAGGATGGGTGAGCATGGAGTGCAGACAGAGACTAGGGAGACAAGAGTGGTTGACTATTTTTTCCTGAGGGCACACTGAGAATTGGGGCCCCAAGCTCTTGGCTCTGGGGCTGGAGATTGAGAAGCTATAATTTTCATCCTCATCCTCTAAAGCTGTGTGGAGAGCCTTTGGGGGAACAAATGCCACATAGTGCAATCCAGCATATTACTTACCCTGGCCCCTGACAAGGGCAGTGTAATTCCACCTGAGGCAAAGAAACTTGAGAATCAAAGCAAAAGGCCCCTTGCCCAGGAGATCAGCAAGAACAACCAGCCAAGACCAAGTTTACTGATCATTGAGAACTGTAAAACTCCAGTGCTATGGGAATAGCCCATATAGAATTCATGTGTTGTTTTTTTCCCCACAATTCTCGAGTCTTTCAATTTTAATTTTTTTCTTTCTTTCAACAAATTTCTTATTTTATCAAATCTTTTAAAAATATTTTTCTTTAATTTTCATTTTTGTAGTTATGTTCTATCCTTTAATTGATTTTTTTTTTCTTTACAATTTTGGGATGCAGTTTCTTCTTTTTTTTAAGATGTTATTTATTTGTCAGAAAGAGACTGCATACAAGCAGGGGAAGAGAAAGGCAGAGCGAGAAGCCAATTGTCCACTGAGCAAGGACCCAGATGTGGGACTTGATCCAAATGTAGGCACTTAACCAACTGAGCTACCCAGGCATCCTGGAATGCAGTTTCTTCTATCCAAACAAAATACACCCATAATTTACTGTATGGATCTATTCCCTTCTCCTATCTGATCATGTTCTCTCTCTCTCTTTGTTCTTCTTCTTCTTTTTATTTTTTTTGGAGTTTTTAAATTTATTTTTGTTAAAGGCTTTTTAAAATTTCATCTTTACAGATACATTCTATTCATTAAATGTATTGAATTATATATATATATATATATAATATTATATATAGTTTATATTATATTATATATAAAGTTTTTCTTACCTTACAATTGTGAAATGGAGTTTCATATAATAAATTGATCAAAATATATTCAGGATTCATTGTATTGCTCTATTCTATTCACCCATCTGTGTATATTCTTTTTTTTCTTTTTCTCTACTTTTGTTCATTTTCTTTTTTGTACTTTATCTTTTAATTTTCATTTTTATACTTATAGTCTATCCTTTCATTGTATTTAATTTTATTTTTGTACACATATAAGTTTCTCTTTCTTTTCAACTTTAGGATCTAATATTCTAACAGACTTAAATGTACATGGGATCCAATGTATTCCTCTGTTTGGTCCATCTGCTTGATTATATATATATTTTTTTGTATTTTTTTAGGTGTTTTTCTTTTAATTTTTAATATATATGTATACATATATATGTTTGTTTCAAGACTCATCTGATTTGTTTAGTGTACACTTCTCTGGGTCATTGTTGCCATTTTAGTATTTTGTTCACTTGCTCATCTATTCTCTGGAGAGAATGACAAGACAGAAAACCCACCCTAAAAAAGAGAGTAGGAGGCAGTACTGACTGCCAGGGACCTAATCGGTATGGACAGGACTAAGATGTCAGAAATAGGGTACAAAATAATGATTATAGAAATACTAGCTGGACTTGAAAGAACGACAGAAGACACAAGAGAAACCCTTTCTGGAGATATAAAAGAACTAAAATCGAATCAAGTCAAAATAAAAAAAGCTATTAATGGATAAAAAAAATGGAGGCTCTAACTTCTAGGATAAATGATGCAGAAGAGAGAACACATGATATGGAAGACCAAATGAGGGAGCATAAAGAAGCTGAGAAAGAGAGACATAAACAACTCTAGGATCATGAGGGGGGAATCGAGAGATAAATGATACCATAAAGCAAAAACATATTAGAATAATTAGAATTCCAGAAAAAGAGGAAAGAAACACAGAAAGAAAGGGTTAGGGGGTTGAAGGAATATTGGAGAAAATTATAGCAGAAAACTTCCCTAATCCCAGGAAGAAACAGGGTTCAGAGAACTCCTCTCAAAATCAATAAAAATAGGTGAACACCCTGACATTTAATAATGAAACTTGAAAATCTCAGAGACAAAGAGAAAATCCTGAAAGCTGCTCAGGACAAGAAATCCTTAACCTACAGGGGTAGAAACATTCGACTGGCAGCAGACCTATCCACAGAGACCTGGCAGGCCAGAAAGGACTGGCATGATATATTCAGGATACTACAGGATAAAAATATGCAGCCAAAAATAATTTATCCAGCTAGGATGCCATTCAAGCAGAACAAGAGATAAAAAGCTTCCAGGACAAACAGAAATGAAAAGAATTTGTGATCACCAAACCAGCCCTACAAGAAGTATTAAAAGGGGTCCTTTAAGCAGAGAGAGGGTCCCAAAGTAACATAGACCAGAAAGGACCAGAGACAATCTACAGAAACAGGACTTTATAGGTAATAAAATTTCAATAAATTCATATCTTTCAAAGTTACCCTGAATGCAGATGGGCTAAATATCCCAATCAAAAGATGCAGGATATGAGAGTGCATAAAAAAGCAAGATTCATCAATGTTCTTTCTGCAAGAGTCTCATTTTAGACCTGAAGTCACCTCCAGATTGAAAGTGAGGGGGTGGTTAATGATTTCTCATGCAAATGGACATCCAAAGAAGCTGGACAGCAATCCTTATATGAGACAAATTAGATTTTCAACCAAAGACTGTTAGATGAGGAAGAACACTATTTCATAATTACTAAGTGTCTACCAAACAAAAATATGTAACAATTATAAAAATTTATGTATCTAACATGGGAGCAGCCAATTATACAAGGTAATTAATAATAAGATCAAAGAGACCCATTGGAAATAATACAGTAATAGTAGGGGATTTTACCATCCCCTCACTTTAATGGACAGATCATCTAAGCAGAAGATCAACAAGGAAGTAAGGGCTTTGAATGACACACTGGCCCAGAAGGACTTCACAGATATATTCAGAACATTCCTAAAGCAATGAATTCATATTCTTCCTGAGTTAATACAGAACATTGTCCAGAATACATCACATATGGGTCACAATGAGGTCGCAAATAGTACCAAAAGATTGGGTTCATTCCCTGCATATTTTCAGACCACAATGCTTTTAAACTAGAACTCAATCACAAGAGGAAATTTGGAATGAACTCAAACACAAGGAAGTTAAAGAACATTCTACTAAAAATGAATGAGTCAACCAGGAAATTAAAGAAGAATTTTTTAAAAATCCTGCCAACAAATTAAAATGAAAACACAACTGTTCAAAATCTTTGGGAGGCAGCAAAGGCAGTCCTCAGAGGGAAGTATATAGCAAGACAAGCTTTTTTTGAAAAACAAGAAAGGTCTCAAGTACACAACCTAACCCTACACCTAAAGGAGCTGGAGAAAGAACTAAAGAAAGCCTAAAGAAGAGAAATAATAAAGATCAGAGAAGAAATCAATGAAAGAGAAATCAAAAGAACAGTTGAACAGATCAATGAAACTAGGAGATGGTTATTTGAAAGAATTAATAAGATTGCTAACCTCCTGGGCAGAATTATAAAAAAGAAATTAGAAAGGACCAAAATAAATGAAATCGTGAATGAAAGAGGTAAGATCACACCCAGAACTGAAGAAATACAATTATAAGAACATATTATGAGCAACCATATGCCAAAAAACAAGGCAATCTTGAAGAAATTGAGACATTCCTAGAGATGTATAAACTACCAAAACTGAAACAGGAAAAGATAGAAAACCTGAATAGAGCCATAACCAGCAAGGAAATTGAAGCAGTAATCAAAAATCTCACAACAAACAAGATCCTAGGGCCAGATGGCTTCCCAGGGGAATTCTACCAAACATTTAAAGAAGAATTAATAGGTATTTTTCTGAAGCTGTTTCAAAAAAATAGAAATGGAAGGAAAACTTCCAAGCTAATTCTATAAGGCCAGCATTACCTTGATCCCCAAACCAGATAAAGATCCCACCAAAAAGGAGAATTATATACCAATATCCATGATGAACATAGATGCAAAAATTCTCACTAAAATACTAGCTGATAATATCCACCAGTACATTAAAAGGATTATTCACCACGACCAAGTGGGATTTGTTCCTGGGCTGTAAGGGTGGCTCAACATCCACAGAAAAATCAAGATGATACACTACATATATAAAAGACAAAAATGGCATGATCCTCTCAATAGATGCAGGGAAAACATTTGACAAAGTATAGCATCCTTTCTTGTTTAAACCTCTTCACAGTGTAGGAATAGAGGGAACATACTTCAATATCATAAAAGCTGTATATGAAAGCCCACAGGGAATATCATTCTCAATGGGGAAAAACGGAGAGTTTCCCCGCTAAAGTCAAGACCATGAGAGAGAAGTCCACTCTCACCACTGTTGTTTGACATAGTGCTATAAGTCCTAGCCTCAGCAATCATAGAACAAAAAGAAATAAAAGGCATCTGAATTGATAAGTCAAACTCTCGCTCTTTGAAGATGACACAATACTCTAGGTGGAAAACCCCAAAACTTCTAGCGCTCATACAGGAATTCAGCAAAGTGGCAGGATATAAAATCAGTGCACAGAAACCAGTTGTATTTCTATACACTAACAATGACAGAAGAATGAGAAATTAAGGGTCAATCCATCTACAATTGCACCCAAAACCATAAAATACCTAGGCATAAACCTAACCAAAGAGGCAAAAGTTCTGTACTCAGAAAACAAGAGAACACGCAGGAAAGAAATCAAGGAAGACGCCAAGAAATGGGAAAAAAAAAAAATTCCATGCTCATGGATTGGAAGAACAAATATTGTTAAAATGTCTATGCTACCAAAAGCAATCTACACATTTAATGCAATCCCTATCAAAATATTTTTTTCAAAGAAATTGCACTAAAAATCCTAAAATTTGTGTTTGCCCTGAATATCCAAAATAATTTTGAAAAAGAAAACCAAAGCTGGTGCTATCATGATTCCAGACTTCAAGCTCTATTACAAAGCTGTCATCATCAAGACAGCATAGTACAGGCATGAAACAGACACATAGATCAGTGGAACAAAGTAGAGAGTCCAGAAATGGACTCTCAACTCTATAGTCAACTCATCTTCATCTTTCAAAACATGAAAGAACATTCAATGTAAAGAAGACAGTGTCTTCAACAAACGATTTGGGGAAAATTGGACAGCCACCTGCAGAAAAATGAAACTGGACCATTTTCTTACACCATACACAAAAATAGACTCAGATGGATGAAAGGCCTCAATGTGAGACAGGAATACATCAAAATCCTAGAGGGGAACACAGGCAGCAACCTCTTCAACCTTGACCACAGCAAGTTCTTGCTAGACACATCTCCAAAGACAAGGGAAACAAAGGCAAAAATGAACTCTTGGGACTTCATCAAGATAAAAATCTTTCTCACAGCAAAGGAAACAGTCAACAAAACCAAAAGACAACCCACAGAATGGGAGAAGATATTTGCAAATGACATATCAGATAATGGGCTGGTATCCAAAACCAATTAAGAACTTATCAAACTCAACCCCCAAAGAAAAAGGATCCAATGAAGAAATGGGCAGAAGATATCAATAGACATTTCTTCAAAGAAGACATCCAAGTGACCAACAGATACATGAAAAAATGCTCATTATCACTTGGCATCAGGGAAATACAAATGAAAACCAAAATGAGATACCACCTCATACCAGTTGAAATGGCTAAGATTAACAAGACAGGAAATGACAGATGTTGGGGAGGATGCCAAAGAAAGAAGAACCCTCCTACACTATTTGTATGAATGCAAGATGGTATAGCCCTTATGGAAAACAGTATGGGGGTTCCTTAAAAAGTTGAAAATAGACCAACCCTATGGCCCTGTAATTGCACCACTGGTTATTTACCCCAAAGATACAAATGTAGTGATCCAAAGGAGCATGTGTGCCCAATGTTTATAGCAGCAGTGTCCACAATAGCCAAAGTATGGAAAGAGCCTAGATGTCCATCAACAGATGAATAGGTAAGGAAGATATGGTGTGTATCTATACAAGGAAATATTATGCAGTCATCAAAAAAATCTTGTATTTGCAATGGGGTGAATGGAATTAGAGGGTATCATACTAAGCAAAAGCAAAATAAGTCAATCAGAGGAAGACATATGATCTCACTCATATGTGGAATTTAAGAAACAAAACAGGATCATGTGGGAAAGGAAGAAAGAATAAAACAAGATGAAATCAGAGAGGGAGACAAGTTTTAAGAGTCCCTTAATCATAGGAAATAAATTGAGGGTTGCTCAGGGGGGGTAGGGGAAATGGGGTAACTGGGTCCTAAACATTAAGGAGGGCACATGATGTAATGAGCACTGGGTATGAGCACTGGTATAAGACTGATGATTCACTGACCTCCAACTATGAAACCAATAATACATTATATGTTAATAAATTAAATTTAAATTAAAAACACATAAATAAGAATAATAAATAAATAAAATTATTACATTTGACTAGATATATTTATTACTGTATGCAGAATTTTTTATTACCTGTAAGAAATAAAAAGGAAACCTTCCCTAAATTTCATCCACAGGCATGGAAATAACTAGTTTCAGAGAACATATTTAAATAAATAGGTGGATGCAAAAATAAAGTTGCTTTTTTATTTCATTGCCTAGGTTGCAGTTCTTTAGTAAAGTAATTAGCAGCAATTTTTGTTGTTCTGCAAATATAATAAGTGTGTCATGATAACCAGAGGATGAATTATTCATAAAGTTTAAAAGAAAATTGTTCAGTTGTACGATGTAAGAGGATATATTTTTTTCCGTTTTATTTAAAACTCCTTAAACATATGTTAATTTATTACAATTGCATACATTTTCCCTTGAAATTGCCTGAATTGCATTTACCTATGTTATGTATGAGCTTGCAGTAGCCGGTTATGTTGGAAAATAATGAGACCATCATTGTCATTGAAATTGAAGATAGTGTCTTTCCTTTGAAGTGATAGTAATGATAAATATCACCTTACTTCACAAGCTTTTTTACTGGAAGTTTAGAGGATTTTAGTAAAGCTGGAAAATTTTCACAAACATAAAGATGTTATGAAATGGAATTTTATTTCTTCAAAGCCTTTTAATCTTTCCCTGGCATCAATCAAATGCTCATAGCACACCTCATGGGTAAGGATATTTATTGTTGTTTTTGGTACCTTTGAAGTTACTCTAACCAAATTTTTGCAGTATTAAGATCATTATAATTATGAATATATTAAAAAGGAAATAGAAAAAAAACTAGTTTTTAGGGACCAAATTGATTTTCAAAATGCAGATTATAATAGACTAATTTCCTGAGTATATGCAGCTTGAAATTTTTGAGGTTTCTGTCTTTGATCTCTATTAGTCATTTCTAAATATTTGTAATAATATCTTTCATTTATGGAGCTCTTCATATATGTCAGGAATAGAGGAGTTATATAATAATAGACACTAATGTTCCATAACTCAGAGACCTCAAGTAACTTTCCTAACAGCTACTTATGATGGTGCCAGGGTGTGGATGGAGCTTTGACAGACATTAAGATACCTATCTCCTACTTAACATTAAGCCTCTCTTAGATAGTGAAGTTTAAGAATTCTATGCTGTCAATTAAGTAATTCAACTTAGATTTTTTAAAAAGTGTTTTTAGGGATTCGTATTTGGCCCATTGTATTTTAGTTTACATAATACACTTGCCAAAAATTCAACTGATAATGCAACTCAATGTACTGAGAAAATGTAGGTTTCCTCGAGACCAATGTGTTCAGTATCAATAAGAAGAGGAAGAGAATGAGAAGGCATAGAAGTAACTTTGTGTAGATCCATCTAGTAAATGTATTGGGATATAAATAATTTGCATTTTTGTTTTAGGAAATTCAGTTTCTCTTAAAATAAAAAAAAAAAATCCCATTTTCTTCTTTCTGATTATCTAGAGGAAATGCCGTCCTAGCAGAAGAAGGGTGGTCACAGAGATGAATGACTCCATGGCAAGAGGAACACCCTGGGATTCTCGGAAGAGGGTTTTTTGTTTTTGTTTTTGTTTTTTTTTGTTTGTTTGTTTGTTTTTCTGTTTGCTCTTGAGCTTAAGTTTCCTTTTCATTTTGATTCTGTTTGCCCTACTGGTATTTTTTATTTAGGTTCAAAATTGGCGTAATTCATAGTCTGGTTTTACTCCTAGCTTTCCTATTGTCTGGGTACACACTTGGTTTAGCAGCCTCTCTTCAGTTTCTCCAGGCTGCATGTTCCCAAACTTGTCCCTCATCCTACATATTATCTAGTGAACCACATCTTTCCCTGTCTCCAAGAGGACATCAGTCCATTCCAGGGGTACCACATGATCCAGAGTGGCTCTCAGTTTTGCATCCAGTTTACCTTGGATACTCTCTTCTATGACTGAACTTAGCTATTGATTCTCGGTCACCATTCCCCAGGCTGTAGGTAAGGAATAGGGGAGTTAAATCAGTGGTTGGGTACCCTAGAGATAGCACTTTTACAGAGTTCCTACTGAAGACCAGGGTTACAAGAGATTCCTTCTGACCTTAATGTGACCATCATATACCTAACCTATCACTTTCCCCTCAGTCGTTGCACGTGTCATTTTTCATGACTAGATTATCAGATTCTAAAAGGAAAACACTATGCATTGCTGTTCAATAATCATATATCTATTTCTCACATCTGGCACTATAAGTAATTTCAGATGCTAATATTATTTACATTTTTAAAACTATTATATATACCTAGATAATATGTCTTGGACATTTTTCATTCTTTGGTTGTTGTTTTTTCTATAAATTGATTTCAGTTTCTCAACTAAGCCCCCTTACCTAACAACCCTAACAGAAGCCAAAAGAAAAAGGTAGAACAGCTAAGCAATATTGGTGACTCAAATTTTTATTGCAGTTTTTAACTGGAACTGTTTTTTCCACTGCTACCATCTGAATCAACACTCTAGACTCTTAGGATTTGTATCATGTATCAGCACTGCAGGACTGGAATTTGAATCATTTAAGTTACAGCAAAGACATATTAGGTAAGATTCATAGAAAATAACTGTGTTATGTGGAATGGGCTTTCCATTCCACATAAAATCCAGCTCTTCAGGGGAGACATAAGCCAGAAAGAAAGGAATTTAATTCTTCTGGGCATAGAGCTATATTGCTACAGGGGTAATGAGACTTAAACTGGCAGTAACTCTTTGGGCTACAAATAGTTGCTAAAGTTCATGAATTGAGTGAACTAATGGATAGTGAATTGCAAATTAACAATGTTTTGATAGAATTATATTTTATATATACTTTAAAAAGACTCCAACATGGTAACATCTTTTAATTTTACTTCTGGTAACAAATAGTATAAAACATACTCATTTTCCACATAAATACAGATCTTCCTCAACTTATGATAGGGTTGCACCCCAATAAACCTACTATAAGTTGAACATATCATAAATCAAGAATGCACATAATACACCTAACCTACAGAACATGGTAGCTTAGCCTAGTATAACTTAAAAGAGCTCAGAGCACTTACATTAGTCTACAGTTGGGCAAAACATATAACACAAGCTTATTTTATAATAAAGTATAGAGTGTCTCAAATAACGTATAGACTACTGTTCTGAAAATGAAAACCAGAATGTCAGTATGAGTTCAGATTGGTTGTAAGTACATCAGTTGTTCACCCTAACAATAACATGGCTGACTGAGAACTGTGGCTGCTGCCAATGCCCAGCATCAGAGACTACCTTATTTTACCATATATCACTAGCCAGGGAAAAGGTCCAAATTCTCAGTCTGGTTTCTACAAATGTGTATTATTTTTGCACCACTGTCAAGTCAAACCATTATGAGTTGGAGACAGTCTGTTTTAACCAATTGCCAATGCCTTTTGTGGGGCCTCTTTTAAAATGAAATTAGTTATTTACTGGCTTAACACAATGTTTTCAATGTAATACATATTATACAAGAGGCAAAATTATGAAGTTGCCTGTGGTCAAGACCATATAGAAGACGTATATCTGTAGCAGCCCATTTAAGGTTAGAGGCTGTTGAAATAAGACTCTTTCCATTTAGTCACTGTCATAGTGGGGAAACTCCATTACTCTTAAAGAATGAATCTAACCAGATAGGAGTTTCACACTAAGCTCAGCTCTACAGGTTGGTTTGCTAATACATTCTTTTCAGGACTATCATGTGCAATCTGAGTATATTACATAGTTGCCCTGTTTAGATAATTCATCCTATTTCACCATGAAAACTTACTCTTTTTGAGCTAAGTGGAGGAACCACACTAAACTATTCTTGGCTTAAATAAGACTTTCATTTATGGAGCCCTAGGTGTGGTGTATAAACAATGAATCTGGGAACACTGAAAAAATAAAATTAAAAAAAAATACTTTCATTCATTTATAATTCAAAATAGTTTTGCTTACTTTACATCTTATAGAAAATACCTTTCTGTAACACCTTGGTTCATCTACCAGAGGGATTGGCTTTATATCAGATAAACTCACATTTCAAAGATTGAAAACTAAGCTGTTTAGAAATTGGTACATTGTCAATTTGTGAGAATGAGGCACATTTTCCTCTTGGGTTAGCCACTTTTCTATTCTTAAACCTGTGATGATAGATGTAATAGCAACAGCCTGAAAAGCTAACAATTATATTTTAAAAAAAATTATGAAAACTTTGCAAAAAGCAAAATTTGGCATTATTACCTTATAGACCCTGTCATGTACAAAACAAACATTATGACTGATTCATTCCACCAAATGGCCAGCACTCAGACTCAAATGTTTTTCTGATTTCACATTGAGATGATTCAGAAAACTTTGACTAATTCATTTAAAATATGCCAAATTGATATATATTTTAACATAACATCACATGATGTTAATTATGTTATCACACAACTAGCAATTTCTAAATTTCTTCTTATTTTAAGTAAAAAAAAAGCACAGATTGATTAATTTTTACCAGGACTAAAATCTGTGGCAGGCTGGTAAAAAGGTTTATCCAAATATAAAGTCCTTATTTGTACCATTTATTATTCATTTATCCATGGTATAAATACTCTTGCCACGCATATTTCAAGTCATCTACATGATATCACTGAGGTTGAGAAATGAAGATGGAATATTAATAATCAGTTCTCAAGGATTTTAAGCTGGTTTCACACATCAAACACTCTAATTTAGTTACCATAGGGCAGGGGATGGCAGGATTTCTAAATTCCAATTAAAAAATTAGTTAAATGAGGCATCTTGTGGGAAATACTAACTGCTAAGTTAATATATTTTTTCTCGATTACAAAATTAGCAAATGCTGATTCTGTTATTTTGTCATTAAATAATCTGTTAAATGAATATTACAGATGGAAGAAATTAAAAACAACCTTAAGGAGAAGCTCATATCTTTTGTAAGTCACTAATGAGAAACATAACTTTGGAATGAATACATAAATCCACAATAAGATACAGATTTATCATGTGAATCCCTTCTTTATTCTTTTTATGTGGGAATTTGAGACTAAAATTACCAATAGTGAGAAAGTGTAAATTGAAAAACATTGAAAAGGATATCAAATGCTGTGATTTAACACAATTAAATTCAAATGATGGAAGAATCAGTTGTTATTATCCTTCTCACAAGTCAACCAAAGAAATTTATTAGTAGGCAGATTGTTTATAGCAAATGTGTAGGAATTTTGCTCTTATTTTATGTTTAGATCCTGAAGTAACTGTTGTATAATCCATCTGAAAATATAGCTTTTTACATTATTAATGAACAAAAATTAGAGACAAATGAAAATTTTGCTTATTATTAATACGCATCGAATATAGAAATACTACATAGTAGAATTTCTAGTTTGTCCAGGAAATCACATATTTTCTTTATAATATTTTCTATAAGCAAAAATAACCCTATATAATCACATTTGCAATGTGTGATCCTTTTAAAACTTGGGCACTGTATTCATTATGTGTTGTTATATAACAAATGAGACTGAAACACAGCTTAAATAACAGATGTTTTTATTTAACAGTTTTTGTCATAAGAAATCTGAGCATGGCTTATTTGGGTGCCTCTGGCTCAAAGCCTCTCATATAGTTTCAAACAAATTGTCAGCTGGGCCTACAGCATCCTGAGACTCGCCAGGGGCTGATAGATCTGCTTCCAAGCTCACTCATGAGGTTGCTGGCAGGTTCAACTCTCTACTTGCTTTTGGCTGGAGATATCAGTTCCCTGCCACCTGGGCTTCCCCAAAGGCTGCTCATACCCTGGAAGCTTGCTTCTTCTTTGGCAAGATAGTTAAAGAGTGAGAGAGTTCGGAGAGGACAAGGCAAAAACCTTGGTCTCCAGATAATCTCGTCCAGGCATCCCAGCTCTTCTGCCATATTGCCATCCTTAGAAGTAAGTCAGTAAATACCACTTACACTCAAATAGAGGAACTACAGAAGGTCATGGATCACAGAAGATAAGGTCATATCAGAAGCTGCCTTCCACAGGCACTGGCTATAATGATAGAACATTAAGCAAAGAAGGAATAGACTAGGTATGTAGTGGTCACAGTGTACTGGGTACTTTTTACCATCCTGGTGTTATCTTCATGCACCATTTGGGCATTGACTTCAGAGACATTATGGAACTTGGCTGAGGTCACACTGCTATTGAGCAGAGGAAAATGGTGCTCTTTTGACTCCAAACCTACTACTATCACATCTTCACCTCAGGTATCACCTGGAAATGTTCAAACCCCACATTTTGTTGAAGTTTCAGCATGCTGTACTGACTATGGCTACCTAAAGGGATAATAGGGCAGATAGTTCAAAAGTATACTAAGTTTAAACCCCTGATTTGGTACAAATTCTAAATTTGTACCAGAAGTCCTTATAAAAGAAAGCAGCCAGTACCTGCTTGCTTAAACGAGTTAAATTCAGTGCCTTATCTGTTGTTCAGTGGCATTCCCTTTTCTCACTCACTGCACACCAGAATGGTGCACTTTCTCTGTGGCCCATTCTAACCTATATAGAAAAATAGGTAGAGGAAATCAGTCTCTCCCTTTCTCTCTCTTCCTCTCTCTCTCCCTTTCTCTCTCATCCTCTCTCCCTGAATCCCATCACCTGTCATTTATTCTTATACACACCTACACATTCTTATCATAGCTATTCAGAAACCAGAACTAAATGCATGTGTTTTTTTTTTCACCTTGACCCCATGCATATATTCTATCTGTAAGTCCTCCTTTGCTTGCTTCTCTCCTAAGGCTGATATAAATCACTGATCCTTTTGGCTTCCCACATCTTCTCAATACCTAGTTAATTATGAGCTTATAGTCATAATTAGGTTTTTAAAGAAATTTTAATACATATTGGATCTCCATTTCCTGTCCATAAATTACATCTTGTGAATGTTCCATAAATTTTCAGCAGTGGAATTTGCTAATTCAGAGTCTAATCCATTCAAAAACTCAACATCAAACATGATTTAATCCTCCACCACTTTTCTTCTAAAGCAGGCTGGGTCGTGTGTGTAGGGGCTTGAGAGATGGAGAGATAGGGTAGTGTACTCCTCCCCTCACTCCTTACTCCCCTCCATCTGGGACCTGGTCCACCAGTTTACTTCCCCTCCTGTTAAACAAGCCAAATGGTGATCTATAAGCAGTCATAGTAAAAATTTCAGGCTCAGAATTGTAATTAAAATCAAATTCTCAAATCACAGCCCTCAAGAAAAGCATTCCCTTTTCTCACTTACTGCACACCAGGATTGAATCAACTTCTATTTCCTTCTAAATGACTCCCAGAATTACAGAAACTGTTTTACCATTTGTCACCTTCCTTAGACCAAACTTATTACTCTCTCATCCATAAGTGGATAGCAAGCATTCCTACTTTATTATTTTTCTAAAAGCATATGATGAATCCTCTGTGAAAGAGAACAAAGACAATTATAGCAAGCTTATGACTTTAAATTTGAAATACTTTCCAACAACACATTTACCTTTCTTTATACAGGTGTTTCTTCTAGAAAAAAGATTCTGCATATTTGTGAAAGGCCCCCAAAGATGCCTATGCACACATTCCTGAAATTTTTAAATATGAGATTAGACTGGACGGGCCCAATGTAATCACAGAAGAGGGGAGACAGAGATCCCAAGCAGGAAAAAGCTCCATGTGCCACTGCTGGCCTGACCATGGAGGGGAGCCACATGAAAGTTTCAGAAGAAAATGAATTCTGCCAACACTGGGGAGCTTGGGAGAGGACCAAAGGGTAGATGACAAAGGCCCACATCTTGATTTCAACCCCATGAGACTCTGGGCAGAGAATCCAGTGCTCTGAGCTGGACTTTTGACCAAGATTAAGGTAAACTAATAAATGGTTTGTGGCTTTAGGATGCTATGTATATGGGAATTTGCTAGGGCAATGATAGGAAACTAATATATTTTTGATAATATAATTTTTTAACCTATGCTTAAATATATATTATAATATGGAGTATATATGGATCATGGGATTAGACTCTGGCTCATTATACTGATTACAATATGGGATCAATTGAATTTTCTCAAGGTCTGGGCAGTGGTTTGGGCCTATAAATATACAAGGGTCACTTTTATAAATTCTGCATTAATTGGATCACTCCATGGGAAAAATAATCCAATAAAAATTTTTACTTGATATAATTGTTTCTTATAATAAAACAATATTATCAAGCTTATTTTTTTAATTTATTTCCCCCACACCTGGTCCAAATAATGTTATAGTCCCTCACAATATCATGCATGTATATGCTTAAATACTTAATAAAATGTCTTTGTTTCCACATACCCCTCAACCTCATGGTGATAAGATTCCTGACAATCAAGAGCTGTGTCTCTACTTTATTTTATACTCAGAAATTTGCATGTGTTTAATCAATGTTTATTTAATGAATGATTGATTTAGTGAATAACGGCATCTTAAAGTGTGTCTCCTTCTATAGTGCCTCTTTATGAATGCATTTTGTATGTGCATATGTGTTTTTCAGTTCTTAATTTTTGGAAACCATGTTTTCTCTAGACTGTTTCAAGTTATTTTTAAAAATAGAAATTTTGAAGGCTTCAATATCAGAAATAATAATCTATGTTATAATAATGGATTACATTTGAAAGTATTTTTTTCCTTTTTAACAGCATGTATAAAGTTTCTCTCATCAATTTGCAAATTTAATGTACATAAATTTTCAGAATGTTAATTTTTTTCAATGAAAATAATTTAATGACAACAAAGATAATTAAAATAAATAATAGTTGTTTCAATTTATACTATTTATCAGATCAAGCTCTAACAAAGTAATTAGGTAGATGCATTTAGCATTAAAATATCTGAATTAATTCCAGACTACTCAAATAATTGTCAGTTATTTGTAAGTATGTTGAGAAATCATAGATTTCTATAAGTATGTGCTATTTCAATCAGCATTATACTTGCAAACAGAAACCACATGTACCTGACATGGAGGATGGGCTGAACATCTGTTGGAGCAAAATGAATGTCTTCAAATTCTCAGAGGATGATTTTTCCTCCTTGTGTAATCATAAAATTTAATAGAATTTAAGATCTTGGTTCTGGTACTTGATTTCCACAGATGTCAGGAAACGAGTCTAAGAAACACAGTCAGATGATGTCATAGAGCCAAGCAATTAGTAGATTCCAGTCACCTTGGGAAAACAGTAATGATCCATGTAACATAACATACATTTGGCTATTGATACCTGTATAAGATAATTTACCATACTTGAGTTATTAGGACAACTGTTTATTTAATGTTACTAAATTGTGATGCATTGTAGTTTCATGGAAATATCCCAAAATATCTTTCTTATGAAAATGTAAGTATATTTCTACAATTATGTATGGTATAAAATTGTGTGCTAGATGGTTAATTGTTACAATGCCTTAACCATTCCATGTATCCATGTCCTATATGACTTTGCCATTTTTCCCACACAAAGTGATGTATATCTCCCAGCCCCACAATGTTTAATTTGGTATTTGCCCAATAAGATGTTTGCAGACATAAGAGAAAAGGCTCAGTCTGAGAAGAACTTGCATCAGGTAGGCCACTATCTAAGGTACGTGAGTGACATGAGGAGGAGGAATCCCGTATTCAACCTATAGACTGAAGTCAAGTCCAGTGCAATCCTACATCAGTCAACACCCAGCCAACACAGACTTGTATGAGCAAACTAAATAACAGCTGGTAGGACAAATTAGCTTTACTATGTTATATTACATACCATTATTATGACAATTAATGGTAAAATGCTTTCCAAAGTAATTAAATACATATGTGTTTATAGGCATGGGTGGATTTCCAAGTAATTAGTAGATATACCAATAACTCTAATATAGTTTGTTTAAAAATTTAAAAAAAAACAATGTTGATAAAGATGATTTCTTTCAAGTATTTTCACTGTGGCAGTATTAAACCAATAGAAAGACTTATTGGCAGTGACTGTAATCTCAAATTACATTCTCCTTTCTGTACGCCATTCTGTTTTTCCCTTAGGTGAAGAAGTAAAAACAATTCTGGGGACAACATGGGAAAAAAATACAGGCACACACACAACAGATTTTCTGACAAGTTCTCCATTATATTGGAAGCAAAATGCAGTATTTTACAGTCTTGTCACACAGCATAGTTACAAGTAGGCACTGTGGATTTTTCTACTACAATAAACATTTCAAAAAAGTAACCAGGAAAAGGCATGTTTGAACCACCTATAAACGCACCGGAAGTAGGCAACTCTTGCTACTGATATTGAATAAAGAATCTATTGTAAGGGCTGGAAAGAGGCTTCATTTTGTTCTGTGATGTTTATAAATTGTACTCTTGCAGGTGTTGTGAACATATCTGCACGTTTTACTCTTCCCATCTGTTATGATTCCATAAGTCAAATATTTCTC
This sequence comes from Lontra canadensis, assembly GCF_010015895.1. Lineage (NCBI taxonomy): Eukaryota > Metazoa > Chordata > Mammalia > Carnivora > Mustelidae > Lontra > Lontra canadensis. The sequence goes on from NW_022631115.1 coordinate 2,241,317, forward strand.
TTCCAAAGTGTTTCATTACTCCTATTTTATTTCCTTCCATGAATCTGTTACATAACTCAGAAAAACAAAATGAACAAATCTAGTTAGATTAAATAAATCTAGTTGACTGAGGAGAAAATACATGGAATCTTTGACTGTAAACAAGTTATTAACATTTCTGTGATTTTGCTGTTTCACGTTTCCAAAAAGATAGGAAGTGGGAACACTTGAAATCAGAGATTCAGGTATAAGTTTACATTCATGTTTGTTGCTAAGTGTAAAAAATGGGAATTCTAAAAAGAAAATAAGACATTGTTATGAAAAAATAGTAAATAACTAATTAAGCATCAGTAATCACTGGAGCAACCAAAGTGATAACATTCTTCTAGAATTTCACTTTGTTTCTTTTTCTGTACTTTCATAATTGTACACAATATTTAATTTGTCTTTGGTGCATGGGGTAACTGTTGCCCACATGTGCAGTATTAGCTTAGGTATCTGTGCATTTAGAAATGAGTTATCTGAAGATGTGACTGAAAATGTAAACGATGTTTTACATTCAGATATGTGCTATAACTGATTTTATATTATATATTACATTATTTACCTAGCTATATACAGAGAGGCAGCCTTGAAAGTGAAACAGTGGTCATTTGGTCATTTTTTTTTCCCCTCAGATTTGTTCTTGTAGTTTTCTTATTTTTTCTCTTTGTACTTTGCCTCTAGCACCATATCTTTATTCTAGAGAATTAATTTAATATTTCAGTAACTCTTCTTTTTGAAGTGTTGAAAACTACATCTTATCATTTTTTTATGATGGAAATACCTTTGTTTTTTTCATATTATGAAATTAATACATGATCATTTAAAACATTTTGGACAGAGATTCCTATGACCCTGCAATTGCACTACTGGGTATTTACCCAAAAAATACAGATGTAGTGAAAATCTGTACCCCAATGTTCATAACAGCAATGGCCACAGTTGCCAAACTGTGGAAAGAACCAGTCCTTCAACAGATGAATGGATAAGGAAAATGTGGTCCATATGTACTATGGAGTATTATGCCTCCATCAGAAAGGATGAATACTGAACTTTTGTATCAACATGGATGGGACTTGAAGAGATTATGCTGAGTGAAATAAGTCAAGCAGAGACAGTCAATTGTCATATAGTTTCACTTATTTGTGGAGCATAAGGAATAACACAGAGGACATGAGGAGATGGAGAGGAGAAGGGAGTTGGGGGAAATTGGAGGGGGAAATGAGCCATAAGACACTGTGGACTCTGAAAAACAATCTGAGGGTTTTGGAGGGGCAGGGGATGGGAGGTTGGGTGAGTCTGGTAATGGGTATTATGGAGGGCACGTATTTCATGGAGCACTGGGTGTGATGCATAAACAATGAATTCTGGAACACTGTAAATACATTTAAAAAAATAAATTAAAATATATATTATATATTTTTTTAAAAAGCTTCCAGGACAAAAATGAATAAATAAAATAAACAGATGGACTTCACAGATACATTTAGAATATTCCATCCCTAAAACAACAGAATTCCTCTCTATTGCACATGAAATATTCTCCAGAATAGATCACATCATCAGTCACAAATTAGGTCTCAATCAGTACCAGAAGACTGGCATCATTCCCTGCATATTTTCAGATGATAATACTCTGAAACTAGAACTCAATCACAAGAGGAAATTTGAGAAGAACTCAAATACATGGAGGCTGAAGAGCATCCCACTAAAGAATGAATGAATCAGCCAGGAAATTAAAGAAGAATTTTTAAAAAGTCATGCAAAAAAATGATAGTGAAAACACAAATGTTCAGAATCTTTGGGACACAGCAAAGGCAGTCATGAGAGGAAGGTATATAGCAGTACAAGGCTTTCTCAAGAAACAAGAAAGGTCTCAAGCATACAACCTAACTGTACACCTAGAGGAGCTGGAGAAAGAACAGCAAAGAAAGCCTAGATCCAGCATAAAAGGAGAAATAATAAAGATTGGAGCAGAAATTAATGAAATAGAAACCAATAGAACAGTAGAACAGATCAACAAAACTAGGAGCTGGTTGTTTGAAAGAATTAATAAGGTGGTTATACCCCTGTCCAGACTGATCAAAAAGAAAAGAAAAAGGACCCAAATTAATAAAATCATGAATGAAAGAGGAGAGATCACAACCAGCATGCAAGAAATAAAAATAATTATAAGAACATATTATGAGCAACTACACATCAGCAAATTTGATGATCTGGAAGAAATGGATGCATTCCTAGAGATATATAAACTACCAAAACTGAACCAGAAAGAAGTAGAAAACTTGAACAGACCCATGAACAGTAAGGAGATTGAAGCAGTCATCAAAATTCTCCCAACAAACAAGAACCCAGGGCCAGACAGCTTCCCAGGGGAATTCTACCAAACATTTAAGAATTATCTATTCTCCTGAAAAATCTTCCAAAAAATAGAAATGGAAGGAAAACTTCCAAACTCATTTTATGAGGTCAGCATAAAATGATCTCAAAACCAGAAAAAGACCCCATTAAAAAGAAGAATGACAGACCAATATCCCTGATGAACATGGATGCAAAAATTCCCAACAATATACTAGCCAATAGGAATGAACAGTACATTAAAAGGATTATTCACCACAACCACGTGGGATTTATTCCTGGGCTCCAAGATTGGTTTAACATCTACAAATCAATCAGTGTGATATAATACATTAACAAAACAAAGAACAAGAACCAGGTGATACTCTCAATAGATGCTGAATAAGCATTTGACAAAGTACAGCATCCTTTCTTGATCAAAACTCTTTCCAGAGTAGGGATAAAAGCCATCTATGAAAAACCCACAATGAATATCATTCTAAATGGGGAAAAACTGAGTTTTCCCCCTAAGGTCAGGAACATGGCAGGGATGTCCACTATCACCACTGCTATTCAACATAGTACTAGAAGTCCAAACCTCAGCAATCAGACAACAAAAATATATAAAAGGTATTCAAATTGTCAAAGAAGTAGTCAAACTCTCATTCTTTGCAGATGATATGATACTTTATGTAGAAAACCGGAAAGACTCCACTCCAAATCTGCTAGAACTCATACAGGAATTCAGTGAAGTGTCAGGATATAAAATCAATGCACAGAAATCAGTTGCATTTCTATACACCAACAGCAAGAGAGAATAAAGAGAAATTAAGGAGTAGATCTCATTTACAATTGGACCCAAAACCATAAGATACCTAGGAATAAACCTAACCAAAGAGGCAAAGAATCTGTACTCAGAAAACTATAGAGTACTCATGAAAGAAAGTAAGGAAGACACAAAGAGATGGAAAAACATTCCATGCTCATGGATTGGAAGAAGAAATATTGTGAAAGTGTCTATGCTACCTAAAGCAATCTATACATTTAATGCAATCCCTACCAAAATACCATCTTTTTTTTTTCCAAAGAAATGGAACAAATAATCCTAAAATTTATATGGAACCAGAAAAGACCCTGAAGGGCCAGAGGGATGTTGAAAAAGAAAACCAAAGTTTGTGGCATCACAATTCCAGACTTCAAGTCTATTACAAAGCTGTAATCAAGACATTATGGTACTGGCACAAAAACAGACATATGGATCAGTGGAACAGAATAGAGAGCCCCGAAATAGACCCTCAACTCTATGGTTAACTAATTTTTGACAAAGCAGTAAAGAATGTCCAATGGAAAAAAAGATGGTCTCTTCAACAAATGGTGCTGTGAAAATTGGACAGCCACATGCAGAAGAATGAAACTGAACCATTTCCTTATACCACACACAAAAATAGACTCAAAATGGATGAAAGTCCTCTATGTGAGACAGGAATATATCAAAATCCTTGGGGAGAATACTAGCAGCAATGTCTTCAACCTCAGCTGCAGCAACTTCTTCCTAGAAACATCACCAAAGGCAAGGAAAGCAAGGGCAAAAATATACTATTGGGACTTCATCAAGTTCAAAAGCTTTTGCACAGCAAAGGAAACACTCAACAAAACCAAAAGACAACTGACAGAATGGGAGAAGATATTCCCAATGAAATATCCAATAAAGGGTTAGAACTCAAAATCTGTAAAGAACGTATCAAACTCAACACCTAAAGAACAAATGATCCAATCAAGAAATGGGCAGAAGTTATGAACAGACATTTCTGCAAAGAATGCATCCAAATGGCCAAAAGACACATAAAAAAGTGCTCAACATCATTCGGCATCAGGGAAATACAAATCAAAACCACACTGAGATATCACCTCACACCAGGCAGAATGGCTAAAATTAACAAGTCAGGGTAAGACAGATGTTGGCAAGGATGTGGAGAAAGGGGAACCCTCCTACACTGTTGGTGAGAATGCAATCTGGTACAGCCACTCTGGAAAATAGTATGGAGGTTCCTCAAAAAGTTGAAAACAGAACTACCCTATGACCCAACAATTACACTACTGGGTATTTACCCTAAGGATACAAATGTTGTGGTCTGAAGGGGCACATGCACCCAAATGTTTATAACAGCAATGTTCACAATAACCAAACTATGGGAAGAACCTAGATGTCCATCAACAGATGAATGGATAAAGAAGATATATATGTGTGTGTGTGTGTGTGTGTGTGTGTGTGTGTGTGTGTGTGTGTGTTGGAATACTATGCAGCCATGAGATGAAACAAAATCTTGCCATTTGCAATGATGTGATTGGACTGGTGGGTATCATGCTAAGTGAAATAAGTCAATCAGAGAAAGACAATTATCATATGATCTCTCTGATATGATGATTTTGAGAGGCAGTGGTAGAGGCCATAGAGGGTAGGAAGGGTAAAAATAAAACAAGGTGGGATTGGGAGGAAGACACACTATAAGAGACTCTTGATCTCATGAAACAAACTGAGGGTTGCTGGGCTGTGGGAAATTAGGGATACAGTGGCTGGGTTATAGACATTGGGGAGAGCATCTCCTATCTTTATCTCTCTTTTCATTTCTCTCTTTAATTTCTTTCAAAAATGTTTTATAGTTTTTACTGTGCAACTCTTATTTTTTTTTCTTTTTTAAGTCATTTATTTTGATGCTATTTAAATAGAATTATATATAGAATATATAGACTATAATGTAATATAGAATACAAGAATAGAATAGAATCACTCAGGAGGTTGGAAGATTCCATGATGGAATGAAGGCTTTTAAAAAAATATCTAATTTAATTGTAAATATATGAAATAACACTATAGCATAACAAAGGGAGTGGGAGAAAAGGATTGCACCTTTTAAAAGTAATTTTTAAAATACATATCAGTGTAGATAAAAGGCAAAAGAAACTCTTTATAACCATTGCAGTATGACTAATAAAGTTATTCTTGATGCAGGCATAGGTTAACAACTCAAATTATTCTATGTCTAGAGAGGAATTTAAAAATTAATTAAATAAAAGGTGGATGGCACTACCCAGGCTTTTTACTGTTGGGGATGAGAGGTTATAGACAAGCAAAGGTCGAAATCTAGAATAATCCAGATAGTAATGGATTCAAATTGGAGATAGCAATATAAATTAATATTTTAACTTAATACAGATGGATATTAAAAAATATATATATATGTGTGTGTGTGTATACATATATAAAATATGTACATACTGCACATATTTCCTTGTTCAATTAACTAAGAGGGATCAGATATAATGACACCCAGTAGCAATGAGCATAAATAGTACCCAGATCTTGGTTTCTAATACCATTCACCAACACACAGAACCAGGGCTCTTTGGGTAAGTGACTGATTCAGGACTGAGACAGAGAACATGCAAGACAAGACTGCAAAATCTTGTAGGATCAGAAAGTTAAGGCATGCATGTCAACAGGACACACGAGCCAAATGAAAGAGTTCTGAATGGCTAATATAAGCAGTTTGAGAAACAAAATAAAGAATAAAGTATACAACAAATATCTATAAACCATATTGAAATAATAAACAGCTAAATAAATGAATGGGAGGGAATAGATGAATTTCCCATGAAGAATAATCATACTTTATGTGCATGTTCCTCCCTCAGGGAGGTGGAGCACAACTTCTCAGTTCTAAGTGTGAGCTATGCAGTGACTTCTTTCCAAACAGTAAAGGAAAAAAGGAGAAAGAGTGTGACTATGCAGTGGAGAAACCTGACAAACACTACCTCAGCCACATGGTCAAGAGAAACATCAATAGTGATATGGTATTTTGAAACCATGCACCCTTGACATCACATAATGAAAATGTGATAAAATTGTACAATACTAATGTTGATCATAGAAGACACTGGGCATGTGGGAATTTTCCATATTATTTTTAAAATTTTTCTATAAATCTGAAATTGCTCTAGGACGAAAAGTTTATTTAAAATTAAGAGAATATTGAGCTAGAGGCTAAGTAATTCAAATACACATTTAGTAAAGAGAATTGACTTATAGCCTCCATGCTGGTTTCTCCAAAGATCCCCAGTATACTCTTAAGACCTATTCCTTCCTAGTTTCCATTTTTTTTTCTATGCACCAATCATAATAAACTAACTTGAACACTGATATTAGGCTCCATCTGATCTTTACCAATAAATGCTCTTATCTATTCCAACTTTTCCAAATTTCCACCTAGCGTCCTTTTATCTACCTCTCTCCATCTTCCCCATGCAAGTCTTCCCCAAACTTCCACTTCAGATCTCTTTATCTACCTCTCTCCATCTTTCCCACACAAGTCTCCTCTGACTCTCTAGGTTAACTATCCTCCCCACATGATCTCATTGCAGGGTATTTTTTTTTAAAATATCTTCATTACACTACTACTTGTTTTATGTCTGTCTTTCTTGCTAGACGCTTCCAGTATGAAAGCTAGAACAAGACTCAATTGTCTTAGACACTACTATGCCCTTAACAAATGGCAGAGTACTTGACACATAGTAGGCATTCAATACAAATGCGTCAAAATAGAGTTTAAGTTGTTGAAACTAACGGTAAGAAGATGTTCTGCTTGCTAAATGGTTGCTAATAAAAATTAAGTAATCTTATCATTCTTGAGGGTTCTGCTCTAAGTAGGAAAATTCTAGGTGAATTTTAGTTTCATAGATCCTTTGACTTCCATGGGCTTGTATGTGATAAGTCAATTACAAACCCTTGGTAAACATCAATTCCAAAATCAGCATGGAACATTTTGTCATATTCCAAGATAAATACAGACAAACATAAGGCAACAGAGTTAAGGTCTGAAATCAACATAATTAGTTGAGAAAGTCTTGTAGAAATTAAGAAATGCTGAGAGTGACCTGAGTTAGATGGTAAATAAGATGGTCTCAGTTCATATATTACCTAAACAATAAGTTGTCATCCATCCATGGGAATAAAAAGAATTGCCTTTGTAGGACTGTGAAACCCTGATAGAATTCAGGACTGATGAGAACTGTTTCAAGAAGGCAGGCCATTAACCATGTGGCTGGCTCACTGACCCCAATCCTGCCTATTGACAGCTCTGTGCCACTGAAGACCAGACTACATTTGTTCTTGATCCTGTCAACACCACCATATGCCAAGGAACCTAGTAAGAGCAACACCCACTTGTGCCTATGTCAAGGCACACATACCAGGTTCCCATCTGTGAACCCTGAAGTTACCTGTGAATTAGTTTAACCCGTAAAGGAGAGCCTGCCAAATTGATCCAACTATAGATTCTGAAAGGGCTCTGAAGATGTGTTCCAGCCTCTCCAAACTGACGTCCATAAAACACACCTCTGGTACAGGTACTTTGCAAGAGGCAATTTTATCTGTTCCCCCCGGAAATCCTGAAAGGGTCCCCTACTTGGCCCAGCCCCCTCGAGGGACCCAGTGGGTGCCACTACCATTTGTTATCCCAGAGGGGCTGAAACCAGTCACAGAGCCCTTTCAGAGTCTCTGGGATAACAGCCACTGTCCTCAAGCTGTCCTGTTGGTACAGGGACCTGGTCAGAGACCCTTTAGTCTATACTTCAGAAGATCCTGAAATGTCCCTAATACTTTTTGCTCTAGCCCTTTCAGACATGTTTCTTTATTTAAAAGGTATAAAAGTCTCCTGGCTATGGGCACTTCTTTAGAACTTCATTCTTTTGTGAAGGCTCTGAAATACATGTGAAAATTAAATAAAATATGCACAATTTTCTTCTGTTGATCTGTCAGTTTAATTTTCAGACTCAGTCAGGGACCCTAGGAGGGTCAAGGAAAACATTTTTTCCCATAAAAGGTAATTATTTCAGCTCCATCTTTATTGAATATAAAAAAAGAGAAACAGCGGGGTGCCTGGGTGGCTCAGTGGGTTAAAGCCTCTGCCTTCAGCTCAGGTCATGGTCCCAGGGTCCTGGGATCGAGCCCCATATCGGGCTTTCTGCTCAGCGGGGAGCCTGCTTCCTCCTCTCTCTCTTGCCTGCCACTCTGCCTACTTGTGATCTCTGTCTGTCAAAAAAATAAAATCTTTAAAAAAAAAAAAAGAGAAACAAAAATGAAGAGTTTAAAATAGTCCATTCTTATTTTAAACTATGTGTTTGCCATTGTCAGAAGGTGCATATGGAGTGCAAAGTAATGTTTCAGCAGTGGTATTTGGCACTATTTGAGGACATGGTTGATGAAATAAAAAAACATTTATGGCCTCATCACTCCATTAATCTGCAACTGCAAAAATGTGTAAAAAGACATAGTGAAGATATGTATCATAGACAGAAAACACATTGAACCTTTTGAAAGTATTTAGCTATTGCACAGTACCTAACTTAATAAGATCCTTGAAATCTTAATTACATGATAGGATGGAATTTAGTCCATGTATATTTATATTAAGCCTAAACTTTTATACAAGCATTCCCTCCTGTTTTTAGCACTGAATATAATAAAACCCCCTTTCAAAAAATGTAGCAAAAATATTTTGTGCTATGTTTCACCGACAACACTTCCTTCCTTGCACAGGATTACGGTCCTATTTGCTAGTGAAATCTAAAGTCTAGGCACAGGATATGAGTTTAGTTTGACATCTTATCTCTACAATCTTTCTTCTCTTTGTTTTGAATTTATATTGTTGAATGGGTATTATTCTAGAATTCTGAGCACATATAGATAGGATTTGAGCTGTTTCGGGGCTTAAGTGAGTGGCATTTGAGAAGAAGTTTTTTTTGTTGTTTTGTTTTGTTTTAACTTTATACATTTTATTATTGAATTTCAGATAATGCATATATTTTCTTTTTCTGAAGGGTTTTTTTTTAAACATTGTATTTATATGTAAATTTTTTATATTGAAGGCCACCCCACCTTCTAGGTGTGACCATTGTCGGCAGTGACACACTGTCATTCATGTCATTACCCTCTGAAACATGGACACAAAACAGCCAAAGTCTAAATCTCAGAGAAGCTTTTACACAGAGATGTACAAACTATTCTTGAACCAGATACACCTTCAACCTGTACAGGCATGAATTCAAAAATCCAATGTGATTAACTCAGAGTGTTATTCTGTTTCTAAAACTTAGGCCATAATGATACTAAGAACCAGAACAGAGAGAATGAATTATGGATGTTTTGTTTTTAATACAATAACTATTGGAACCTATAACTCACATAAACAAAAGCTCTTTGGGATCTTCAACAGGTTTGCCATTAAAGGGGTCCTGAGACTAAGAAGTTTAAAAAAGCGCTGCCATGCTCTTGGTGTAGTAGGGTTGTTAGAAATGCAGACAGCCTCATTTCCTGAGGGCAAGTCTCAGTCCAGAGTCAGGTTTTTTGTTTTTCTTTTTGTTGCTGTTTTTAATTGGGTGTGTGTGGTTGCATGCGTGTATAATTAATGTATAATTGACATATAGCATTATATTAATTTTAGGTATACAACATGATTTGATATATGTATACTTGCAAAATGATTGTCACACCAATTTAGTTACTATGCATTACCACACAGCTAAAATTTTTTTTTTTTGTAATGAGAAATTTTAAGATCTCCTCTCTTAGCAACTTGCAAATATATAATACAACATTGTTAAAACTACGGTTTCCATGTTATATATTATATCTCTAGGACTTACTAATTTTGTAAATGGAAGTCCACACCTTCACCTTTTTGCCCACTGTTAAACCCTGCTATCAACAATCTGTCCCTGGATCTATGAATTCATTATTTTTGGTGTCATTGTTGTTTTAAGATCCATGTACAGTGATATCATACAGTATTTGTTTTTCCTCTTTCTAACTTGTTTCCCATGCCTTGAACCCCCATCCATATTGGCACAAATGTCAAGATTCCCTTCTTTTTTATGACTGAATAATTATATATATATATATATATATAATTGTGGTATATATTTATAAATATACATAAATATAGAAATGTGTGTATATATATATAAATATACAAATGTGGGTATATATGCATATATTTGCAAATAATGTTACAATTGACATGAAATTACAGATTTTTTTGAGATAGTAGTTTTATTTCTTCTGATAAGTACCCAGAAGTGGGTTTGTTGAATATTTATTCTCCTTAAAGAAAAATACCAAAATTAGCACAAGCTTAAACTCTTTTATCATTATTCTGAAGACACTAATCAATGTAAAAAGACTAAAAACTTATATATGTGTTATAACAATTAAAAAGAAATAAAATTTCCATTGTATGCAAATCATATAATTTTTTAACTGGGAAAAAATGCAGATTATCTACAAGTTTATCAACATGAAAAAATGAATACCTCTATAATGAAAGAGAACAGAATTGAGGACTAGATGCACAAATGGCAAAAACTGCACTGTAACATTTTATTTCATTTTTACATAAAACTGTACAAAATGTAACTATTTATAAAATCCATGATTCACATAATTTATACTATATTTCTGGTCAAAATATTTGTAATATGAAAATAAAATTTAATAATATTTGTCTAATAAGAATAATAATAAGAAATTATAAAATAATAGAAAATAGCAATTCAGGTTATTTTTTATTTAAAGATAATTATAAAAATAAAAAAATGATGCATTTATTTCATAGAGATGACCAGTAGTGATCAAGGGGAACACTCAATAGGTTAAGCATTAATTTCCTTCAAATTAATCTCTAATTCAAAAGAAATTTCAACAAATTTATGGGTCTGAGTTTAGTTGTTGCAGCTCATCTCCCCACTAAAAAATTAAGGAAATACACTAAGTTAAACCTTCAGTTATTTCCCTACTAAAGAGAATGATTAATATAAATAAATGGGAAACCCAAAAGATAGCCTGAATACACATCCAAAAATATAAAATATAACTTTAATGAATTGAATAGAACAGAACAGAAAGTCCAATAAAAGGGCAATGGCATGTCAAATCAATTATGAAAGAACAGCCTGTTTAATAAGTAAACTTGGTATAGTTGACTATCCAAATGGAAAATCAATAGTAAATTAAATTCCTATTGAAAAAAATTTATATTCAATCCTCTGTAAGAAAAGTATAATAAAATAAACATGTTTACCTTTAAAAACCATGTCACTTTTAATTAGAGACAAAATAGAAAGCAATGTTTAGATATGAATTTATACAAGATCTGCAATAAATTGTTTTTGTATTGGTATATTTACAGCACATTAGTTGGACTAAAAGGGCTAAGATCAAAGGACTCCTTTGGAATTCATTCAGGTTTTTTTTGTTTTGTTTATTTGTTTTGGTAGGAAGATTCAGAGAGATAAAGATGAACTTTTTATAAGGCTCTTTTTTTAAATTAACATATAATGTATTATTGGTTTCAGAGGTACAGGTCTGTGAATCATCAATGTTATATAATAACCAGTGCTTATTACATTACATGCACTTCTTAATATCCATCCCCCAATCCCCCCCACCTCCTCCCCTCCAGCAACTCTCAGTTTGTTTCCTCATATTAACAGTCTCTTATGGTTTGTCTGTGACTCTGGTTTTGTCTTCTTTTATTTTTTCCTCTCGTCCTCTATGGCACTCTGTTATGTTTCTTAAAATCTGCATTTCATTGAGATAATATGAAAACTGTCTTTTTCTGATTGACTTATTTCACTTTTCACTTAGCATAATACCCTCTAGTCCCATTCACATCCCTGCAAATGGCAAAATTTCTTTTTTTTCCTGATGGCTATGTAATATTTCATTGTATACATGTATACACCACATCTTCCTTATCCATTCTTCTGTTAATGGACATCTCGGCTCTTTCCATAGTTTATCTATTCTGGATATTGTTGTTAGAAACACTGGGGTTCAGGTGCCCCTTCAGATCACTATATTTGTATCTTTGTGCTAAATAATCAGTAATGTAATTGCTGGTTCATAGGGTAGATATATTTTCAACTTTTCGAGGAAACTCCATACAGTTTTCCAGAATGGCTCTACCAACTTGCATACCCACAAACAGTGTAGGAGGGTTCCCCTTTCTCTGTGTCCTTGTCAACATCTGTCAGTTCCTGACGTGTAGCTTTTTAGCCCTTCTGCCTGGTGTGAGGTGGTATCTCATTGTGGTTTTGATTTGTATTTCCCAGCTGAGTGATGTTGAGGATTTTTTCGTGTGTCTGATGGTATTTGGATATCTTCTTTGCAGAAATGTCTGTTCATATCTTATGCCCATTCCTTCATTGGATTCTTTTTTCTTCAGGTGTTGAGTTTGATAAGCTCTTTATCGATTTTTGGTACTAGCCCATTATCTGATATGTCATTTGCAAATATCTTCTCCCATTCTGTTGGTTGTCTTTTTGACTGTTTCCTTTGCTGTGTGAAAGTTTTCATCTTGATGAAGTCAGAATATTTCACCTCTGGGTTTTTCCTTGCCTTTGGAGATGTGTCTAGCAAGAAGTTGCTGCAGCCGAGGTCGAAGAGGTTCCTGTCTGTGTTCCCCTCTAAGATTTTGATGGATTTGATTCCTGTCCTACATTGAGGTCTTTCATCCATTTTGATACTATTTTTGTGTAAGGTATAAGAAAATTGTCCAGTTTCATTCTTCTGCAGGTGGCTGTCCAATTTTCCCCAAATCATTTGTTGAAGAGACTGTCTTCTCTACATTGGATATTCTTTCCTACTTTGTCAAAGATGAGTTGACCACAGAGTTGATGGGCAATTTCTGGGTTCTCTATTCTGTTCCTTTTATCTCTATGTTTTTGTGCCAGTACCATACTGTGTTGATGACAATAGCTTTTGAAATAGAGCTTGAAGTCTGGAATTGTGATGGCACCAGCTTTGGTTTTCTTTTTCAACATTCTTTTAGCTATTTGGGGTCTTTCCTCATTACACACAAATTTTAGGATTGTTTGTTCCAGCTCTGTGGAAAAAAAAAAGTGGATGGTATTTTGATAGGGATTGCGTTAAATGTGTAGATTGTTCTAGGTAGCATGGACATTTCAACAGTATTTGTTCTTTCAATCCATGAGCATGGGAAGTTTTTCCATTTCTTGGCATCTTCCTTGATTTCTTTCCTGAGTGTTTATCATTTTCTGAGTACAAATCTTTTGTCTCTTTGGCTAGGTTTATGCCTAGGCATCTTATGGTTTTGGGTGAAATTGTAAATGGGATCGACACCTTAATTTCTCATTCTTCTCTGTCATTGTTAGTGTATAGAAATGCAACTGGTTTCTGTGCATTGCTTTTATATCCTGCCACTTTGCTGAATTCCTGTATGAGCACTAGCAGTACTGGGATTTTTCATCTAGAGTATTGTGTCATCTTTAAAGAGTGAGAGTTTGACTTCTTTATCAATTCAGATGCCTTTTATTTCTTTTTGTTCTCTGATTGCTGAGGCTAGGACTTCTAGTACTATGTTGAACAACAGTGGTGAGAGTGGACCTCTCTCTCATGGTCCTGACCTTAGCGGGGAAACTCTCCATTTTTCCCCATTGAGAATGATATTCCCTGTGGGCTTTCATATACAGCTTTTATGATATTGAAGTATGTTCCCTCTATTCCTACACTGTGAAGAGGTTTAAACAAGAAAGGATGCTATACTTTGTCAAATGCTTTCCTGCATCTATTGAGAGGATCATGACATTTTTGTCTTTTTATATGTAGTGTATCATCTTGATTTTTCTGTGGATGTTGAGCCACCCTTACAGCCCAGGAACAAATCCCACTTGGTCGTGGTGAATAATCCTTTTAATGTACTGGTGGATATTATCAGCTAGTATTTTAGTGAGAATTTTTGCATCCACGTTCATCAGGGATATTGGTACATAATTCTCTTTTTTGGTGGGGTCTTTATCTGGTTTGGGGATCAAGTTAATGCTGGCCTTATAGAATTAGTTTGGAAGTTTTCCTTCCATTTCTATTTTTTTGAAAGAGCTTCAGAAAAATGGCTATTAATACTTCATTAAATATTTGGTAGAATTCCCCTGGGAAGCCATCTGGCCCTAGGATCTTGTTTGTTGTGAGATTTTTGATTACTGCTTCAATTTCCTTGCTGGTTATGGCTCTATTCAGGTTTTCTATTTCTTCCTGTTTTGGTTTGGGTATTTTATATGTCTCTATGAATGTACCAATTTATTCCAGATTGTCTTATTTGTTGGTATATGGTTGCTCATAATATGTTCTTATAATTGTATTTCTTCAGTGCTGGATGTGATCTCGCTTCTTTCATTCATGATTTCACTTATTTGCGTCCTTTCTCATTTCTTTTTGATAAGATTGGCCAGGAGTTTACTAGTCTTTTTAATTCTTTTGAATAACCATCTACTAGTTTCATTGATCTGTTCAACTGTTCTTTTGATATCTATTTCATTGACTTCTGTTCTAATCTTTCTTATTTCCCTTTTCCTGCTGGGTTTATGTTTTATTTGCTGTTTTTTCTCCATCTCCTTTAGGTGTAGGGTTAGGTTGTGTATTTGAGACCTTTCTTGTTTCTCAAGTAAAGCTTGTCTTGCTATATACTTCCCTCTGAGGACTTTTCTGCTGCCTCCCAAAGATTTTGAACAGTTGTGTTTTCATTTTCATTTGCGTAAATTTTTAAAAATTTTCTTTAATTTCCTGGTTGACTCTTTCATTCTTTAGTAGGATGTTCTTTAGCTTCCTTGTATTTGAGTTCATTCCAAATTTCCTCTTGTGATTGAATTCCAGTTTCAAAGCATTGTGGTCTGAAAATATGCAGGGAATGAACCCAATCTTTTGGTACTGTTTGCAACCTCATTGTGACCCAGTATTTGATGTATTCTGGAGAATGTTTCATGTCAACTCAAGACGAATGTTAATTTATTGCTTTAGGATGGAATGCTCTGAATATATCTGTGAAGTCCTTCTTGTCCAGTGTGTCATTCAAAGTCCTTACTTCCTTGTTCATCTTCTGCTTAGATGATCTGTCCATTGAAGTGAGGGGATGGTAAAATCCCCTACTATTATTGTATTATTACCAATGGGTTTCTTTTATCTTATTATTATTTGGCTTATATAATTGGCTGCTTCTATGTTAGGGACACAAATATTTACAATTGTTGTATCTTTTTGTTGGGTAGACACAAAATTATGATATAGTGTTCTTCCTCATCTCTTATTACAGTCTTTGGTTGAAAATCTAATTTGTCTGATATAAGGATTGCTGCCCAGCTTTCTTTGGATGTTCATTAGCATGAGGAATCATTCTCCACCCCCCTCACTTTCAATCTGGAGGTGACTTTAAGTCTAAAATAAGACTCCTGCAGAAAGCATATCGATGGATCTTGCTTTTTTATCCAATCTCATAGCCTGTGTTTTTGATTGGGACATTTAGGCCATTTACATTCAGGATAACATCGAAAGATATGAATTTAGTGCCATTTTATTACCTATAAAGTCCTGTTTCTTTCGATTGTCTCTGTTCCTTTCTGGTCTAAGTTACTTTGGGACTCTTTCTTTGTTTAAAAGTCCCCTTTTAATATTTCTTGTAGGGCTGGTTTGGTGATCACAAATTCTTTTAGTTTATGTCTGTCCTGGAAGCTTTTTATCTCTCGTTCTGCTTGAATGGCATCCTAGCTGGATAAATTATTTTTGGCTGCAAATTTTTATCCTGTAGTATCTTCAATATATCATGCCAGTCCTTTCTGGCCTGCCAGGGCTCTGTGGTTATGTCTGCTACCAGTTGAAAGTTTCTACCCCTGTAGGTTAAGGATCTCATGTCCTGAGCAGCTTTCAGGATTTTCTCTTTGTCTCTGAGATTTCCAAGTTTCATTATTAAATATCAGGGTGCTAACCTATTTCTAATGATTTTGAGGGGGGTTCTCTGTGCCTCCTAGATATTGAATCCTGTTTCCTTCCCATGATTATATAAGTTTTCTGCTATAATTATCTCCACTATGCATTCTACTGCCACCCCCTATCTCTCTGTCTCTCTTTCCTCTTCTGGATTTTTAATTATTCTAATATGGTTTCACTTTATGGTATCATTCATCACTCGAATTCTTCCCTCATGATCCAGTAGTTGTTTATCTCTCTTCTTCTCAGTTTCTTTATTCTTCATCATTTGGTCTTCTGTATCACAAATTCTCTCCTCTGTCTCATTTATCCAAGCCATTAGAGCCTCCATTTTTTATTGAATCTCATTAACAGCCTTTTTAAATTTTGACTTGATTATATTATAGTTCTTTTATATCTCCAGAAAGGGATTTTATTGTGACTTCTGTGCTTTGTTCAAATACAGCTATTATCCTTATTATTGTTATTTTGAACTCTAGTTCTGATAGATTACCTATATCAGTACTGATTGGGTCCCTGGCAGTCAGTACTGGCTCCTGGTCTATTTTTTGAGGTGAGTTTTTCCATCTTGTCATTCTCTCCAGAGAAGAATACATGAGATAGAGAACAAAATACTAAAATGGCAACAATGACTCAGAGGAATATACACTAAACAAATTAGATGAGTCTGGAGTCCAAATATAAATAAATAAATAAATAAGAAAAATACACACCTTAAAAAAAAATACTAAGAGAATATAATCAGGCAGGCGGACAAAACAGAGCTATACATTGGACCCCATGTATAGTTAATTCTGTTTTTAGAAAACTAGTTCCCAATATTGTAAAAACTTATATGTGTACAAAAATAAAATTAAATATCATGAAAGGATAGAATGTAACTGTATAAATGTAATCAAAGACAAGAACAGAATAAAAGAGAAAAAAAAAAACAAAAAAACAAATACAAAAAAGGAAGGTATATTTTCAGACATATGAATAGAGAAGAGGAATGCCCTATCTCCTGAGTGTATTTTGGTCAGTTTGTTAGAAGAAACTACATCTCAAAATTGTGAACAAAGAAAACTTATATATGCAAAAATAAAATTAAATTATTGAAAAGATAGAATGTATCTGTAAATATGAAAATTTAAAAAAGACTTAAATAAAACAAAAAGAAAACAAAAAAAAAAGAAAAAAAGAAGAGAACATGATCAGACAGGTGAATAGAATAGAACCATACACTGGATTTGGGGTGTATTTTGGTCTATTAGAATAAACTGCATCCCAAAATTGTAGCAAAAGAAATTATATATATATATACATATATATATATATGTATATATATATATATATATGCAAAAATAAGGTTAAATACAATGAAGGGGTAGAATGTAAGTGTAATGATTAAAAATTAAAAAGAGTTAAAAAGGAATTGATAAAAATTGTTTGATAAAGGAATGGAAAATTAAAAAAAAATGTAAAGTTGAAAAACTAATGAATCATGGTAAAAAAACATGAATTCTATGTGCTGCATTACCCTACCACTGGAGTTTTACAGTTCTCATTGATCAATAAACTTGGTCCTGGCTGGATTTTCTTGCTGATCTTCTGGGGGAGGGGCTTGTCACATTAATTCTCAAGTGTATTTGCCTCAGGTAGAATTGTACCACCCTTGCTAGGGGACCAGGTTAAATAATCTGCTCTGGTTTGTTCTATGTGACTTTTGTTCCCTGAAGATTTTCTGCACAGTTTTAGAGGATGAGAATTAAAATGGCAGCCTCTCAATCTCTGGCTCCAGAGCTGAAACTGAGCCCTCAGTGAGCCCTCAGAGAAAAACAAGCAATCCCCCCTGTCTTTCCAGCCTCTGGCCACACTCTTTGCTCACCTAGCCTGTGACCAAGTGTTTCTATCTCAGGCTCACGACCTTGTTTCAAGTCTCTAAGCCCTGCAGACTCCTGTGGCATGCTCCTGTGCCACACCTCCCAGGGGAGGAAGGGTGGTATCACCAGTTCTGCTGCTTGTTGCCCCCACCCCTCCAGAGAGCAGTTGCCTGACTGTGCCAGAGTTTGGGGTGTATGGCAACCCTGACCTAAGAACACACTCTGGGGCTCACTTTTTGCAGCTGGCTTCCCCACTCCAATGCTTGGAAGCTCTGCTGCATACAGGCACTCCTGGTCTTCCTGTGACCTGGAGGATCCTGAGACCACACTGTTCCAACTAGGTCTATGTCCCCACTTAAACACTTGAGCAATATCCCTTACCTAAGACAACTTCTAAAAGTTCTGATTTTGTGCTCCACTTTTATATCACTTGCTGATATCTGGCTGATGGTTGCTCCTCCCCCCATAGTCTATTTTCTCATATATGGTCTTGTATTCACTTCTCTGCATCTCTTACCTGGCAGAAAGTGGTCACTTGTCTATTTGTGGAGTTGCCACTATTCTTTTCTTAGATCGCTGGTTGAGTTTGCAGGTGTTCAGACTGACTTGATAGCTACCTAATTGAATTTCTGGGACCAGACAAAATCAAAATCTCCTACTCTGCTTTCTCGGTCTCCTCCCCTATTAAAGCTCTTTACTTACAAAGAAAGCTGGCCTATATATCTCTTTAAAATATGTCGTAGTTCCAATATTTATGCAGACTTTCTAATTACGTAAAGCTTATAAAGTATGATTAGAAAGAATATAGTTTACGAACTGTTCATGTTGATATTTACTTAAAATATTACAGATTTCCTGGATATCTGACTTTTTAAATAGACTTTATAGCAGTTTTAGACTCACAGAAAAATTAAGTAGAAAGTACAGTGTATTCTGAGTATCAGTTGTCCATCCCCCTGACACACACAGGACCAACCCTAGTGTCAATATCAAACAACAAAGTGGTACATTTGTTACAATGGTTGAACCTACAATGACACATCATCCCCCATAGTTTACATAATAGTTCAGTCTTGGTAGTGTACATTCTGATTTTCGACAAATGTGTAGTGACATGTAACTACAATTATTGAATCATACAGATCATTTTTACTTTTATATTCTAATAATAACATAGCTTTAAAATATATATAATGAAAATTAAAATAATAAATAGGAAGTAACTACAATTATTGAATCATACAGAGTAGTTTTAGTTCCTTAAAAGTGCTCTTTGGTCTACCACTTCATCTGCCTCCTTTCCCCTTTTCTAGAATGTTATTTAATTAGAATCATACACTATGTGTGATTTCAATTTGACTTCTTTCACTTAATGACATGCATGTAATTCTCTCCATGTCTTTTCATGGCTTGATAGTTAATTTCTTTTTAATGTTAAATATTTCATTGTTTGGATGTCCTTTGGTTTATTTATCTATCACCTACTCAAGGACATATTGGCTGCTTGTGGGTTTTGGGAATTGATTGCAAAGCTGCACATATGTGAAAACCTTCATGTGTAAGGGTTTGAGTGGACATAAGTTTTCATTCATTTGGGTAAATATAAAGAAGTATAATTGTTGGATAATAAGAATATGCTTAGTTTTATGGGAAATCTGACTAGTTTTTAAAATTCATTTTCTCATTCTTCTAGAAAAAGAGCTGCAACTTTATCTTATCTGTGCAATGTTTTAATAAGTGGCTTGACCAATCCTAAACATATTTTTTTTCCTGAAGTTCATTTGTCATATCAAATGTAAAGTACATCTGATATAAATTAAAAATATTAACTTTTTCTATAGAAAAGTAATTGAAATTTATAGATGAATACATTTATAAGCTTAAAATAGGAAAAGCAAAATTATAACAGTATTTGAGGAAAAGAAAAATAGTTTGCATTTTTGTAAAATTATAAACTTTATAACTCAACATACCATAATCAAAGGTAAATTATCAGTAGGACACTAGGAGGAATATTTACAAGTTTTATAAGGCAAAAATGACAATTTGGGGTGAGTTTGGATCAGTCTTACCCATATAGATATTTATCTCTGAGAAAAGTCTGACAGGGTCATATCTGAGGATCAGAAGTAAACTACATGTATAATTGGTTTCACAAAAATTTCATGTAAGCAGCTCAATTCTCGGATGGACCAGGGTGATTAATCCATTGATCTACCAGAAAAAAAGAAGAGCCCTCTGCAATTGAACCCTCCACAGTTACTTTATTGTCATGCTCAGACTGCAGTAAAGGATATTTTGGACATGTAAATAGATGATAAATACCACCAATAGTTATAAGAAAAGATAACTAAAAGCAGTAAACTCATATTATTCAGATATTGCAGTTAGCAAATAATAATAATAATAATAATAATAATTAAAGAACTATGGCTGTGTTTTAAAGAAAATGGTGAAAAATATTTACAAAAGAAAGGATGCAGAATTTCTCCAAAGAATTAAAATCTATATAAAGAAAAACATAGTAACATTATAAAATTAAAATATCTGAACTCAAGAAGTAAATTGATGAATGAACCCTAAAGCAGTTTAATAGAATATAATGATTCAGAAGTATAGGAAGACAAAATATGGAAAGGAAGTGGAAAATATGTGATTCACATGGGAACAGCCAAAACACTTAACATACCGTATAACTGGAATCACAGAAAAAAAGAATGAGAGAATGGGACACAGCCACATCAAAGGAGATAATGGCTGGTGATTTTTAGAGACTGACAGTAATGATCCATAGATTTAAGAAGCTTAGCAAACCCCAAACAGGATAATACAAGTACACTAAGCAAATGAAAAGACCATCAAAGTTGAACTCAAAACACAAAAACAAAACAAAACAAAAACAGGTCACAGTTGTTTACTTGAGACACTTTATCTTTTTTTAATTGTATTTTTTTAATTGTGTATATATATATATATATATATATATTTTTTTTTTTTTTTAAGAGGGAGAGAGAGAAAGAATGCCCATATGAGTAGGGAGAGGGGTAGAATAGAAGGAGAGAATCTTAAGTGGGGATTGATTCTGGGCTCATTTCCATGACCCCGAGATCACCACCTGAACAGAAATCAAGAGTCAGCTACATAAACTACACTGCCCTCAGCATCCCAAGAGATAGTTCAAATATAAAGACTCTTATAATTGATACAGTGAGTTTAAACAGGTAGAAAAGGATACCCTAAAAACACTAACAAGAAAGCAGATGGTAGCATATTAACATAAAATGGTAATTCAAGTGGAAGTGCTGAGGTTAAGGTAGAATTTTATAATGATCAAAAGATCATTTTTACTTTTATATTCTAATAATAACATAGCTTTAAAATATATATAATGAAAATTAAAATAATAAATAGGAAATAAAAATGTATAGATTATCTGTCATTTACATAGATGCAAAATTCCAAAATTGAATGCTAACAGAATGAACCACAAAATGTAAAAATTGTATGTTGTCAAAAAGAATGAAAAATTATTTTTTTTAATTTTTTTTAAGATTTTATTTATTTATTTGACAGTGAGATCACAAGTAGGCAGAGAGGCAGGCAGAGAGAGAGAGGGGGAAGCAGGCTCCCTGCTGAGCGGAGAGCCCAATGCGGGGTTCGATCCCAGGACCCTAAGACTATGACCTGAGCTGAAGGCAGAGGCCCAACCCACTGAGCCACCCAGGCACCCCAAGAATGAAAAATTATTTTGATATATTGTGTCAATCATTGTAATAAACCTTATTAAGAAAATATAGAACAATTAATGATCATTTTCATAAAGAAAATCATTTAATATAATTCAAAAGCCATTCATGATAAAAAATGTTTAGCATACTAGGAATAAATGTAAAATTCTTGGGGGTGCTTGGGTGGCTCAGTTGGTTTAGTGACTGCCTTTGGCTCAGGTCATGATCCTGGAGTCCTGGGATCAAGTCTCACTTTGGGCTCCCAGCTCTGTGGGGGAGTCTGCTTCTCCCTCTGACCTTCTCCCTTCTCATGTTCTCTCTTACTCACTCTCTCTCAAATAAATAAATAAAATCTTTTTAAAAAAGGAAACTCTCTAACCCAACAGAGTATGTGTTATGCAGTATGGTAGTTCTAGTCTATATAATAAGGCATGTTAAGGCAACAAAATTTAAAGGTGTCAGGACTAAAAAACAAAACAACACAAAACAAACAAACAAAAACTGTTATGATATGATTTACAGATGATAGACTATATATTCAGAAAATTCAAAATCATCTATAGACCTGTCAGTTGAATTAATAACAAAATTCAGCAAAAAAAAAAAAAATTAAAAAATCCATTTAATATAGTCAACTTAAAAATTAAATGAAAAATGGAGGGGAAAGGAGTCAAGATGGCAGAGAAGTAGCAGGCTGAGATGATATTAGGCAGCAGGAGATCAGCTAGATAGATTATCTAACCATTGCAAACACCTACAGATCCAATGGGAAATCGAAGAGAAGAAGAGCAACAATTCTAGAAACAGAAAATTGATCATTTTCTGAAAGGTAGGATCTGTGGAGAAGTGAATCCAAAGTGATGGGAAGATAGACCGCGGGGGGAGGGGCCGGCTCCTGGCAAGCAGGGGAGCAATGGAGCACAAAATCAGGACTTTTAAAAGTCTGCTCCATGGAGGGACATCACTCCAGAGGCTAAACCGGGGGGAAGCCCACGCAGGGTCAGCATAACCCCATGTCCCACGGGTTCACAGAAGGACCAGGGGTGTCTGAGTGTCCCAGAGTTTGCAGGTATTAGAGCGGGGAAGCTGGCTACAGCGACAAAGCCGAGGAGTGTGCTCTCAGCTTGGGGTTACCTTTAACTGGTCGCAGGCTGGGTGAGCTCGGAGCGCAGCCAGAGGCCATGGAGACGGAAGCGACCGGGCTCTTTTCTCCAAGTGTGACCGATTGAGCGCTTTCCTACAAGCGAGACCAGAGGCCAGGGAGATGGGGGCAGTTGGGCGCTTTTCTCTGAGGGCACACTGAGGAGTGGGGGCCCGAGCTCTCAGCTCCTCCGGGCCAGAGATTGGGAGGCCGCCATCTTCTTTCCCGTCCTCCAGAACTCTACGGAAAGTGCACAGGGAACGAAAGCTCCCAAAAGCAAACAGGAGGGGATTATTTAGCCCGGCCTCTGGTAAGGGCGGTGCAATTCCACCTGGGGCAAAGACACTTGAGAATCACTATAACAGGCCCCTCCCCAGAAGATCAACAAGAAACCCAGCCAAGACCAACTTCACTCACCAAGAAGAACAGCGGATTTCCAGAGGAGGAGAAAGCAAATATTATCTGGACAAAATGACAAGGTGGAAAAACTCACCACAAAAAAAAAAGAACAAGAAGCAGTACCGAAGGCTGGGGACCTAATTAATATAGACATTGCTAATATGACAGATCTACAGTTCAGAATGATGATTCTCAAGGTTCCAGCCAGGCTCGAAAAAGGCATAGAACATATTAGAGAAACCCTCTCCGGAGAGATAAAAGCCCTTTCTGGAGAAATAAAAGAACTAAAATCTAACCAAGTTGAAATAAAAAAATCTATTAATTAATCAAAAATGGAGGCCCTTACTGCTAGGATAAATGAGGCAGAAGAAAGAAATAGCGATATAGAAGACCAAATGACAGAGAATAAAGAAGCTGAACAAAAGAGGGACAAACAGCTACTGAACCACGAGGGGAGAATTCGAGAGATAAGTGACTCCATTAGATGAAACAACATTAGAATAATTGGGATTACAGAAGAAGAAGAAAGAGAGAGGGGAGCAGAAGGTATATTGGAGAGAATTATTAGAGAGAATTTCCCTAATATGGCAAAGGGAACAAACATCAAAATCCAGGAGATGCTAAGAACGCCCATCAAAATCAATAAAAATATGTCCACACCTCGTCACCTGATAGTAAAATTTACAAGTCTTAGCGACAAAGAGAAAATCCTAAAAGCAGCCTGGGAAAAGAAGTCTGTAACATGCAAGGGTAAAAACATTAGATTGGCAGCGGACCTATTCACAGAGACCTGGCAGGCCAGAAAGAACTGGCATGATATATTCAGGGTACTAAATGAGAAAAACATGCAGCCAAGAATACTATATCCAGCTAGGCT
The DNA here is from genome assembly GCF_010015895.1 of Lontra canadensis. NCBI lineage: Eukaryota > Metazoa > Chordata > Mammalia > Carnivora > Mustelidae > Lontra > Lontra canadensis. The sequence continues at coordinate 2,265,513 of NW_022631115.1, forward strand.
ATCATTGAAAATAGAAGGAGAGATAAAAAGCTTCCAGGACAAAAAAAAAAAAAAAAAACTAAAAGAATTTGCAAACACCGAACCAGCTCTACAGGAAATATTGAAAGAGGTCCTCTAAGCAAAGAGAGACCCTTAAAGTACTAGATCAGAAAGGAACAGAGACAATACACAGTAACAGTCATCTTACAGGCAATACAATGGCACTAAATTCATATCTCAACAGTCACCCTGAATGTGAATGGGCTAAATGCTCCAATCAAAAGACACAGGGTATCAGAATGGATAAAAAAAAACAAAACCCATCAATATGCTTCCTACAAGAAACTCATTTCAGACCCGAAGTCACTTCCAGATTTAAAGTGAGGGAGTGGAAAACAATGTACCATGCTAATGGACATCAGAAGAAAGCTGGGGTGGCAATCCTTATATCAGATCAATTAGATTTTAAGCCAAAGACTATAATAAGAGATGAGGAAGGACACTATATCATCCTCAAAGGGCCTGTCCAACAAGAAGACGTAACAATTTTAAATATCTATGCCCCTAACATGGGAGCAGCCGACTATATAAACCAATTAATAACAAAATCAAAGAAATACATTGACAATAATACAATAATAGTAGGGGACTTTAACACTCCCCTCACTGAAATGGACAGATCATCTAAGCAAAAGATCAACAAGGATATAAAGGCCTTAAATGAAACACTGGACCAGATGGACATCGCCGATATATTCAGAACATTCCATCCCAAAGCAACAGAATATACATTCTTCTCTAGTGCACATAGAACATTCTCCAGAATAGATCACATCCTGGGACATAAATCAGGTCTCAACCAGTATCAAAAGATTGGGATCGTTCCCTGTATATTTTCAGACCACAATGCACTGAAGCTAGAACTCAATCACAAGAGGAAATTTGGAAAGAACCCAAATACATGGAGACTAAAAAGCATCCTTCTAAAAAATGAATGGGTCAACCAGGAAATTAAAGAAAAAATTGAAAAAATTCATGGAAATACATGATAATGAAAACACAACGGTTCAAAATCTGTGGGACACAGCAAAGGCATGTATCCCATGTGTCCCATCCATTTTTTTCAAAGAAAAAGAACAAACAATCCTAAAATTTATATGGAACCAGAAAAGACCTCGAATAGCCAAAGGAATATTGAAAAAGAAAGCCAAAGTTGGTGGCATCACAATTCCGACTTCAAGCTCTATTACAAAGCTGTCATCATCAAGACAGCATGGTACTGGCACAAAAAGAGAAACATAGATCAATGGAACAGAATAGAGAGCCCAGAAATAGACCCTCAACTCTATGGTCAACTAATCTTCGACAAAGCAGGAAGGAATGTCCAAAGGAAAAAAGACAGCCTCTTCAACAAATGGTGATGGGAAAATTGGACAGCCTGAGAGGAAAATATATAGCAGTACAAGCCTTTCTCAAGAAACAAGTAAGGTCTCAAATACACAACCTAACCCTATACTTGAAGGAGCTGGAGAAAGAACAAAAACGAAACCCTAAACCCAGCAGGAGAAGAGAAATCATAAAGATCAGAGCAGAAATCAATGAAATAGAAACTAAAAAATCAATAGAACAAATCAACAAAACTAGGAGCTGGTTCTTTGAAAGAATTAATAAGATTGACAAACCCCTGGCCAGACTTATCAAAAAGAAAAGAGAAAGGACCCAAATAAATAAAATCATGAATGAAAGAGGAGAGATCACAACCAACACCAAAGAAATGCAGACAATTATAAGAACATACTATGAGCAACTCTATGCCAACAAATTTGACAATCTGGAAGAAATGGATACATTTCTAGAGACATATAAACTACCACAACTGAACCAGGAAGAAATAGAAAACCTGAACAGACCCATAACCAGTAAGGAGATTGAAGCAGTCATCAAAAATCTCCAAACAAACAAAAGCCCAGGGCCAGACGGCTTCCCAGGGGTATTCTACCAAACATTTAAAGAAGAATTAATTCCTATTCTCCTGAAACTGTTCCAAAAAATAGAAATGAAAGGAAAACTTACAAAGTCATTTTATGAGGTCAGCATCACCTTGATCCCAAAACCAGACAAGGATCCCATCAAAAAAGAGAATTACAGACCAATATCCTTGAAGAACACAGATGTGAAAATTCTCACCATAATACTGGCCAGTAGGATCCAGCAGTACATTAAAAGGATTATTCACCACGACCAAGTGGGATTTATTCCAGGGCTGCAAGGTTGGTTCAACATCCGCAAATCAATCAATGTGATACAATACATTAATAAAATAAAGAACAGGAACCATATGATACTCTCAATAGATGCTGAAAAAGCATTTGACAAAGTGCAGCATCCCTTCCTGATCCATACTCTTCAAAGTGTAGGGATAGAGGGTACATACCTCAATATTATCAAAGCCATCTATGAAAAGCCCACTGCAAATATCATTCTCAATGGAGAAAAACTGAAAGCTTTTCCGCTAGGTCAGGAACATGGCAAGGATGTCCATTATCACCACTGCTGTTCAACATAGTACTAAAAGTCCTAGCCTCAGCAATCAGACAACAAAAAGAAATTCAAGGCATCCAAATTGGCAAAGAAGCAGTCAAACTATCATTTTTTGCAGATGATATGATACTATAGGTGGAAAACCCAAAAGGCTCCACTCCAAAACTGCTAGAACTTGTACAGGAATTCAGTAAAGTGTCAGGATATAAAGTCAATGCACAGAAATCAGTTGCATTTCTTTACACTAACAACAAGATGGATGAAAGAGAAATTAAGGAGTCAGTCCCATTTATAATTGCACCCAATCCTCTAAGATACCTAGAATAAACCTAACCAAAGAGGCTAAGAATCTATACTCAGAAACCTATAAAGTAATCTTGAAAGAAATTGAGGAAGACACAAAGAAATGGAAAAATGTTCCATGCTCATGGATTGGGAAGAACAAATATTGTGAAAATGTCTACTCTACCTAAAGCAATCTACACATTTAATGCAATTCCTATCAAAATCCCATCCATTTTTTTCAAAGAAAAAGAACAAACAATCCTAAAATTTATATGGAACCAGAAAAGACTGCGAATAGCCAAAGGAATATTGAAAAAGAAAGCCAAAGTTGGTGGCATCACAATTCCGGACTTCAAGCTCTATTACAAAGCTGTCATCATCAAGACAGCATGGTACTGGCACAAAAAGAGAAACATAGATCAATGGAACAGAATAGAGAGCCCAGAAATAGACCCTCAACTCTATGGTCAACTAATCTTTGACAAAGCAGGAAAGAATGTCCAATGGAAAAAAGACAGCCTCTTCAATAAATGGTGCTGGGAAAATTGGACATCCACATGCAGAAAATGAGATTGGGATATTTCCTTACACCACACACGAAAATAGACTCAAAATGGATGAAGGACCTCAATGTGAGAAAGAAATCCATCAAAATCCTTGAGGAGAACACAGGCAGCAACTTCTATGACCTCAACCGCAGCAACTTCTTCCTAGGACATTGCCAAAGACAACAGAAGCAAGGCAAAAATGAACTATTGAGATTTCATCAAGATCAAAAGCTTTTGCACAGCAAAGGAAACAGTTAACAAAACCAAAAGACAATGACAGAATGGGAGAAGATATTTGCAAATGATATATCAGATAAAGGGCTAGTATCCAAAATCTATAAAGAACTTATCAAACTCAACACCCATAGAACAAAAATCCAATCAAGAAATGGACAGAAGACATGAACAGACATTTCTGCAAAGAAGACATCCAGATGGCCAACAGACACGTGAAAAAGTGCTCCATATCACTCGGCATCAGGGAAATACAGATCAAAACCACAATGAGATATCACCTCACACCAGTCAGAATGGCTAAAATTAACAAGTCAGGAAATGACAGATGCTGTCGAGGATGCAGAGAAAGGGGAACCCTCCTACACTGTTGGTGGGAATGCAAGCTGGTACAACCACTCTGGAAAACCGTGTGGAGGTTCCTAAAAAAACTGAAAATAGAGCTACCCTATGGCCCAGCACTTGCACTACTGGGTATATATCCTAAAGATACAAACGTGGTGCTCCGAAGGGGCATGTGCACCCGAATGTTTATAGCAGCAATGTCCACAGTAGCCAAACTATGGAAAGAACATAGATGTCCATCAGCAGATGAATGGATAAAGAAGATATGGTATATATATACAATGGAATACTATTCAGCCATCAAAAGAAATGAAATCTTGCCATTTGCGACGATGTGGATGGAACTAGAGGGTATTATACTTAGTGAAATAAGTTAATCGGAGAAAGACAACTATCATATGATCTCCCTGATATGAAGAAGTGGAGATGCAATGTGGGGGGGTTGGGAGGTAGGAAAAGAAAAAATGAAAGAAGGTAGGATTCGGAGGGAGACAAACCATAAAAGACTCAATCTCAAAAAACAGACTGAGGTTTGCTGGGGGGAGGGGGACGGGAGAGGGTGGTGCGGATATGGACATTGGGGAGGGTATGTGCTATGATGAGTGCTGTGAAATGTGTGAACCTGGCGATTCACAGACCTGTACCCCTGGGGATAAAAATACATTATATGTTTATTTAAAAAATAAATAATTTAAATTTAAAAAATTAAATGAAAAATCAACATAATTTATATATGCCAATAACAATTATAACATTAACCTTAAAACACCAGGGATGCCTGGGTGGCTTAGCGAGTTGAGCCTCTACCTTCATCTCAGGGCATGATTTCAGGGTCCTGGGATTTCTTAGCTATGTTTTTTTTTTTTAATTTTTTTAAGATTTTATTTATTTACTTGACAGACAGAGATCACAAGTAGGCAGAGAGGCAGGTGGGTGGTTGGTGGGGAAGCAGGCTTCCTGCTAAACAGAGAGCCTGATGTGGGGCTCAATCCCAGGACCCTAAGATCCTGACCTGAGCCGAAGGGAGAGGCTTAACCCACTGAGCCACCCAGGCGCCCCATGATTGTTATTTTTTGCTAGGAATACTGTTACTAGAACAAAATTAATTTATATTACCAAATAAGAAGAAACCGTACTTGTATTAGTTTCTCATCATTGCTATAACAAATTACCACAAATTTAGGGCCTTAAACACAAATTTATCTTAGAGTTCTGGTGGTTAAAAACTCAAAATGGATCTTAATGGCCTAAAATTAAGGTTTTGAATTCTTTCTTCAAATAATTCCTTCTAAAGGAGAAATTATTTGTTTTGCCTTTCCAGCTTCTAGTGGCCCTTTACATTTGTTGGCTCCTAGAATCACATCAGTCTGACTTCTCCTATGTTGTCACATCTCTTTCTTGACCCTAACTCTCCTGCCTCCCTGTGTCACTTATAAGGATCTTTGTAATGATATTTTCCCCATCCTATAATCCATTATAAAGGCCCCATTTCAAAAGGGTTTACATTACTATTGCTCGTCCAATATATTGGTTGTTTACCAAAATAAATTGCTAGTTTACAATGTATGAAGTACTGGGTTCTAGATATTAGGACATGAACATCTTTGGAAGGAGCACTATTCTACAATATGTGCTGTTATATAAAAAGCTAGTGGTGTCTTTTACAAAACTATTAATCTAAATCCCAAAAGACAATGGGTTGAGGAGACTACTCTGTTCAAAATAGGTTTACTTTTCAGATTAGCTTCCCATTCATTTATTTTATCTATGAGCCTGACACCCAGAAATAAAATCCTGCTATCAATTATGTCATTGCCAAAATATTTTTTCAAGTTTCTATTTAAATTCCAGTTAGTTTATAGTGTAATATTATTTTCAGATGTAGAGTTTAGTGACTCACCACTTATGTACAACATCCAGTGCTCATCACAAGTGCTCTCTTTAATACCTATTACCCATATAACCCATCATCTTACCCACCTCCCCCATGGTAACAATCAGTTTGTTCTCTATAGTTAAGAGTCTGTTTCATAGTTTCCAGTTTTTTTTTTCCCTTGCCTTATGTTCATCTGTTTTGTTTCTTAAATGCCACATATGAGTTAAATCATGTTATTTGTCTTTCTCTGACTGACATATTGCTTAGCATAATACTCTGGCTCTATCCATGTTATTGTAAATGTAAGATTTCATTATTTTTTATGGCCAAGTAATATTCCATTACCACCTCTTCTTTATTCTTTCATCAGTTGATGAATACTTGGGATCTTTCCATAATTTGGCTATTGTAGATAATGGTGCTATAAACATCAGAGTGCATGTATCTCTTTGAATCTGTATTTTTGTATCCTTTTTGTCAATACCTAGAAGTGCAATTGCTAGATCATGGGGTATTTCTATTTTTCCCTTTTTAAGGAACTTCCATACTGTTTTCCAGAGTGGCTGCACCAGTTCCATTTGCACCAACAGTGTAAGAGTGTTCCCTTTTCTCCACATCCTTGCCAACATCTGTTGTTTCCTGTCTTACTAATTTTTGCCATTCTGACTGGTGTGAGGTGATATGTCATTGCAGTTTCTATTTGTATTTTTATTGATGATGAGTGATGTTGAGCATCTTTTCATGCACTGGTTAGCCAACTGTATGTCTTTGGGAAAATATCCATTTATGTCTTCTGCCCATTTCTTAACTGGATTATTTGGTTTTAGGGTGTTGAGTTTGATAAGTCCTTTATAGATTTTGGATACTAACACTTTATCAGACATGTCATTTTCAAATATCTTCTCCCATTACAAAGGTTACATTTTAGTTTTGTCATTTCCTTTGCTGTGCAGAAGTTTTTGTCTTGATGAAGTCCCAATAGTTTATTTTTTACTTTTGTTTCCCTTGCCTCAGGAGATGTATCCAGTAAGAAGTTGCTATGAGCCATGTCATAGAGGTTACTGCCTGTGATCTTCTCTAGGATTTTTAGGGTTTTCTGTCTCACCTTTAGGTCTTTCATCCATTTTGAGTCTATTTTTGTTCATTGTATAAAAACATGGCCTAGTTTCATTCTTTTAGATGTTTTCCAGTTTTCCCAACATATTTTTTGAAGAACCATTGGATATTCTTTCCTGCTTTGTCAAAGATTAGTTGAACACATAGTTGTGGGTCATTTCTGGGTTTTCTATTCTGTTCCTTTTGATATCTGTGTCTGTTTTTGTGCCAGTACCTTACTGTCTTGATCACTACGGCTTTGTAACATAACTTGAAGCCTGGAATTATGATATCTTCAGCTTTGCTTTTGTTTTTCAAGATTGTGTTGTCTATTTGGGGTCTTTTGTGGTTCCATACAAATTTTAGGTTTGTTCTATCTCTGAAAAATGCTGGTGGTATTTTAATAGTGATTGGCTTAAATATATAGATTGTTTCAGGTTGTGTAGACATTTTAATAATATTTGTTCTTCCAGTTCATGAGCATGGAATATTTTTCCACCTATTTGTGTTATCTTCAACTCCTTTCTAGGTATTTTTATAGTTTTCAGAGTATGTGTCTTTTATTTCTTTGGTTAGGTTTATTCCTAGTTACCTTACGGTTTTGGGTGCAATCGTAAATGGGATTCATTCCTTGATATGTCTTTCTGCTGCTTTGTTATTGGAGTATAGAAATGCAACAGATTTCTGTACATTGATTTTGTAACTTGCAAATTTACTGAATGTGTATATCAATTTTTCCAATATTTTGTTGGAGTCATTTGGGTTTTCTACATAAGAGTATTATGTCATCTGCAAATAGTGAAAGTTCCAGTCCTTCCTTTCTCATTTCGATGCTTTTCTTTCTTTTTGTTGTCTGATTGCTGAGGCTGACTTCCAGTAGTATGTTAAATAACAATGGTGAGAGTGGACATCCTTGTCTTATTCCTGATCATAGAGGAAAAGCTCTCACTTTTTCCCCATTGAAGATATTAGCTGTGGGCTTTTCATATAGGGCCTTTATAATGTTGAGGCATGTTTCCTCTACCACTACTTTGTTGAGGGTTTTTCTCAAGAATTGTTGTTGTACTTTGTCAAATGTTTTCCCGCATCTATTGAGATCATTTAACTGCTATCCTTTCATTAATGTGGTATATCATGCTGACTGATCTGCAAGTATTGAACTACCTTTGCAACCCAGGAATAAATCCTACATGGTGAATTATTCTTTTGATAAACTATTGGATTCATTTTGTTAGCATCTTGCTGAGAATTTTTAAATCTACATTCATTAAGGATATTGGCCTATAGTTCTCTTTTTTAGTGGAGTCTTTGCCTGGTTTTGGAATCAGGGTAATGCTGGTCTTATAGAATTTGTTTAGAAGTTTCTATTTTTTGGAACAGTGTGAGAGTAGGCGTTAACTATTTTTGGTAGAATTCCTCTGGGAACCCATTTGGCCCTGGACTTTTTTTTTTTTTTTTTTTGGAAATTTTTGATCACTGATTTAATTTCTTTGCTGGTTATTGATCTGTTCAAGTTTTCTATTTCTTCCTGTTTCAGTTTTGGTAGTTTATAGGTTTTTTGGAAATTTATCCATTTCTTCAAACTTGTCCAATCTGTTGGCATGTAGTTTTCATAATATTCTGTTATAATTATTTGTATTTCAGTAGTATTCATTGTTATTTCTCCTCTTTCATTTGTGATTTTATTTATTTGAGTATTTTTTTTCTTTTTGATAAGTCTGGTTAGTGATTTATCAATTTTACTTTTTTTTTCAAAACAAACATTCTGGTTTCAATGATCTGTTCTACTGACTTTCCTTGATTTTTTTTCTTTGATTTTTTTTGTTTCTATATCATTTATTTATACTCTAATATATGTTATTTCCCTTATTCTGCTAGCTTTTAGGCTTTATTTATTGTTCTTTCGCTAGCTCCTATTGGTGTAAGTTAGGTTGCTTATTTGAGACTTCTGCTTCTTGAGGTAGGCCTATATTGCTATATACTTCCCTCTTAGGAGTGCTTTGCTACAACCCAAATGTTTTGGACCATCGTGGTTTCATTTTTATTTGGTTTCATGTACTTTTTAATTTCTTTTTTGATTTCCTGGTTGGCCCATTCATTCTTTAGTAGGATGTTCTTTAGCCTCCATGTATTTGTGGTTTTTCCTTTTTTTTTTTTCTTCTTGTGGTTGACTTCAATTTTCATAACATTTTCTGAAAATATGCATGGTATGATCTCAGTCTTTTTGTACTTGTTGAGACCTGATTTGTGACCCTGCATGCGATCTATTGTGGAGAATGTTTCATGTGCACTCAAAAGAAATGTGTATTCTGTTGCTTTAGGTTAAAATGTTCTGAATATATCTATGAAGTCCATCTGGTCCAGTGTGTCATGCAAAGATATTGTTTCCTTGTTCATTCTCTGCTTAGATGATCTGTCCATTAATGTAAGTGGGATGTGAATGTCCCCTACTATTATTGTATTATTTTCAATGAGTTCTTTTATATTTATTATTAGTTGTTTTATATATTTGCATGCTCCCATGTTGGGGGCATAAATATTTGTAATTGTTAGATCTTCTTTTTGGATAGGCCACTTTACTATTATATAGAGACCTTCTGCATCTCTTATTACATTATTTGTTTTAAAATCTAATTTGTCAACTATAAGTATTGTTACTCTGGCTTTCTTTTCATGTCCATTTGCATTGTAAATATTTCTCCATCCCTTCATTTCAATCTGAAGGTGTCTTTAGATCTAATTTAGTCCATTCACATTCAGCATAATTATTGATAGATATGAATTTAGTGCCATTTTATTACTTGTTTTGTGATTGTTTCTGGAGGTTCTCTCTGATCCTTTCTAATCTTTGTCACTTTTGGTCTTTCTTTCCTACTCATAGCCCCCTTGGATATTTCTTGCAGGGGTGGTTTAATGGTTATGAACTCCTTTAGTTAGTTTGTTTGTTTTTGCCTGGGAAACTATCTCTCCTTCTCTTCTGAATGTAGCATTGCTGGGTAGAGTACTCTTGGCTACAGACTTTTCCCATCCAGCATATTGAATATATCATACCACTCTCTTCCGACCTGCCAAGTTTCTGTGGAGAGCTCTGATGCTAACATTATTGATCTTTCCTTGTAAGTTAGGGACTTTTGTCCTGCTACTTTTTAGGATTTTTCCTTTACATTTTGCAAATTTCACTACAATATGTCCTAATATTGGCCTGCTTTTGTTTATTTTGATAGGAGTTCTCCGTTCCTCCTGGATTTGGGTGTTTGTTTTCTCCTCCAGATTAGGCAAATTTTCAGTCATTATTTCCACAAATAAACCTCCTGCCCCTATCTTCTCTATCTTCCTATGATATGAATGTTATGTTTGATGGAATCACTAATTTCCCTAAGTCTATTTTCATGATCCAAGATTTTTCTTTCCCTCTTTTGTTCAGCTTTCATTGTTTTCCATAATTCTCTTTCATATCATTCATTTCTCTGCTTCTTTCATCCTTGTGGTATCATCTGATCAGTTTCACATCACAGTTATAGAATTTTTTAATTTTGGTCTGATGAGCTTTTGTCTATATCTGTCTTCTCTGTGTTAAGAAAACATGTTATGTTTATTACTCCTGAAAGTAGTGGGTTTATGAAGAAGAGGTCATATTATGTCCAGGACCTGGCACTTCAGGAAGTGTCTCCATTATGTGCTGCAAGCACTCTACTGTTGTGTTATGGCTGTACTATCACTCAGATCAGTCCTCAGCAGAGTTTCTCCTTGCCTGTGGTGGGGATTGTTTGGGCCTTTGCCAGAGTGTGGCGATTTTTAACTAGATATGCTCTGGGCTGCTTCTTAAAAGAGACCTAATGCTATTTCCACTATAACTGAGGCTTTGCAGAACTCTATGGTCAGTAGAAATGGTGTGTGGAGGGATTTGTGCTGGTCTTCTGGGGGAGGGGCCTGCTGTACAGGGGACACTGTACTTGTCCTTAGGCATATTTGCTCAAGAAGAGGAGTGCCAGAGGAGTACAGTGGGGTGGGATGTAGCCAGTATTGATGATGTGCTGCTTATTGAAGTTAGCTTATGCTGAGGTGCAAGGGGAAGGAAATGGCCCCAGCCAGCTCCTCTGCCCATGGAGAGGGAGTTCATACTTGCTGCTGTCAGGAAGCTCTTCCAGAGGAGCAAATAATTTTCCCTGGGCATTCTAGGCATTTTTCAGTTTACTATTTTCACACTCTCTGTGTCCAGGTTGTTTGTCTGTCTGGAGAACAGGGCACTTTGGGCTTTATCCCAGCCAGGCTGGCTGAGTTTAGGAACCTGATGTGACAGGGACCTAAACTGGTCTTCTGGGGTGGGGTCATGCCATGCTGAGATTTATGCAGGTAGTACCCAGAAGGGAAGTCCCACCAGACTACAAGAGTGTAGGATTTGGAGCAAAGCACGCTAAAGAGCCAGTGTCTGGATTAGCTGTCTTTAGCAGGTGTCTCTGAACATATCTTTACTGGCAAGGGAGGGAAATGGCACCTGCTGGCCCTTTTCTCCCTGGAGAGACAATACCACCTCTCTCAAATGCACTCCAAGAAGAAAGAGCAGTTCCTTCCAGGTGTCTTAGGTGATCCTAAGATTATGCCATCTGTCCCTGGGTTACCTGCCTGCTTTCTCTACAGGAGCACTGCAATGCCCTCAGGGGTCTATGCCAGCTATGCCATAGACCTCTAAAACACCAGTGTTTGAACGCTTCTGGTTGCAAAAACTCACAAAAATCTCATTTTCCCAATCAATGGTTTTGGGGGGAAATGTTATCCTTGTGTGATTGCCTGTGCACTCCTCTCTTGCATTTATCCATGACCAGGGCTCCCTTCCATCTGTAGTATCCCTGATCCATTTCTCCCCCAAACAACGTTTCCATATTTCTTACCTTCCATGATATGACCTCTTCTCTCTCTCTAGTTGTGCAGTTGTTTAGATCGAATTCTTGGGTATTCAGAATCATTCAATATTTATGTAGCTGTGTTCAAGGAGCAAGTCAAGGCTAGGGTCCTTTTACTACACCACTATCTTAGCTCCTCCTACCCTACCAAAATGTTTTTATACAAGAAAATTATTTTCAAGTCCTTGACTGCTGACCTACTATTTCAAAACTAGTTTGTATAGAATAGTTCTAGCATATCAGATAATACTTGTGTGTTTTTGTTTACATTTACCTTAAACATTTTCTCTAACTATACATCTTTATACATACTCCAATATAAAATGGAAATGTTATATTATCCAGGTAGCAATTTGGGAGACTATAAAAAATAATCCAAGTTCAAAAATTCAGGAAATTGTAAAGGTAGATATGAAGATTTGAACAAACTTACAGCAAGTGGGTAACTGAATAGTTAATGAGTGATTATTTTGTTTGCATCTTCATTACCTTCATCAATCCTTACTGGTATTCAGTCACTTAAACAAAGCAAATTCTGCAGTTGCTTAATTTATGATTAAATTACACAGCATATCATTCTATCAAAATATTTCTTTCCTCATAATACTCCATTTTCAGGATGTTGAAACAGATTTTCTTTTTAGTCAAGACACTGAAGATACTAATACAGCATAATAATAATAATAATAAATAAAATAAGGAAATACGAAATATTTTTTCCTTACCTGTGGAAGTTAAACCTTTTGTCCTGCTAAATTGATAGTTCTGCAATTGGCAGTTGTTCAATATCCATTTGCTCTGGGTTAGAAAATTAAATGCAGATCTAATTATTTCAGCAAGTGAAAAAAGATACTTTTATCCCAAGGTCTTTATCTTTGAATGTCTTTCTCTCTCTACACCCAACTATTGGAGGCCACTTTGACAGAAACTTGATAAACATTTAGCCTAAATCATACCAATATAGAATACATTTATCATCTTATGCTATAACAATTTTTCCAAATTTTTTTGCAATTGACAACAAATGTATTACTTCTCAATACATAATTACATAAATTAAGACATGGTTTCATAAAATTCTGAGTATTATTAACCAATGTGATGTGATGTACCTAATATTTACTTTTTTATTATCTATTTTGTTTTCTTTCTTTTTAAGATTTTATTTATTTATTTGTCAGAGAGAGAGAGAGAGCGTACACAATCAGGGGCTATTGCAGGCAGAGGGAAAAACAGATGAAGGAAGAAGCAGGCTCCCTGCTGACCAAGGAGCCAGATATGGGACTTGATCCCAGGACTCTGCAATCATGACTTGAGCCTAAGGCAGACACTTAACTGATTGAGTCACCCAGGCATCCCTCTATTTTGTTTTCTAAAATAATTCTGGTCACAAGTCATGCTAATTAGATAGATGATAGATAGATAGATAGATAGATAGATATAGAGATATAGATAGATATAGATATAGATGATATAGATGATGATATAGATAGATATAGATATAGATATAGATATAGATCTCAGTATGTAATCTGAAAGAGGATTCCCTAAAGCAAAGTGCTGGACTACATGGGCCCAGGTGTAAAACAGCTTCCACAACATTATGGGCACTGCTGCTCTGAAAACTTTACCATGATAGCAATCTTGAAGTATTTTTGTGAATATTCCATTAACATTTTAGGTACTGTAGTTCTGCTTTTATTCAGAGAACGTACTGTCAGTCTCAAGATCTTATAAACACATAATTAATATCTATTGAAATAATCCTTGATTCTGTTTTCTCCCTCACAAACTGTATACCATCATTCATTAAGTCCTATTTCCATTGTACCACAGTATTGTTACTTGTACATTGTGATTTATTACATTTCACTGCCTCCATTCTTGGCCTTTCTCAGCTCAGAATCCTCTAATTAAAACATAAATCTGATCTCATGCATCTTAATGCTTCTGCATTGCAAGTGCACAAATATCTAAATTATCTAAAATGGCCTACAGTGTTCAATGCAGTGTATTTCCTATCTGCATCAGCTAGCTTTTAATTCATAACAAATCATCCCAGAGATGCATGGCTGAGAATTACAAGATTTCACAATTTTGTTGCCTGGCAGGTTGGGCTGGGCTCCATGGAAAGGTCTACAGATTTTGGCTAGGCTTACCCCCACAACTGTGGGTAGCAGCCAGGTTAACGGAATGAACTGACTCCTGTCTGGAGTGCCTCAATTTTCCCCCACATACTTCTCATCCTCTAGCATGACAACCAGTCTATTCACATGGAAGCAGTGCTTGATGAGAAGAGAATAATTGTGCTAAGCTTTTTGAGGCTTAGGCTTGGAAATGATATAACAGTACTTCCTCTGTATTCTTTTTCCCAAAGAAAATCACAAAGTCAGACTAGATTCAAGAAATGAGAAAGATATACTGGAAAATTGTAATGCAAAACTGCCTGGTACAAATAGGAAATGATCTCACCCATTTTTGCAAATAATTAACTGCACTAACCACATGTCTTTCCTGGAGAATATGCAGCTTGGCTTCTACCAGACACTTACTGTTCACTCTCCTCCAACCACCTTGTTTCTTCCAAAAGGCCAACCTATTTCTAGTTAATGATCTATCTAAGTGATTGTACTGGTTCCTATGGTTAGAACACCTTTCTTCAATATTATCACATAACTGGCTCATCTCATTTAGGTCCCAGACAATATGTCATTTTAAATCACCATATGATGAAGAAGTTTTCCTGGTGGCCAAAATCTGTGGTCAAAACTCCTCCAGGCTGATAGGTAGACAGAGATATCTAAAATTAAATAAGCATGATAAATAGTATACTAGCTCCCAAGATAATTATATTGCAATAGACTGTGAACTACTTGAGGACAGGAAATTTGTGACATTAATATCAAAGCTTAAAGCACACTTATACCTGGTAGTTATTTAATAAATGTTTGTTGCTCTAATTTTTAAAATGAGTCTATGCAATTTCTTCAGACCTGAAGCAATTATTTCACAAAACACTGAATGTATTCATTAGGGAAAAAATGATATTGTCAAGTACAAATTACTGTAGGACTCTCCTTCATAATCAGAGGCCTTGATGAGCATCTGCTTGGACTTGACTGTTTAATTATTCTTTTCCCCTTACAAGAGAAAAAAGTAATTACCAACTCCTGTTCTTAATTACGAGCTTCTTGCCCATTGCATCTGGTCCTGCTTCTGTCTCCACTGCAGTGAATTACAGCTTTTGCTGAGAGAATTTTGCTAGGAACCAGAGCCTTTGTTTCATTTTCCTGTTACCTAAAAAAGTATATCACTGTACCATGCAGCTTTTTAAGTGTGGCTGTCCCCCACCCACATCTTGTCATTATCTTGTGTTTCTGCATCATCTTCTTTAGAGTATGATTAAAATGAAGAGTTATAACAAGGCTACCCTAATATTAATTTTCCGTTCTCTATTTTTGTGTTAGTGTTTGTTAGATGAAAATTTGGGCTTCATCCACAAATATGGCACACGCATATGTCCAGTCCATGACTTTTTTCGCCCCCTTTGGAGAAACTGATAGTCACCTCTTAACATGTTCAATTCCAAATTTAATATCTTTCTTTCCAAAATCTGCCTCTTCATCCTCTGTAATCTCCACCTCAGTAAATACTAATCCCTTCTCACAACATGATTGCTACAAAACATTGCAGTCTCAAATGTCGCTGAAGTTTACTTCCCTCACACACTCTGACTCCTTCCTCAAAGTGGTCTGCTCACTATTTTTGAACAAGCATGCTCTTTTTGGAAGAGATAGATAAATTGTAGGCAGAGCAAAATTTTGTTAGTGCAAGAGCAAATTAAAACATGAATTTAAAAAACAAAAAAAGAATTTGATGTTGTCTTTTAGAAATAAAATCATCCCAAGAATCATCATGGAAAATCTATTAAAAACAAACAAACGAACAAAAACAGTTGGGGCACCTCTTGGGTGGCTCAGTGGTTTAAGTCTCTGCCTTCAGCTCAGGCCATGATCTTAGGGTCCTGAGATCAAGCCCCACATCAAGCTCTCTTCTCAGCGGGGAGCCTGCTTCCCCCTCTCCCTCTGCCTGCTGCTCTGCCTACTTGTGATCTCTCCCTCTCTCTCTCTCTCTGTTGAATAAATAAATAAAATCTCTGTTCAATAAATAAAATTTAAAAAAAAACAAAGTTACATTATTTACATATAGCTAAGCATTCACATTATTGTCTGATCAAATATAAGTTGGAGAAACTGACACAAAATGCTTCAGTATTGAGGACTGTTAACATCCTTAACCTGATTCTGCTACTGGAAAACCTCTTCCTTCCTTTCTAGATCTGGTAAATGCCTTTTTCTTTATTATGTAGAACTAATGGTACCTCACTGTTAAAAATTCCCTGATTCCTGAGGTAACCTCTCTGTCCTCTGCATCTCTGACCCAACACATTTTGTCTATATCTTCTGGGAACAGTTACTTTGCTACTATGGCAGGACCCCATGTCATTCATCACTGTCCCTCTTGTCTAGACTGAATACAAGCTAACACATAGTTAGAAAGTTATCAGTATGAATAGATAAATGTTATGGAATTGGAGTGTCACATATTCCTTTTTCTTTTATAAGGAGAAATGAATATCTACCCTACAACTCTTCAAGCAGTACGTCAAGCTTGCAGTTAACTGTCTTTCTGCTAGTTGAGTAACTGCTCTTGCTTTTTTTTTTTAAACCAGAACATATTAAATGAATAAACTATAGTCTGAAACATTGCTACAAGTGTTTTTTTTTTCTTTTTTTTTTTTCTTTAACTCAGCTATTCATTGACTGGATAGTACAAGATGAAAATGGTGTAGAATCTAAGCTTAATAACTTTACTAAGATCAATCAATGACATTTTAATTACCTGTTTCACTTTGTTTTTGTTTATAATCCTACCCCAGAATAATTGTTAAGCCTTATTCCTTAGTATCTATTTATCAAGCATTTTATTACAAATTTATCTATTCCTTCAAAACAAAATCATACATCATAGTCCATATATTGTTGTATATACTTAGTATAAAATCATTAAAGAAATTAAATATCACCTAGCTCTTTTTTCAAGGGATCTTTGAACTTGAATTACAAGATAGAAGCTAATAGATTTTGACAATACAATTGTATAGGTGCTGGGATGAAGCTGGACAGAACAAAGGTAGAGAAGGAGAGAAGTGATAAAAATGGATTTTTTAAATGATATAGATGGTTCCTGAATTAATAACTCAAGAGTAAATTGGTGAATTGAAGATTTGGAGGAGGTAGACCTTCCAGGCAGATACAGCAGTGTGAAGAAATTATATGCATAAAGGAGAAAAAGGAATATTCAAGGAACTGAAAGTACTGAAGTGGCTGCATTAATGTGAGCAAAAGAGACATGACAGTAGACATGATGGGAGGGAAGTAATGAGGCTCCATCACTAAATAACTGTATGCTTATGGAGTTTCTTCCTCATGTTTTTTTTTTTTTAATTTCCCTTTTGCTTCTGTAACAAATTACCACAAATTTCATGGCTTAAAACAACACAAAATTATTTTCTTTACAATTCTGGAAGATAGATTTCCAAAATGGATCCTATAAGACTATCAGAATTCCATTCCTTCTGTTAGCTTTAGATGAGAATCTGCTGCTTACCTTTTACAACTTTTGAAGGCATCCATAGTCATATATCCTTGGACTCTTCTTCCTCCTTCTTCCTGTTATAAGGATCCTCATGATTTCACTGAGCTTACACAATAATAAGGAATAATCTCCCTATGTAAATGTGCTTTTTTAAAATCACATTTATAAAACTCCTTTTGCCACACAAGCTATTAACAATTCATAGCTTTTAGGAATTGGTAAGTGGCCATCATCGGGGCCATTATTATTCTTACCACAGATATTAAAATGGTGAAGCAGAAATAATGCTTAAGTATAATTATTATCTTTAGAAGGAGACTTCATGTGAGGGTTTAAATTATTGATTTTAGGCAGATAATTTAGAAGTTTCAGTCATCTAAGGTCTTTGAGTCCTGTGAATTCCTTTGGGGGTTCTGAATGTGTTTTTTAATTATAAGTCTAAAAATTGTACTTGTGTGTTCTTCTAGAAAAAGAAAATACAGAAATGTTATGATTGTCCTGATGATTGGTGCAGGGGGTCATAAACCACTGGATTAAGTATCACTGAACCACAGGAGCAGATGATCTAAGCCAAAGAAAATGACCTGGAGTAAGATTCACAAACATGAAGCTAATGTAACAAATGCAATAGAATTATTTACTTTATTTAACACATATGATGCTTGTAATACATTAGAATATCAATTTTTTATATTTATCCTTTGCAATTATATACTAAAATCACTACTATCAGTTTTTTTAACCTATTTATTCTTATTGATAGCTGTGATACTCTATTGTATGGATGAGTTATAATTTATTTAGCCATTATGCTAGACAATTATTTAGGTTTTTCTAATATTTTCCTATTGCAGTCAATGTCACAATTAACAACCTTGCACAAGGAGAAAGAAAATGTTATGTGAGTAGGTCTACAACAAGTCCTACTAGTTTTCCTTCATGTAAGAATGTTTTGATTTGAATAATATTTTTGTTGGGTATATATGTGGAGCTGCAATTACTTTTCTTTCATCCTTTGAAAAACGTTGTACCTTTTGTGTATTTCTTGTGTTTTCTTATATGATATCCTTAGATTTCATTTCCTCTGTAGGTGTCGCTTCTCTAACTGATTTAAAGATTTTCCTTTGTTTTCTTTTTTATTCTTTTTTTTTTTATTTTATTTTTTATAAACATATATTTATTTTTACCCCAGGGGTACAGGTCTGTGAATCTCCAGGTTTACACACTTCACAGCACTCACCATAACACATACCCTACCCAATGTCCATAACCCCACCCCCCCTCTCCCAACACCCCTCTCCCCAGCAACCCTCAGTTTGTTTTGTGAGATTAAGAGTCACTTATGGTTTGTCTCCCTCCCAATCCCAACTTGTTTCATTTACTCTTCTCCTACCCCATTAACCCCCCATGTTGCATCTCCTCTCCCTCATATCAGGGAGATCATATGATAGTTGTCTTTCTCTGATTGACTTATTTCGCTAAGCATGATACCCTCTAGTTCCATCCACGTCGTCGCAAATGGCAAGCTTTCATTTCTTTTGATGGCTGCATAGTATTCCATTGTATATATATACCACATCTTCTTTATCCATTCGTCTGTTGATGGACATCTAGGTTCTTTCCATAGTTTGGCTATTGTAGACATTGCTGCTATAAACATTCGGGTGCACGTGTCCCTTCAGATCACTATGTTTGTATCTTTAGGGTAAATACCCAGCAGTGCAATTTCTGGGTCATAGGGTAGTTCTATTTTCAACATTTTGAGGAACCTCCATGCTGTTTTCCAGAGTGGTAGCACCAACTTGCATTCCCACCAACAGTGTAGGATGGTTCCCCTTTCTCCGCATCCTCGCCAGCATCTGTCATTTCCTGACTTGTTAATTTTAGCCATTCTGACTGGTGTGAGGTGATATCTCATTGTGGTTTTGATTTGTATTTCCCTGATGCCGAGTGATATGGAGCACTTTTTCATGTGTCTGTTGGCCATCTGGATGTCTTCTTTGCAGAAATGTCTGTTCATGTCTTCTGCCCATTTCTTGATTGGATTATTTGTTCTTTGGGTGTTGAGTTTGCTAAGTTCTTTATAGATTCTGGACACTAGCCCTTTATCTGATATGTCGTTTGCAAATATCTTCTCCCATTCTGTCAGTTGTCTTTTGGTTTTGTGAACTGTTTCCTTTGCTGTGCAAAAGCTTTTGACCTTGATAAAATCCCAATAGTTCATTTTTGCCCTTGCTTCCCTTGTCTTTGGCGATGTTCCTAGGAAGATGTTGCTGCGGCTGAGGTCAAAGAGGTTGCTGCCTGTGTTCTACTCAAGGATGTTGATGGATTCCTTTCTCACATTGAGGTCCTTCATCCATTTTGAGTCTATTTTCGTATGTGGTGTAAGGAAATGATCCAATTTCATTTTTCTGCATGTGGCTGTCCAATTTTCCCAACACCATTTATTGAAGAGGCTGTCTTTTTCCATTGGACATTCCTTCCTGCTTTGTCGAAGATTAGTTGACCATAGAGTTGAGGGTCTATTTCGGGGCTCTCTATTCTGTTCCATTGAACTATGTGTCTGTTTTTGTGCCAGTACCATGCTGTCTTGATGATGACAGCTTTGTAATAGAGCTTGAAGTCCGGAATTGTGATGCCACCAACTTTGGCTTTCTTTTTCAATATTCCTTTGGCTATTTGCGGTCTTTTCTGGTTCCATATAAATTTTAGGATTATTTGTTCCATTTCTTTGAAAAAATGGATGGCACTTTGATAGGAATTGAATTAAATGTGTAGATTGCTTTAGGTAGCATAGACATTTTCACAATATTTATTCTTCCAATCCAGGAGCATGGGACATTTTTCCATTTCTTTGTGTCTTCCTCAATTTCTTTCATGAGTACTTTATAGTTTTCTGTGTATAGATTCTTAGTCTCTTTGGTTAGGTTTATTCCTAGGTATCTTATAGTTTTGGGTGCAATTGTAAATGGGATGGACTCCTTAATTTCTCTTTCTTCTGTCTTGTTGTTTGTGTAGAGAAATGCGACTGATTTATGTGCATTGATTTTATATCCTGACACTTTACTGAATTCCTGTACAAGTTCTAGCAGTTTTGGAGTGGAGTCTTTTGGGTTTTCCACATATAGTATCATATCATCTGCGAAGAGTGATAGTTTGACTTCTTCTTTGCCGATTTGGATGCCTTTAATTTCTTTTTGTTGTCTGATTGCTGAGGCTAGGACTTCTAGTACTATGTTGAATAGCAGTGGTGATAACGGACATCCCTGCCGTGTTCCTGGCCTTAGCGGAAAACCTTTCAGTTTTTCTCCATTGAGAATGATATTTGCGATGGGTTTTTCATAGATGGCTTTGATAATATTGAGGTATGTGCCCTCTATCCCTACACTTTGAAGAGTTTTGATCAGGAAGGGATGCTGTACTTTGTCAAATGCTTTTTCAGCATCTATTGAGAGTATCATATGGTTCCTGTTCTTTCTTTTATTAATGTGTTTTATCACATTGATTGATTTGCGGATGTTGAACCAACCTTGCAGCCCTGGAATAAACCCCACTTGGTCGTGGTGAATAATCCTTTTAATGTACTGTTGAATCCTATTGGCTAGTATTTTGGTGAGAATTTTTGCATCTGTGTTCATCAAGGATATTGGTCTGTAGTTCTCTTTTTTGATGGGATCCTTGTCTGGTTTGGGGATCAAGGTGATGCTGGCCTCATAAAATGAGTTTGGAAGTTTTCCTTCCATTTCTATTTTTTGGAACAGTTTCAGGAGAATAGGAATTAGTTCTTCTTTAAATGTTTGGTAGAATTCCCCCGGGAAGCCATCTGGCCCTGGGCTTTTGTTTGTTTGGAGATTTTTGATGACTGTTTCAATCTCTTTACTGGTTATGGGTCTGGTCAGGCTTTCTATTTCTTCCTGGTTCAGTTGTGGTAGTTTATATGTCTCTAGGAATGCATCCATTTCTTCCAGATTGTCAAATTTGTTGGCATAGAGTTGCTCATAATAGTTCTTATAATTGTCTGTATTTCTTTGGTGTTAGTTGTGATCTCTCCTCTTTCATTCATGATTTTATTTATTTGGGTCCTTTCTCTTTTCTTTTTGATAAGTCTGGCCAGGGGCTTATCAATCTTATTAATTCTTTCAAAGAACCAGCTCCTAGTTTCGTTGATTTGTTCTATTGTTTTTCTGGTTTCTATTTCATTGATTTCTGCTCTGATCTTTATGATTTCTCTTCTCCTGCTGGGTTTAGGGTTTCTTTCTTGTTCTTTCTCCAGCTCCTTTAGGTGTAGGGTTAGGTTGTGTACCTGAGACCTTTCTTGTTTCTTGAGAAAGGCTTGTACCGCTATATATTTTCCTCTCAGGACTGCCTTTGTTGTGTCCCACAGATTTTCAACTGTTGTATTTTCATTATCATTTGTTTCCATGAATTTTTTCAATTCTTCTTTAATTTCCTGGTTGACCCATTCATTCTATAGAAGGATGCTATTTAGCCGCCATGTATTTGGGTTCTTTCCAAATTTCCTCTTGTGATTGAGTTCTAGCTTCAGAGCATTGTGGTCTGAAAATATGCAGGGAATGATCCCAATTTTTTGATAACAGTTAAGACCTGATTTAGAACCAAGGATGTGATCTATTCTGGAGAATGTTCCATGTGCACTAGAGAAGAATGTGTATTCTGTTGCTTTGGGATGAAATGTTCTGAATATATCTGTGATGTCCAACTGGTCCAGTGTGTCATTTAAGGCCTTTATTTCCTTGTTGATCTTTTGCTTGGATGACCTGTCCATTTCAGTGAGGGGAGTGTTAAAGTCCCCTACTATTATTGTATTATTGTCGATGTGTTTCTTTGATTTTGTTATTAATTGGTTTATATAGTTGGCTGCTCCACGTTAGGGGCATAGATATTTACAATTGTTAGATCTTCTTGTTGGACAGATCCTTTGAGTATGATATAGTGTCCTTCTTCATCTCTTATTATAGTCTTTGGTTTAAAATCTAATTGATCTGATATAATGATGGCCACTCCTGCTTTCTTCTGATGTCCATTAGCATGGTAAATTCTTTTCCACCCCCTCACTTTAAATCTGAAGGTGTCTTCAGGTTTAAAATGAGTTTCTTGTAGGCAACATATAGATGGGTTTTGTTTTTTTATCCATTCTGATACCCTGTGTCTTTTGATTGGGGCATTTAGCCCATTAACATTCAGGGTAACTATTGAGAGATATGAATTTAGTGCCATTGTATTGCCTGTAAGGTGACTGTTATTGTATATTGTATCTGTTCCTTTCTGATCTACTACTTTTAGGCTCTCTCTTTGCTTAGAGGACCCCTTTCAATATTTCCTGTAGAGCTGGCTTGGTGTTTGCAAATTCTTTCAGTTTTTGTTTGTCCTGGAAGCTTTTAATCTCTCCTTCTATTTTCAATGATAGCCTAGCTGGATAGAGTATTCTTGGCTGCATGTTTTTCTCGTTTAGTACTCTGAATATATCATGCCAGCTCTTTCTGGCCTGCCAGGTCTCTGTGGATAAGTCTGCTGCCAATCTAATATTTTTACCATTGTATGTTACAGACTTCTTCTCCCGGGCTGCTTTCAGGATTTTCTCTTTGTCACTAAGACTTGTAAATTTTACTATTAGGTGACGGGGTGTGGACCTATTCTTATTGATTTTGAGTGGGGTTCTCTGAACCTCCTGGATTTTGATGCTTGTTCCCTTTGCCATATTGGGGAAATTCTCTCCAATAATTCTCTCCAATATACCTTCTGTTCCCCTCTCTCTTTCTTCTTCTTCCGGAATCCCAATTATTCTAATGTTGTTTCGTCTTATGGTGTCACTTATCTCTCGAATTCTGCCCTGGTGGTCCAGTAGCTGTTTGTCCCTCTTTTGCTCAGCTTCTTTATTCTCTGTCATTTGGTCTTCTATATCGCTATTTCTTTCTTCTGCCTCATTTATCCTTGCAGTGAGAGCCTCCATTTTTTATTGCACCTCATTAATAGCTTTTTTGATTTCAACTTGATTAGATTTTAGTTCTTTTATTTCTCCAGAAAGGGCTTTTATATCTCCCGAGAGGGTTTCTCTAATATCTTCCATGCCTTTTTCGAGCCCAGCTAGAAGCTTGAGAATCGTCATTCTGAACTCTAGATCTGACATATTACCAATGTCTGTATTGATTAGGTCCCTAGCCTTTGGTACTGCCTCTTGTTCTTTTTTTTTGTGGTGAATTTTTCCGCCTTGTCATTTTGTCTAGATAAGAGTATATGAAGGAGTAAGTAAAATACTAAAAGGATGGCAACAACCCCAGGAAAATATGCTTTAGCCAAATCAGAAGAGATCCCAAATCATGGGGGGGGGGGAGGGATAAAAAAAGGTTAAAAAAAAAAAAAAAAAAGAAAAAAGAAACAAATAAAAAAAAGAAAACCAATAATGAAAAAAATATAAAATTGAAAAAAATATATATATATTAGATAAACTAGTTAAAAAAACGTTAAAAAAGAAAAGGGTAAAAGTTAAAAAAAATTAGCAGAAGAAGAGAAAAAGAATTGAAAAAGAAAAAAAAAATAAATTAACTGCAAAGCTAAAGAATCATGGGGAGAAAGCCATGTGTTCCGTGCTTTGCTTTCTCCTCCTCTGGAATTCCGCTGCTCTCCTTGGTATTGAAACTGCACTCCTCGTAAGTGAACTTGGTCCTGGCTGGGTTTCTTGTTGATCTTCTGGGGGAGGGGCCTGTTGTAGTGATTCTCAAGTGTCTTTGCCCCAGACGGAGTTGCACCGCCCTTACCAGGGGCCGGGCTGAGAAATCCGCTCGGGTTTGCTTTCGCGAGCTTTTGTTCCCTGAGCGCTTTCCGTAGATTTCCGGAGTACAGGAATGAAGATGGTGGCCTCCCAGTCTCCGGCCCAGAGGAGCCAAGAGCTCGGGGCCCCCCTCCTCAGTGCGCCCTCGAAGAACAGCACCCAATTACTCCCGTCTGCCTGGCCTCCGGCCGCGCTCCGAGCTCACCGAGCCTGCGACCGGTTCAAGGTAAGCCCGAGCTGTGAGCTCACTCCTTGGCTCCGTCTCTGTAGCCGGCTTCCCCGTTCTAATACCTGCAAGCTCTGCAACACTCAGACACCCCGATCCTTCTGTGACCCTGCGGGACCTGAGGCCACACTGGCCCCGCGTGGGCTTCACCCCAGTTAAGCCTCTGGAGCGATGTCCCTCAGCGGAACAGACTTTTAAAAGTCCTGATTTTGTGCTCCATTGCTCTGCCGCTTGCCGGGAGCCGGCCCCTTCCCCCGGGGTCTATCTTCCCGTCCCTTTGGATTCACTTCTCCGCCAGTCCTACCTTTCAGAAAGTGGTTGATTTTCTGTTTCTAGAATTGCTGTTCTTCTTCTCTTCGATCTCCCGTTGGATTTGTAGGTGTTTGCAATCTGTAGATAAGCTACTTAGCTGATCTCCCGCAACCTGAAGTAGTCTCAGCTGCAACTTCTCCGCCATCTTGACTCCTCCCCCTTTCCTTTGTTTTCTGTTTCCAGTTTGACTTGGTGCACCTTGATCTAGATTTCTTGAATTTATACTCAGCTTCTTAAATCTGTAGTTTTATAATTTTTTGACCAAATTTGAGAAAGTTTAGCAATTAATTTTTTAAAAGTAATTTTTCAGCACTACTGTCTTTCTTCTCTCTTCTTGGAAACTTAATGACAGAAATGTTAGATCTTTAATCAAATCTCACATATTCATAGTGTTTTATTTTTTTAAATCTATTTACTTTTGTTGTTCAGATTGAGTAATTTATATCCTCTGGCTCCACCCTCACTTGTTTTTTCCTGTCTCATTTCAATTCTTTTGAGCCCATACATGGAATTTCTTTTTCTTTTTTTTCCCAATTTCAGATTTTATTATTCAGTTCTAAATTTTCCACTTGGCTCTTTATCACTTCTGTCTCTTTGCTTAGACTATTTATTGAGTGAGACTTTGCATTTTTTCCCAATTGTTTCAAACATATTCTTAATTTCTTAAAGAAGTGTTTCTATGATGGTATTAAAATTCTTGACAGATAATTTTAATATTTCTCTCATCTCAGTGTTGATGTTTCTTAACCGTCCTTCCTCATTCTAGTTGAGATTTTTGTGGTGTGTGGTATGATACATTTTGAGAACTGATTTTGTATTGTCCCTGAATATTTTGGATATTATGTTATGAGAATTTGGATGTTATTTATATATTCTATTGTAGCTTGATTCTGTTGACACCAAAGAAAGAGGAAAATGGAGGGCATCCCCTTGTTATTGTTATGTGGGGATAGAAAACAAGGTTCTCTACTCATCCCTTGTTGGCACTCAGGGAGTAGAGAGGTTGTGGTAGGGAGTCCTACAACGCCAGTCTACTGAGAGAAAGAGGAGTGTCTCATTACAGCTCCATATGTGGTATCCACAGACATCAAGGTGAGGATGCAACAGTGCTCATAGCTACCCAGTGGGGATAAAAGCACTGCCTTCTATTCAGCTTTCTATGATATCACTTCATCAAGAGTGTTGGAGTGCCTTGGTATAGTCAGGCAAGGGTAAAAATCTGGACTGTTTATTTATGGTTTAAAGGTTTTGTTTCTAGGCAGCAACTTTTCTAGTCCTTTTGTTAGGAAGAGTTCTGGTTTTAGGATCCTTCTGTGTATGTGTGTGTGTGTGTGTGTGTGTGTGTGTGTGTGTGTGTATGCCTTTTCCTTTTGTTTGTGGCCAGGTTGTCAAATTCCTCTCAAGCCCATTATGGAATATAGGAAGAAAAAAGAAAATCCAGAGAATCCACCTTCACTTTACCCTCATTCAGCTAGGTAATGGAAAAGAAGATAGAATATGATGTATGAGTGAAATCATTTTTGTAAAGTCATGGAAAATTTGCACATCTTTGACTTACAACTATCATCTAGATTCCAGTCACCTGGGTACACCTATCTGAAAGGGAGGCTGGGGATTGTAGTCCAGCTGTGTGACCAAGAAGAAAAATTACTTTGGTGAATATCCAGAGTATCTCTGTCACACTCTGGTGTGGCAATTTCACCAAAATTTTTCATATCTACACTTCTTTCTTTTCTTCAATACCCAAATTGAAAGTCTTCAACCATGGATTTGCAAAGCTATTTTTTTTTATTTTCTTCTATGACTGGATTTCTGATATTGCTAGAAAGATCATATATTTGGGTAAACTGATCTTCTAAAACCTTCTGGTTTCCAATCTCAGCTATTCAATGGATTCACTTTACTCATGTGAAGTTCAAAATTGGTGTTTTTGATTAAAGTGCATTGGTGGGTGGAGGGGGATACATTCAGGGAGTAGTAGTGTTAATGAAGCAGATAAACAGCTTTTTGAGAGAATGAATGTACGAAAGCCTGGAGGGTTTTTTGTTTGTTTTTGGTTTTGGTTTTTGGTTGTTTTTGTTTTGTTTTGTTTTGTTTATTTTTTATTTTATCAGAATGGGATCTACATGACTTTAAAATACTTTGTGCAAGCCTACAGGTCAAGCCATTAAAAAAAAAAAGAGAAGTGAATGAAATGAAATGAATTAAATGAAATGAATGAAAACCAGTTCTAATGGCTAAAAGGATAAAAAGGCATATCACATTTATGCAACTAAGTATACATTGTTAAATATTTCTGAAAGACTCAAGAAAGAAAATATTTCCCAAAACATTTCAAAAAGGGTGTTGACTGAAGAGGAAAATAATAACCAGACATAAAGAAAACCTGAGCTATAATTAACATTTTTCCCACAGAGTTGTTCTTTGGACCAAAAACAGGCCAACTTTAATTGGAAATATAGCAGTTCCTCCCTTAACTGCAGTTTTACTTTCCATGGCTTGTTATCACAGTCAACTGCAGTTTGGAAGCAGTCTGACATATCCTCAGAAGGTGAGTAGTAGCCTAATGTTATGTCCCATGCTTACATCATTCACCTTATGTCATCTTACTTTGTAGACATTTTATCAACTAATGTCATTATAAGAAAAAGAGGGATGAGTACAACACAAGATATTTGGAGAGAGAGAAACCACATTCATGTAACTTTTATTGCAATATATTGTTATAACAGTTCTACTTTCTTACTAGTTACTGTTATTAATCTCTCATTGTACTTAATTTATAAATTAAGCTTTTTGGTTAAAAAAATCCAGTATTTATAGCGTTTGGTACCATCTGTGGTTTTAGGCATCCACTGGCAATCTTGGAACATATTCCCCAAAGAATAAAGAGGGGACTACTATAATAATTTATATAAAATTTATATAAAATGAAAATTTATATAAAAATGACTTATATAAAAAGATAGAGTTAGTGAGGTCATTGTGGTTTTAAACATTTGTTACTAAGTCTCTGCAGAAGTCAATTCTGAAAAGTAAGGGCTTAAAGTAAATGTATCCAGTTACTTAAAAATGAAAACACCATAGTTCTAAACTCTATGAATAAGTGTGTTTCTTTTCTTTTCCAAAGATTTTAGTTAATAGCTATATTAATGATTTAATTTTGATTTTCCTTTCCCAATGCTTGAAAGTTTTGGGTTTTTTATTTATAACTCATATTTTATCCTAAAAAAATAAGTAGGGGTGCCTGGGTGTTTTAGTCATTAAGTGTCTGCTTTTGGCTCAGGTCATGATCACAGGGTTCTAGGATCAAGTCCTGCATCAGTCTCCTTGCTTAGCAGGAAACCTGCTTCTCCATCTTTCACTCCCTCTGCTTGTGTTCTCTCTCTTGCTGTCTCTCTCTGTGTCAAATAAATAAATAAAATCTTGAAAAAAAAAAAAACATGATTAAGAAAAAATTCATGAGTTCACGTGAGCTTCCCAAAAGCTCTATGAAATATGACAACTATATTTGGTTGTCAAAAATGATTAGCTTTAATTATTCAAAATGCCTTACAATTTCTTATGGCTCAAGCACAGTTCCATTATCACCTCTAAATTATATAAAACAACCAGTAACTTACTACTTTCCAAATACCACCCTTGAAGGATATCCTACAATCAAATGCAAAATGCAAAAGTTCTTTATTTTACACAAATAAATATAATATTCCTTATTAAAGAATAAAGAGATAAAAACATATAATCAGACATAGAAACTTCATTTGACAATGTTTGATACCTTTTTAATAATAAAAAACATCAACACATTGGCAATTAAGGCTATATTCAATAAAAGTCATATATGATAAATACATAGCTAACATCACAATTAATACTGAAAGAAATAATGCTTCCTCCCTAATGTCAGGAACAAGATAAGGGTGTCTACTCTCATCACTTCTGTTCAGTAATGTAATAGAGGTTTAAGCCACAGCAATTGGCAAGAATGAAATAAAAATTTCTCCAGATTTAAAAGAAAGAAGAACAATTATCTCTATTTGCAGATAACATCACATGGGACATTAAACACACACACACACACACACACACACACACATTATTAGAACTAATGGATGAGTTTGGTAAGGCAGCCAAATAAAAGCTCAATATACAAAAATCAATTGTATTTTTATAGGCTAAAAATGGATTACCTAAAAATAAATTTAAGAAAACCCTTCCATTTACAATAATATCAAACTGAATAAAATGCTTAAGGAAAATGTAACAAGAGGAGAATAAGAGTTTTATACTGAAAACTACAAAAAGTAAGTTAAGTATGTTAAAGAAGATTTAAATAAGTGAAAAGACATTTCATGTTTATAAATTGGGAAACTTAGTGTTAAGACGCCCTTTTCAAACTGCTCTAGAGTTTTAATACAATTACTACCAAAATTCCAGCTACTTTTCTTTTGTTTTTGCTGTTTTGTTTTGTTTTGTTCTAGAAATGGATAAGCTAATCCATTTGGATCCATCCATTTGGAAATGCAAAGAACCGAGAGCACAAAAGTCAATCTTGAAAAATAAGAATAAAGTTTGAGAACTCTTGTTTCCCAATTTCATTTTTTTAATTATGTTATGTTACTCAACATACAGTACAAGACTAGTTTTTGATATAGTGTTCCATGATTCAGCATTTTCATACAACACCCAGGGCTTTATGCAATCTGTGCCCTTCTTAATACCCATCACCAGGTTCACCCATTCTCCCACCCTCCCTCCTTTCTAAAACCCTCAGTTTGCTTCCTGGAGTCTTTCATGGTTCATCTCCATTCTGATTCCCCCTCTTCATTTTTCCCTTGCTTCTCCTAATGTACTCCATGCTATTCCATGTGTTCCACAAATAAATGAAGCTGTGATAATTGATTTTCTCTGCTTGCCTTATTTTATTTAGCATAATCTCCTCCAGTCCCATCCATATTGACCCAACAGTTAGGTATTCATCCTTTCTGATGGGTGAGTAATATTCTGTTGTGTATATGGACCACATCTTCTTTATCCATTCATCTATTGAAGGACAACCCAGCTCTTTCCACAGTTTGGCTATTGTGGACATTTCTGCTATGAACATTGGGGTTCATATGGCCCTTCTTTTCACTATATCTGTATCTTTGGGGTAAATACTCAGTTGTGCAATTTTTGGGTCATAGGGTACCTCTATTTGCAATTTTTTGAGGACCCTTCACACAGTTTTCCAAAGTGGCTCTACCATCTTGCATTCCTATCAACAGTGTAAGAGGGTTCCCTTATCTCCACAACTTGTCCAACATTTGTTGTTTGTTGCCTTGTTGATTTTTTTTAAGATTTTATTTGTTTATTTGACACACACACAGAGACAGAACGAGAGAGAGCGCACAAGCAGAGGCAGCCATAGTCAGAGGGCGTGGGTGAAGAAGGCTTTCCACTGAGCAGGGAGCCGATGCAGGATTCAATCCCAGGACCCTGGGATCATGACCTGAGCCGAAGGCAGCTGCTTAACTGACTGACCCATTCAGGTGTCCCTGACTTGTCAATTTTTGCCATTCTAACTGGTGTAAGGTCGTCTCTCAATGTGGTTTTGATCTAATTTCCCTGATGGCTAGTGACGATGAACACTTTTTCATGTGTCTGTTAACCATTGGAATGTCTTCTTTCGAGAAGTGTCTGTTCATGTCTTCTGCCCATTTTTTAAATTGTTTATTTGTTTTTTGGGGTGTTGAGCTTGAGAAGTTCTTTACAGATCTTGGAATACAGCTCCCTTCTCCTCTCCATCTCCCCATATCCTCCATGTTATTTGTTATGCTCCACAAATAAATGAAACCATATGATAATTGACTCTCTCTGCTTGACTTATTTCACTCAGCATAATCTCTTCCAGTCCCGTCCATGTTGCTACAAAAGTTGGGTATTCATCTTTCTGATGGAGGCATAACACTCCATAGTGTATAGGGACCACATCTTCCTTATCCATTCGTCCGTTGAAGGGCATCCTGGTTCTTTCCAGTTTGGCGACCGTGGCCATTGCTGCTATAAACATTGGGGTACAGATGGCCCTTCTTTTCACTACATCTGTATCTTTGGGGAAAATACCCAGTAGTGCAATTGCAGGGTCATAGGGAAGCTCTATTTTTAATTTCTTGAGGAATCTCCACACTGTTTTCCAAAGTGGTTGCACCAACTTACATTCCCACCAACAGTATAAGAGGGTTCCCCTTTCTCCACATCCTATCCAACACATGTTGTTTCCTGTCTTGCTAATTTTGGCCATTCTAACTGGTGTAAGGTGGTATCTCAATGTGATTTTAATTTGAATCTCCCTGATGGCTAGTGATGATGAACATTTCTTCGTGTGTCTGATAGCCATTTGTATGTCTTAATTGGAGAACTGTCTGTTTATAACTTCTGCCCATTTTTTGATATGATTCTCTGTTTTGTGTGTGTTGAGTTTGAGGAGTTCTTTATAGATCCTGGATATCAGCCTTTTGTCTGTACTGTCATTTGCAAATATCTTCTCCCATTACATGGGTTGCCTCGTAGTTTTGTTGACTGTTTCCTTTGCTGTGCAGAAGCATTTGATTTTGATGAAGTCCCAAAAGTTCATTTTCACTTTTGTTTCCTTTGCCTTTGGAGACATATCTTGAAAGAAGTTGCTGTGGCTGAAATCGAAGAGGTTACTGCCTATCTTCTCCTCTAGGATTCTGATGGATTCCTGTCTCACGTTGAGGTCTTTTATCCATTTTGAGTTTATCTTTGTGTACGGTGTAAGAGAATGGTCGAGTTTCATTCTTCTACCTATAGCTGCCCAGTTTTCCCAGCACCATTTATTGAAGAGACTGTCTTTTTTCCACTGTATATTTTTGCCTGTTTTGTCGAAGATTAACTGACCATAGAGTTGAGGGTCCATATCTGGGCTCTCTACCCTGTTCCACTGGGTCTATGTGTCTGTTTTTATGCCAGTACCATGCTGTCTTGGTGATCACAGCTTTATAGAAAAGCTTGAAATCAGGTAACGTGATGCTACCAGTTTTATTTTTGTTTTTCAACATTTCCTTAGCGATTTGGGGTCTCTTCTGATTCCATACAAATTTTAGGATTATTTGCTCCAGATTTTTGAAAAATGCCGGTGGTATTTTGATCGGAATGGCATTAAAAGTATAGATTGCTCTAGGCAGTATAGACATTTTAACAATGTTTATTCTTCTGATCCAAGGGCATGAAATGGTCTTCCATCTTTTTGTGTCTTCTTCAATTTCTTTCATGAGTGTTCTGTACTTCCTAGAGTACAGATCCTTTACCTCTTTGGTTACGTTTATTCCCAGGTATCTTATGGTTCTTGGTGCTATAGTAAATGGAATCGATTCTCTAATTTCCCTTTCTGTATTTTCATTGTTAGTGTATAAGAAAGCCACTGATTTCTGTACATTGACTTTGTATCCTGCCACATTACTGAATTGCTGTATGAGTTCTAGTAGTTTGGGGGTGGAGTATTTTGGGTTTTCCATATAAAGTATCATGTCATCCATGAAGAGAGAGAGTTTGACTTCTTCATTGCCAATTTGGATACCTTTTATTTCTCTTTGTTGTCTGATTGCTGTTGCTAGGACTTCTAATACTATGTTGAACAAGAGTGGTGAGAGTGGGCACCTTTGTCGTGTTCCTGATCTCAACAGGAAGGCTGCAAGCTTTTTCCCATTGAGGATGATATTTGCTGTGGGTCTTTCATAGATAGATTTGATGAAGTTCAGGAATGTTCCCTCTATCCCTATACTTTGAAGTGTTTTAATCAGGAACGCTGGGTTTTGTGAAATGCTTTTTCTGCATAAATGGAGAGGACCATATGGTTCTTCTCTCTTCTCTTATTGATTTGTTCTATCACATTGATTTGCGAATGTTGAACCATCCTTGTAGCCCAGGAATGAATCCCACTTGGTCATGGTGGATAATCTTTTTAATGTGCTGTTGGATCCTGTTTGCTAGGATCTTGTTGAATCTTTGCATCCATATCCATCAGTGATATTGGTCTGAAATTCTCCTTTTTGGTAGAGTCTTTGCCTGGTTTGGGGATCAAGGTAATGCTGGCTTCATAAAAAGAGTCTGGAAGTTTTCCTTCTATTTCAATTTTTTGAAACAGCTTCAGGAGAATAGGTGTTATTTCTTCTTTGAAAGTTTGGTAGAATTCCCCAAGGAATCCGTCAGGTCCTGGGCTCTTGTTTTTTGGGAGGTTTTTGATCACAGCTTCAATCTCGTTACTAGATATTGGTATATTTAGGTTGCAATTTCTTCTTGGTTCAATTTTGGGAATTTATAGTTTTCCAGGAATGCATTCATTTCATCTAGGTTGCTTAACTTATTGGCATATAACTGTTGATAATAACTTCTGATGATTATTTCTACTTCCTTGGTGTTAGTTGTGATCTCTCCCTTTTCATTCATAATTTTATTAATTTGGGCTTTCTCTCTTTTCTTTTGGATTAGTGTGGCCAATGGTTTATCGATCTTATTGATTCTTTCAAAAAACCAGCTTCTAGTTTCATTGATACGTTCTACTCTATCTCTAGTTTCTACCTCATGGATCTCTGCTCTAATCTTGATTATTTCCCTTCTTATGTGTGGAGTTGGTTTGATTTGTTGATTCTGCAGTTCTTTAAGATGTAGAGACAGCTGGTGTGTTCTGGATTTTTCAATTTTTTTGAGGGAGGCTTTGATGGCTATGTATTTCCCCCTTAGGACTGCCTTTGCTGTATCCCATAGGTTTTGGACAGTAGTGTCTTTATTCTCATTGGTTTCCATGAATTGTTTCAGTTCTTCTTTGATCTCCTGGTTGATCCAAGCATTCTTAAGCAAGGTGGTCTTTAGCTTTCAGGTGTTTGAATATTTTCCGAACTTTTCCTTGTGATTGAGCTCCAGTTTCAAAGCATTGTGATCTTAGAATATGCAGGGAATAATCTCAGTCTTTTGGTATCGGTTGAGTCCTGATTTGTGACCCAGTATGTGGTCTATTCTGGAGAAGGTTCCATGTGTACTTGAGTAAATTGAGTAAACTGTTGTTTTAGGGTGGAATATTTTGTATATATCTATGAGGTTCATCTGGTCCAATGTGTCATTCAATGCTCTTGTTTCTTTATTGATTTTATGCTTCAATGATCTATTACTTAGAAAAGCATGTTAAGATCTCCTACTATTAATGTATTCATATCAATATGAATCTTTATCTCAATTAACAGTTTTCTTATGTAATTGGCTGCTCCCATATTGGGGGCATAGATATTTACAATTGTTAGATCATCTTGGTGGATAGTCCCTTTAAGAATGATGTAGTGTCCTTCTGTATCTCTGACTACAGTCTTTAGTTTAAAATCTAATTTATCTGATATGAGAATCGCTACCCTGGCCTTCTTTTGAGGCCCATTGGCATGAAAGATGCTTCTCTAGCCCTTCACTTTCAGTCTGGGAGTATCTTTAGGTTCAAAATGGGTCTCTTGTAGACAACATATGGATGGGTCCTGTCATTTTATCCAATCTGCAACCCTGTGTCATTTTATGGGTGCATTTAGGCCATTCACATTGAGAGTGATTATTGATAGATACCTTTTTTATTGACATTGTGTTACCTTTGAAGTCTTTCTTTCTGTAGATTGTCTCTATATTTATGTTCAATGATATTTTTAGGATTTTTTTCTCTTTTATAGAATTCCCCTTAATATTTCCTGCAGTGTTGGCTTTGT
Source organism: Lontra canadensis (assembly GCF_010015895.1). Lineage (NCBI taxonomy): Eukaryota > Metazoa > Chordata > Mammalia > Carnivora > Mustelidae > Lontra > Lontra canadensis. The sequence continues at coordinate 2,300,046 of NW_022631115.1, forward strand.
GGTTGCATACTCTTTTAAGCTTTGCTGGACTTGGAAACTCTTTATCTCTCCATCCATTTTGAATGTCAGTCTTGCTGGATAAAGTATTCTTGGCTGCATGTTCTTCTCATTTAGTGCCCTGAATATATCTTGCCAGCCCTTTCTGGCTTGCCAGGTCTCTGTGGACAGGTCTGATGTTATTCTGATGAGCTTTCCTCTGTACGTAAGTAGCTTCTTTGTCCTAGCTGCTTTCAAGAGGGTCTGCCTACAATTATAATTTTTCATTCTTACTATTAGGTGTCTTGAGGACTTTTGAGAATCTATAATCTTGGGGGAAACTGTTCTGCCTCCAGTACATGAACGCTGGTTCCATTCATGAGATTAGGAAAATTTTCATGGACGACTTGTTCCACTATATATTCTAGACTTCTTTCTTTCTCCTCCCCTTCAGGGATTCCAATAATTCTGATATTGGAACGTTTCATGGTACCATTTATTTCCCTGATTCTGTTTTCGTGGATTCTAAGCTGTTTGTTCCAGATTTCCTCCTGATCCTTTCTGTTTGTCCTCCAAATCACTAATTCCATCTTCTGTCTCAGTTACCCTAGCTTTTAGAGAATTTAGATTAGATTGGAACTCATTGAGAGCATTTTGAACATCATCCCTGGTGGCTTTCAGTTCTGCCCTAATCAATTCCATTTTGGTTATCCATGGCTTTCTCCAACCTAGCTATTGCCTGGATAATTATTAGCCTGAATTCCCTTTCCAACATATGTCTATGTTGATAGCCATTAGCTCTATTGTAGAAGGCCCATCCTCTGCATTTTTTTTTTTTCTGTTGGGCATTCCTCCTCCTAGTCATTTTGGTGAGAGATGACTGAATGGATGTAGCTGGATGTAGCGACTGTCATGCAGTCAAGTTGCACCCTGGAATGCTTTTGAGCAATCAGGATTCCCCACCCAAATGAGAGAAAAAAGAAAAGAGAAAGAAGAAAAAGAGAGAGAGAGAGACAGGAAAAAAGGGGACTATAAAAGAGAAGGCTCAGCCCAAATTGGCCGCAAGGTAAGATTTATGAAGTATACAAACAAAAACAGACAAACAAAAAGACTGATAAAAGTATATGACAAGAGAAAAAAATATATATATATAAGCAAAAAAAGGAAGAACCTCACCAAAAAGAACCCCAAGTATAAGATTTATATACTATCAGGACAAACACAAATACACAGAAACACTGGTGGAAGAAAAAGATGGGAGAGTGGTTATAAATTCTCAGTGTGGGCAAGGAAGGTTATTTTGATTCTTCCTGGATGTATCTGGATATCTTTGTTAAAGGACTCAACTTTCCTAAGATAAAGGGGGATTAAAAACTGGTTTACCTATAGGGGTATCATTGATTGGGGAAAGGGGATTACCTTGAAGTTTAACTCTATATGAATATTAGAAAAAAAAAAAGAATAAACTAGACTAAACTAAACTAAAAATTTAAAAAAAAATAAAAATAGAAAAGCAAAAGAAAAACACAGGTGTATGTATCAAAAAGTTCAGGTTAGAAGGTTATTATGGAATTTGATGTACTGGACATCTCACTGTGATGGTAAATAGGTTAACAAATTATCTATTAAAAAAAATGAACCAGAATAGTGGGAACGAATTAAAAATGAAAGTTGTGTCTATGAAGTCCTGGTGGTGGTTCTCTTGTAGTCTTTTTTTTTTTTTTTCTTTTCTTGTTGGTTTTTTGGGGGAGGGGCCTTCCACGTGCATTTTCAGTCAATGATGTTCCCTGAGTTAAGTCCTCCCACCCCCCTCAAGGGCGTGGGCTCTGAGCAAACAGTTTTTTCAAGCTTTTGTTCTCTGGAGGTTTTTATGTTTGTTCATTTGTTCTCTTGCCCTGACCGCTTTTGATGGTTTTTGGAGGTTTAGAGGAAAGCAAACTCTCAGAGAGAAGCCTCGGTCTGTTCCCCTCTGGGTCTCCAGAGCACATTAAGTTTCCCCTCGGTTGCTGACAGAGCAGGATCCGAGTCGTGATCCCTGGAGACACAGGATCTTCTGCTTGTACCCAAAACCACGGCAGTGGCAGCTGTCGGGGCAGCTCCAGACCACCAGAGAGGTTCCAAGCAGCAATTGCACACAGATTTTCCTGCTCACCTGGGCTGGGAGTGCCTGGTCTTTCCCGGTCTGAGAGTATCGGGCTTGTGCACACCTCTCTCAGGGGAGGGTGTGGGGCGCGCACATCTCAGGCTCTGATAGGATGGCACAGCATTCTGCCATCTGGCGAGGCTCCCAGCCCCTCACAAGAGCCGGACCCCACGCATTCTCAGGCATGCTGGCGGCTCAGGGACCAATACCTGGTTTCTCTGCCACACTCTCTCTGGCTCAGCGCCAGGGGAGGCTGTCCTGGGTCCCGGGACTTAAGCCCCTGTCCCTAACTGCCCCGATTCCCACAATTTCCCCCATGATCCTTTGCTCTTTTTGAGTGCTTTCAACCAGACTCCAAGTTAATGCTGGTCCCCAGATGCAGGGCACTCTCGGATTGGGGTACTACTTTCCAATTGGTCGCTTCTGGTGGCTCCCTCCCCCTTTTGTTTATCTTCCAATATCAGTCAGATGTTCCCACTTTGCTTTACCTGCCCACTGGCATCTTCTGCCCCTATAGAGATCCAGATGTGTACAATTCTGATCTCAGGCTGATTTCATGGGTGATCGGAGTTCTTTGGTAGGTAATCAGCTCACTTTAGGGTACAGGTTGACACAGCGCCTCCCCCTACTTCCCCGCCATCTTGTTGCCCCTGAGAGAAAAATTATTTAAATTAAGAGTACAGAGATAACTGGATACCTGCAGGTAACAGAATGAAGTTGGATCCCTACCTCACATTGTATACAAAAAATAACTTCATAATAAGATCATAAACCTAAGTGTAAGAGCTATAAAACTCTGAGAATTAAACATAGGGATAAATCAATAAGACTATTGATTAATTAGTAATTTCTTAGTTTTGACACCCAAAACAGTAGCGAATTAAGAAAAGCCACATGAATTGTATTACATCAAAATTTAATGTCATACTGAGCATGACACCATCAAGAAAGTGAAAACATACCTCACAGAATGGGAGAAATGTTTTAAAGTTATGTATTGGATAAAGAAAAGAAATACAGAATATATAAAGAACTTTTACAACTTAAAAATTTTAGAAAGGTAATAATCCAATTTAAAAATGGACAGTAGGGTGCACCTGGGTGGCTCAGTGGGTTAAAGCCTCTGCCTTCGGCTCAAGTCATGATCCCAGGGTCCTGGGATTGAGCCCTGCATCGGGATCTCTGCTCAGCATGGAGCCTGCTTCCTCCTCTGTACCTGCTTCTCTGCCTGATCTCTCTCTGTCAAATAAACAAATAAAATCTTAAAAAAAAAAATGAACCTCTGCCTTCAGCTCGGGTCATGATCCCAGGGTCCTGGGATAGAGCCCGGCATTGGGCTCTCTGCTCAATGAGAAGCCTGCTTCCCCCTCTCTCTCTGCCTGCCTCTCTGCCTACTGTCTGCCAAATAAATAAATAAAACCTTAACAAAAGTGGACAGTGGATTTGAATAATATGTACTTATATAACATAAATGTACAATAAGCAATTAAAAGATATTCAATATCAATAACCAGTAGAGAAATGTAAATTAAAACTACAGAGAACCCAGAAAAACCAACATAATGTTGAAAGGAAAGAACAAAGAACAAAGCTGACACTATGCAACGTGAAGACTTACTATGAAGCTACAGTGAGCAAGACAACATGGCATTTGTAAAAGAATAGATAAATAGATCAATGCAATAGAATAGAGTGCCCAAAAACATACCCACACAAATGTAGCCCACTGACCTGCAACAAAGAAGCAATGGAACAGAAAAAAAAAAAAATCTCGACACAGAAATCATCTCTTCACAAAATGTAATTCAATATGGGTCACAATCTAAATGTAAAATGTAAAACCACAAAATTTCTAGAAGACAACATAGCAGAAAACCTAGATTGCCATAGGTATACTAATGACTTTTCAGATACAAACTGAAGTAAGATGAACTTCATTAAAATTAAAAGTTTCTGCCTTGTAAAGAACACTGTCAAGAGAATGAAAATGCAAGCCACAGACAGGTATAAAATATTTGCAAAGACCTATCTGGTAAAGAGTGTTACTAAATTATGCAAAGAACTCTTAAGTCTCAATAGTAAGAAAACAAATAACCCAATTAAAAGTTGGTCAAAGACTTTAACAGGCATCTCAACAGAAAAAATACATGAATGGGAAGTAATCATGTGAAAAGATGTTCATCATATATCATCAGGGAAATACAATTTAAAACAACGAGATACTACTATTTACCTACAAAAATGACCAAAACCCAGAAACTGACAGAATCAAATGCTGGAGACCATGTGGAGCAACAGGAAATCTAATTCTTACTGAGGGGAATGCAGAATCGTACAGCTGTTTTGGAAGACAGTTCAGTCGTATCTTACAAAACTAAAAATTGCTTACCAGATGATCTAGCAATTACATTCTGTGGTATTTGCCTAAAGGAACTGAAAATTCATGTCTACATAAAAACCTGCACATGAATGTTCATAACAGCTTTACTCATAACTGCCAAAACTTGAAAGCCACCAAGATGTCCTTCAGTAGGTGAATGGATAATAACGGTAGTACCCCCAAACAATGGGATCTTGTTCAGTGTTAAAAACAAATGAACAATCAATCCATGAGATGCACGAAGGAAACTTAAAACTATATTACTCAGTGAAAGCATCCAATCTGAGAAGGCAGCATGCAGTGTGAGTCCAACAATATGATGTTTGAAAACAGGCAAATCAGGGAGGTAGTCATTGCCATGTGTTAAAGTGGAGGGAAAATGAATTTTATCTTGATTAAAATACACTAAACTTTGTGGTGATAGTTGCACAACCTTGTGGATATATAAAACCATTCAATTATATATTTAAAATGAACACTTTTTTAAAAAAATTATTTTCAGTATAACAGCATTCATTGTTTTTGCACCACACCCAGTGCTCCATGCAATACGTGCCCTACTTAATACCCACCACCTGGCTTATGTCATATCAATTATATCTTAACAAAGATTATATATATATATATATATTCTATATTTATATTTATATTTATGTGTATATATATATCCTTACATTTATATATATAGGTATATATATAAGTATAGAAGTATATATGTATATATGTATAAAGTCTATCTTTACATAGATATATATCTATATCCTTAAAAGAGGACTATTTATTTTGAGTAAAGACTGGAAAAATAACATCTGAAAGTGCTTAAGAACTTAAAAATAGTTTCATTTAAACAAATCAATGGTTAGAGAAAAAAAAGCTTAATAAAAAATATTCATCTATTTTTATTTTGATCAAGACTCTAGATAAATTTTGAGAATGATACTAAGGAGAAAATAATGAACTCAGGGAAAAAATTCTGAACAATGTAAAGAAGCATGTAGGTACATATGTGTTCTAAATATGTGATTCTGGGCTCAGGGAAAGGATCAGATTAGAATCATCCTCCTGTGGATGATATTTGCTGTTGTAGAATTACTGGAGTTCACCCAGAGAAATGAGTAGGAAACAGAAGAAGAGGGCTGAAGAGAGAATTTTTTTAAAAAACATCCACTTTTTAGGCTACATGCACACAAAAGAGGAAGCCACAGTTTGGAATGAGTAACTCACAGGAATAAAATGTACAACATATAGTCAAAGGTATTGTAATAGTGTTATATGGTAACAGATGTTAGCTACACATGTGGTGAATAGAGCATAACACATAGAGCTGTTGAATCACAATATTGTACACCTAAACTAATGTGACATTGTGTGTGCACTATAAACATAAATAGATAGACAAATTGTTTTCCAAAAAAGGGAAGGAAAGAAGGAAAGAAGGAAGGAAGGAAGGAAGGAAGGAAGGATGGAAGGAATGAGAAAGAAGAAAGAAAAAAAAGAAAGGAAGAAAGAAAGGGAAAGAAAAGGAAAAAAAAAGAAGAGAAAAGAAAAGAAAAAAGAAAAAAGAAAGGAAGAAAGGAAGGAAGAAAAGGAAGCCACAAAGGCATCTGAGTATGGTAGTTAGAGAGATAGGGAGAAATGAATAACTTCACAAAGTTTCACAGATACCCAAGAGAAAAGAGTATTCCAGCAAGGTCACCAGTCAAAGTGAAACATGCCACAGAGACTGAATTTTCTAAGAATTAAATATTGTCATGAAGACAAATCAGGTGTTGTTTGTTTGTTTGTTTATTTTATTTTGTTATGTTTTTAACCTGGGTAGCAGTAAATTAAATGAGACTCTGAGGAAAGAAGTTTGTCTTGAGAAACTGAGGGCATGACGTATGTATACCAGTACTTTTTACATGTAGTCTGCAGTACCCCTGAACCCTGTCCATGGATTCAAACAATTTTTACAGTAATGAAAAGCTGTGATTTGCCTTTTTCACACTTATAATCCTGCAAGTGCACAACAGAGTTTTCCAAGGCTACACAGAGCATGATAATGTCATTGTTTTGATGACTAGTAAAACATATGGTTGAGTATTCTTGTGGTTTCTAAAATTTTGTAAGGTAGTTTAATGAAATACATGAATATTATGAAGATATGCATAACTCAGGAGACCCGTATTTTACTAATGACCTGCATATATTTCAAAATCATGCATTGAGGAGCACTTGGGTGGCTCAGTGGGTTAAATCCTCTGCCTTCGGCTCAGATCATGATCCCAGGGTCCCAAGATCAAGTCCTGCATCGGGCTCTCTGCTCAGCAGGGAGCCTGTTTCCTTCTATCTCTCTTTCTGCCTACTTGTGGTCTCTCTCTCTCTCTCTGTCAAATAAATAAAATCTTTAAAAAAAAATCATACAGTGATAAAAGACCCATTTATAATCCAAGATATACAAAAACATTGAAATGAAACAATGTAAAATATCTTTTGATATGGATTGAGTCTGTATTTTAAACAAATTTTAAGGAACCACTACCTGTCCAGTTTTGATTTAGTTTCAAGAAAATTCACAAATATCTAAATTGGTTATTAAAATGCTCCCCTTTCTTCAAGTGCATGTTAGTATAAGGCCATATTTTCATCAAATACTTTAACCAAAATAGCATACTGTAAAAAGATGCCTCCATCAGAAAGGATGAATACCCAACTTTTGTAGCAACATGGATGGGACTGGAAGAGATTATGCTGAGTGAAATAAGTCAAGCAGAGAGAGTCAATTATCATATGGTTTCACTTATTTGTGGAACATAACAAATAACATGGAGGACATGGGGAGTTAGGAGAAGGGAGTTGGGGGAAATTGGAAGGGGACGTGAACAATGAGAGACTATGGACTCTGAAAAACAATTGGAAGGGTTTGAAGAGGTGGGGGGGTGGGAGGTTGGTGGAACCAGGTGGTGGGTATTAGAGAGGGCACAGATTGCATGGAGCACTGGGTGTGGTACAAAAACAATGAATACTGTTATGTTGAAAATAAATTTTAAAAAATGATTAAAAAAAAAAGATTGGGGGTGCCTGGGTGGCTCAGTGGGTTAAGGCCTCTGCCTTCTGCTCAGGTCATGATCCCAGGGTCCTGGGATTGAGCCCCACGTCGGGCTCTCTACTCCGCAGGGAGCCTGCTTCCTCCCCTCTCTCTCTCTGCCTGCTTGTGATATCTCTTTCTCTGTCAAAAAAAAAAAAAAAAAAAAAAAAAAAAAGATTAAATGCAGAAGGTATCAGAATCTAATTCTTTACTGTTTAGCCTGACATTAAAGAGATTTGCAAAAATGAAAAATAATGCCTCTTCCCACTGATCTTTTGGAGGAATAGCTATATTTTATTTTTAAAAGTATTTTATTCAAGTTAACATGAAAATTATTTATTATTCTCCTTAAATGATTATTTTAATTAAAAAATTCTGTTTTAATTTATAACACAGTAAAAAATCTTCTGTTTTATTTTAACAAAAGATTTCAGGGGTGTTATTAATAACTTTAATGTGTGTATAGGAGTTATGAGACCAAAGAGTTTAAGAGCTATTGATTTAGACCATGCTTTCTAAGAGTTTGGCAATGAAAATAGAAAGGAAAAATCATAGCAATAACTGATATGTATTATAGGCTTAAAAGAATATTTGGTTTTGTTGCTAAAGTTGTGAGATTTAATTATGCTTGATTTGTTGATGGGAAAGGGCAGACAGAGAAAGAGGAGCTGGAACTCTAAAGAAAAGATGGAGCAAAAAGAGATGACAGTTAAATTTTCTCTAAAATTGTATTGCTTGCATACCTTGGAAATATTGCAGGTTCAGTTCCAGACCTCTAGAATAAAGTTAATATTGCAGTAAAGTGAGTCAAATGAATGTTTTAGATTCCACAAGGCATAGAAAGTTTATGTTTGCTCCAAATCACTGACCACAGATCACTATAACAAAGGTAATAACAATGAAAAATTTGAAATATTGTGAAAATTATGAAAATGTAATACAGAAACACAGAGTGGGCAAATGCTATTGGAGAATGGTCATCAACAGACTTGCTTAACACAAGATTGCCACAAAACTTCAATTTGTTAAAAAAAATATGTATATCTATGAAGTGAAGCCAAGGACAATAAAACAAGGTATGCATGTACTCTGAGCACAACTAGGACATGTAACCACATATTTTGCTACAAATACCATTCCCAATGAAGGGAACAATAACTCCTTATAGAAGTGGCTCCATCCAGGATCAGGTCATGGAAAATACAAGAACTTGGGACATTTAATGGTACCAGAAAAATAAGGGGTGTTTGCAAAGTGATGGGGGCTTTTCCAAGGACATGGAAGTATTTGATCACCAACAACAAAATAATGGTAGTATTAGATTATATCCCAAAGCCTAAATAAATGTTCAGGTAGTCTATACTAAACTAAAGATGGATTGAAGAAGAGGAAAGAAGAAAGAAAGAAAGAA
>NW_022631115.1:2309032-2327220 GCF_010015895.1 Lontra canadensis
AGAAAGAAAGAAAGAAAGAAAGAAAGAAAGAAAGAAAGAAAGAAAGAGAAAGAAAGAAAGAAAAGAGAAAAGAAAGAGAAAGAGAAAGAGAGAGAAGGAAGGGGAATTTCTTTTTTCAGGAGAATTTCAATTAATAAATATGGGAGGCATGAGGGAAATAAAGATCACCACCTTGATGAGAAACAAGACATTTACAGAGTTTCAAAGTATTTTCCCCACAAAACTTATTAATTACAAAAGGAAAATAGTTATTTTATACTTGAGAAACCCACCTTAGCAGACAACTCCTTATCCTAGTTACCATAGGTAATATAACCCGTAATGTGAATTATGGATAACAAGTACCCTTCATAGAAGTGCTGATAATGTACCTCATCTTTTTTGAAGTATTCTTCTTAATACTTCTTATTAGAATATGTCTTAATACTTATTCTACTTACTACTTCCTATTACTGCCTCTGTGCTACAAGGCTATGTGCAAGGACCAGAATGGGTCCTCTTGGTACTGAGGATGACCCCTGGCAAACAGCCAGCAAACAGGGGCCTCTGACCTATAATCCATAAGGAACTGGATTTTGGCAATAACTTGAATGAAATTGATGTGCCTTCTTCCCAGAGCTTCCCAGTAAGAGGTAACTCACACTAACACCTTGATTTCTTCCTTGTGTAACCTACAGCAGAAGAATCAGTGGAGACAATTAATCTGCAGAAGAGTGAGATAGCAAATTTGTATTGTTTGAAGGTGTAAATTTTGTTGTAACTTCTAACAGCAACAATAGAAAATCAACACAGAGAGGTGAAGACTGAGGACGTGTCCCTGAATGGAGGACACTAAGAAGACAGGAAAACTACAGGCAATGTGGGACTCTAAAACAAAAATAACATGTTAGAAAGAATGATGAAATCCAAATAAAGTCTGTAGTTTAGCTGATAGTGTTATATCAATGTTAAGTTCTTGGTTTCTTTTTGTGAAAGCTAAAAGGATTGCTCTGTACTGTTTTTCAACATTGTTGTAGGTCTAAAATCATTTAAAAACTAAATGCTAAAAACCCCTATTATTCCTAGCTCCACGGCCTTCCTGAAAATATCCCTGACCACTGAATTGCTTTTACCTGTGAGCTCCCTACATTTTCCTCTTTTACATCTCATGATAACCACTGAAATTCTCATTCAGTTTTTCCTCTTAGTTAAATGGTAGGATTGTTTTCACTGAAAACAGGAATAGTGATTTGAAGGCTCTGCTCTTAGTACCTTCTTCCTTTTCAGCATAGCCTGGCTAATGTAGGTATCCACACAAATGGCTTTTATTTTCATATAAGACAAAGATTGCCATTTGTGCAACAGGATTAAAATATTGACACCTCTTTACAGGGAGTTATAGATAATAGATCCATTACTATGTTAGCAATAAGATCTATGTGGGTATTATTGTTTATGGTAAACTAAAGAAAACATTAGACAATTTTAAATAGTTGATTGTAGTTTTTTTTGCAAAGCTTTCTCTTTTTAGAGATTTTATTTATTTTGAGAGAGAGAGAGAGGGAGAGATTGAACATGAACAGGGGGAAACAGCAGAGGCAAAGGGAGAAACAAACTCCCTGCCAAACAGGGAACCTGATGCAGGGCTTCATTCCAGAACCCTAAGTTCATGATCTGAAGTGAAGGCAGATGCTTAACTGACTGAGCCATCCAGGTGCCCCTTGCAAGGCTTTCAATATCTAAGACTTTTATTATAGATTTCTAAGATTTCTTTAATCAGCTAATATTTATTCAATATTTAAAATTTATTTAGTATCATTTATTCAGTGCCTAGTATTTATCTCAAATTTCAAAAAGAATCCATTTAAGGAGTGTTACAATACAGATTAATTGATTATTTAGGATGAGGTTTCAATAAACAAGTAAAATGTTCATGTTATACAGTAAATTTTTGAAGCTTTCATGGTTTTTCTGTCCACATTGCAAGTTGTAATTCAAATGTTTACCTGCTTCATTTAAGAAGTTATATCCTGCATATCCTTGCAAGTCCCAAAGCTGAGATCAAATGACAGTGCAGAGCACTGAGACTCAACTAGGGGATCTAAAGGTTTAGGCACAGAAGCAACATTACATACAGGTACATTCTTCACAGCAACACAGAATTCTTGAGATTGAGAATCCAAAATTAAGAAGAACATGGTTACTTCTTATAAATGTTTTATAGTCCAGTGAGGAGACATATAAGTTGACAGTTGATTACATTACAAAGTGGTAAGTATCATTATAATGATTAATTAAGATAAACCACTGGGACTACATCAGAATAAGAAGCTTCTGCACAGCAAATGAAACAATCAAGATAACTAAAAGGCAACCTACTAAATAGAAGAAGATATTTGCAAATGACATATCTGATAAAGGGTTAGTATCCAAATTCCATAAAGAACTGGTACAACTCAACACCTAATCCAATTAAAAATGGGCACAAGGCATGAACAGGATTTCTCCAAAGAGGACATCCAGATAGCTAACAGACACATGAAAAGATGCTCAGTATCAGTTATCATTAAATCAAATCAAAATACAGTGAGATATCACTTCATACCTGTTAGAATAGCTAAAATTAAAACACACACACACACACACACACACACACACAAGAAACAACAGTTGGTGAGAATGTGGAAAAGAAGAACCCTCATACACCACTGGTGGTAATGAAAACTGATGCAACCACTGCAGAAAACAGTATGGAGTTTCTTCAAAAAGTTAAAAATAGAATTACCCTATGATCCAGCAATTGCACTACTGGGCATTTATTCAAAAAAAATACAAAAATACCAATTCAAAGAGACACATGCACCCCTACGTTTATAGGAGCATTATTTACAATAACAAAATTATGAAAGTAAGCCAGGTGTCCATTGATATATAATTGATAAAGTGGTAAATAATATTCCATTGTGGTATAGATACACAATGTAACATTATTTAGCCATAAAAAAGAAGAAATTTTGACATTTGCAATGGCATGGATGGGGTTAGACAGTCTAGTGTTAAATGAAACTAAGTCAGAGAAAGGCAAATAACATATGATTTCACTCAAATGTGGAATTTAAGAACCAAAACAATTGAGCAAAGGAATAAACAGAGAGAGGGAGAGAGAGAGAGAAGTAAAGGAACAGCTGGAACAGCTTTTAACTGTGGAGAACAAACTAATTGTTACCAGAGGAGAGGTGGGTAGGGGATGGTGAAATATGTGATGGAAATTAAGGAATGTAGTTGTGCTGATGAACACCAAGTGATGTATGGAATTATTGAATTACAATGTTGTACACCTGAAATTAACAGAACACTATATGTTAACTATACTGGAATTAAAATTAAAAAAAATAAAATAAAAGGTAAATGGCAGCACAGAGGAGAAAGGGAGGGATGCAGAAAGTAGCAGAAATCTGATTGTCTTAAAGGATGAGTGTAGATTATCACATGGAAAAGGAGAGTATGCATATCCTAAGCATTCCTGAATAGATAATATGTGGAGTTGAGAAAGAATCCCCACCTGCTTCCCAAAAATCTTTTAGGGCAATTGTCCATTCCCAAGCTTAGAACAGAAAGTGTGAGAACAGTCTCACAACTGTAGCCAGGTGTATCACTGGACTCACCAGGACCCAGACAACTTGGGGTTGAAATTGTCTGCAATTGATGTATGCATGGACTTAAATAAATAAATTAGTGAAATTATATAAAGGACAATGAAGATAATGAGGAAATCTCAAAATGAAAAAGACTATTTCACAGGGAAAATCCAGGGAAAGATCAATGGACTCATGTATTGTGGAACTAGTCCTATATCTTTATCCTATACCTCCTGGGAAGAAAGAGGACCTGTGAAATTTGCAAACCAATAAGCTGTGCCCCAAAAAGTAAAAGCAGATATCTATTGTAATTGTATTTCTGTCATGTTGGTTGCTATTCCTCTCTCATTTGTGATTTTATTTGAGTCTTCTTTTTTTTTTTTTTTTTTTCAATCAGCTCCTAGCTCCTGGTTTCATTGATTTGTTCTATTGTTTTATTGTTGCTGTTTCTATGCTATTTATATCTTCTCTAATCTTTATTATTTCCTTCTTTCTGCTGGTTTTAGATTTTGTTTGTTATTTTTATAGCTCCTGTAGGTGTAAATTTAGGTTGTTTATTATCTTGTTTGTTAAGGTAGGCCTGGATTGCTATAAACTTCCTTCTTAGAACTCTTTTTGCTGCATCCCAAAAATTTTGTGCCACTGTGTTTTCATTTCATTTGTTACCAAGCACTTTTTTTTAAAATTAGTGATATTGTTATTTATTTATTTATTTTTAAATTACTTTTATTAATATATAATGTATTATTTGTCCGAGGGGTATAGATCTGTGAATCATCAGGCTTACACATTTCACAGCACTCACCATAGCACATACCCTCCCCAATATCCGTAACCCAGCCACTCTATCCCTACTTCCCCACACCCCAGCAACCCTCAGTTTGTTTTGTGAGATTAGGAGTCTCTTATGTTACCATGTACTTTTTTTTTTTTTATTACCTCTTTTATATCCTGGTTGACCCATTCATTGTTTAGTAGCATGTCATTTAACATCCATGTATTTGTGGTCATTCCAGATTTTTTTTTCTTGTGGTTGACTTCTAGTTTTATATATTGCTGTCAGAAAAGACACATGAAATAAATTTGATCTTCTTGAATTTGTTGAGACTTGTTTTGCGAGCTAATATGTGATCTATTCTTGAGAAAGTTCCATGAGCTCTTGAAAAATTGTGTATCCTTTAGTCTTAGGATGGAATGTTCTGAACATATCTGCTAAATCCATCTATTCCACTGTGTCATTCAAAGTCGTTTTTTCCTTGTTGATTTCCTATTTAGATGATCTGTCTGCTGGGGTAAGTAGAGTGTTAAAGTCCACTATTATTTTTGTGTTATTATCAACTGATCTCTCTATGTTTGTTATTCTTTCATGAATTGATGTGTTCCTATGTTGGGTGCATAAATATTTACAATTGTTACATCGCCTTGTTGGATTGTATCCTTTCTTTGTTTCTTGTTACAGTCTGTTTTAAAGTCTATTCTGTCTAATATTAAGTATTGCTATTCCAGCTTCCTTTTGACATCCATTTGAATGACAGATGTTTCTCCATCCCCTCACTTTCAAACCACAGGTATGTTTAGGTCTAAAATGAGTCACTTGTAGGCAGCATTTGATGAGTCTTTTTTTTTCTTTTTTAACCTATTCTGCCACTCTATGTCTTTTTATTGGAGTATTTAGTCCATTTACATTTAAACTAATTATTGATAAATACTTATTTATTGCCATTTTATTCTTGTTTTGTGGGTATTTCTGAAGACTTTCATTGATCCTTTCTTATTTTTCTTTCATGATCTGCTTTTTTTCTATAATAATATATTTAGAGGGGTGCCTGGGTGGCTCAGTGGGTTAAAGCCTCTGACTTTGGCTCAGGTCATGATCCTAGGGTCCTGGGATTTAGCCCCGCATTGGGCTCTCTGCCCAGCAGGGAGCCTGCTTCATCCTGCCTCTCTGCCTACTTGTGATCTCTGTCTGTCCATTAAATAAATAAAATCTTTTAAAAAATATTTAGATTCCGTTTTCTTTATTCTTTGCATATTTATTACCGCTTTTGAGAAATGGTTACCACCATTATGTTTGCATATAACCTTTTCTGTATTTGGCAATTTATATCAAGTCAATGGTCATTTGCGTTCGAAAAAATTCTTCTCTCCTTCCACATTTTAAGTAAAAGTTATTTATATCCTTTTTGGTGGGTTCCTTGATGATTTTTTACAGAAATATTCATTTATACTACTTTTCTGTTTCCTAATTTTATATTGTCACTTTTAGTCTCTTCTTTTCACTCAAAGAGTCCCCTTTAATATTTATTGCCAGTCTGAGTTAGTAGTATGAACCCATTTAGTTTTTGTTTGGAAAACTCTTTATGCATCTTTCTATTCTGAAAGTATTCTTGGCTGAAGATTTTTCCTATTTAGCACTTTGAATATATCATGCCACTTGCAAAGTTTCTGTTGAAAATTCTCTTGCTACCCTCATGGGTTTTCACTTGTAAATTACCGACCTCTTTTGTCTTGCTGGTTTGAAAACTTTTTTTTTTTGTCACTGTATTTTGCCAATTTAATTACAATCTGTCTTATTGTAAATCTCCTTTTGTTGATTTTGATGGAGGTTCTCTGTGAATCCTGGATCTGGACGCTTGTTTCATTCCTCAAATTAGGGAAATTTTCAGCTATTATTTCTTCAAATAATTTTTCTGCCCCTTTTTTTCCTCTTCTGGGACTTCTATAGTACATATCTTATTACATTTAATGGAGTCACTGAGTCCCCCAAGCCTGTTCTTGTTTTGGGTAATCATTTTTTTTCTGTCTTTTGTTCAGCTTGATTACTTTCCATTACTCTATCTTCAAGGTCACTGATTTGTTCCTCTCCTTCTTCCCTTCTGCTACTCATTCCATCAGTGTGCTTCTTATTTAATTTATTGAGAGGTTTAGCTCTGCTATGTTATTCTTTATCTCTGCGTTATTCTTTATCTCTCTGGAAGACACATGTCTTCCACTCTTCTTTTCATACCCAGTATCTTTATTATCACTGCTTCAAATTCTCTATTAGGCATGTTACTTATTATCTCTGTTTCACTTAGATCTCTGGCCATAGTTTTGTCCTGTTTTTTCATTTGGGATAAGGTTCTCTATCTTCTCATTTTTTATGCTTCCCGTGTCTACTTATGTGTGTTAAGAAAGTCACCTGTATCTTCTACTCATTTACTAAAATAGTGACTTTATGAAGAAGAGGTCCCAGAGTCCCCTAGAGTGAAGTGTTCCCCATTAACCAGAACCTGGCACTTCAGGAGAGTATCCTATGTGTGTTTCTTATGCCCTGCTATTGTGTCTGCGTCACTTTTCCTCTCAGTGCAGTTGTCTGCATTGATTCTGCCTGCTGTGGGCTATGCTTGCTCTCTTTGGTGTTAGTGGAACCCAGGCAGTTCAGCTCTGAGGAGGCACATCTTCCAGGGAACTTGAGACAGAGCAGCAGTGTTAGTAAAATTTTGTTGGGTCACTTGTCTTTCAGATTCCCTAATGCCACATCCCCATGACTGGCAGCGAGGCACTGTGCATGCTGGCATGCAAGTCTGGCTGTGGTGCATGCCTTAGTGGGGGTGCATAGTGGGCATGGGACACCAGGGCACCTGAGTGCATACTTTGCAACAGAGCTTAGGGGTACATAGTTAATCTTGTCATGTAGTGGTGTCTGAGGGTGCACATGCAGCTTTAACAAAATTTTCCCTGGGCTCAAAGCCAAATCTAGTAGGCCTGGAGTTGACAAGTGCTCAGGAGAACTCAAAGGCAGAACACATTGCCAACATGTTAGGTAGCAAGTATCTATGCAGCACTACTACCCACAGGTGACTCTGTGTTTATGCTGGCAGTTGGAGGAAGAAAATTGCATCTGTCAGCTCCCTCATTTCTGGAGAAGTCCCCCAACATACTCCAAAATCAGTATGAACAGATTTTTCTCCTGTTTGTGTTGACTTCAGTTTTATCTTGCCTGTCAGCACAGGCTGCTGTCTCTTCAAGGGCAGTAACCCAGGTATGATTTACTTTCAAGTTTCACCCAGTGCTGAGTCAGCTGACTTTTAGAGCTCCAGGTTCCACTGGTTTCATAAACTCTCAGAATTTATCTCCCCTGATTTTTAAGACCAAATATTAGGAGGATTAATATTCCCTATGTGAACTCTCTGGTAGGAAATTCCATTTCTCTGCCCTTTGCACATGCAAGCTCCCTCCTTCCTGTGGGCAGTTTCTCTCCCCCTTTCTGACCTTCCTGCCCTTTCAGATGCAGCTTCTTCTCTATATTTAGTTATGGAGTTTGTTCTGCCAGTCTTCACTTCACTCTGGTTTATTGACTTGGATGTGAATGATAGCTGGTTTTAAATATTGGATGGGGAGAGCTCAAGGTCCTCTTACTCTGCCATCTTCCTCTGGGTTGGGGGGGGAGCCAAATTTTAAAAAGAGAGATATCAGAAAATGAAAACAAACAAACCAACAAACAAAAAACACCTTACATTGGAAAGAATATATTAGAATAGAAACATAGGATGTCAGCAACAAAGTTTGGTTTGGTTTGGTTTGTTTATCCATTCATTTCAACCAGCAACTAACTTTTAAGACAAATGGGAAGACAGGACCCTTTGGGAAAATATTAAAACTGGATTTTGTAGCTGGACAAGGATAATCTAGAGTAAACCAATAGGAAATAACATTCTGGAAGGCCTTAAGTGTATATTTTCATCTCATGTCTATTTATCCTGATTTACATTTAATTATCTCATCCAAGCCTCATAACTTACTCACTTATTTCTTCAATATGTCTTCTAGTCATCTTCTGGGACATCTAAATCCTGTATATAAACATTGCCCTACATGCAGCAGGCCTTTCTACTACTCCTATTCTCTTTAGGTGACCAGTTTACATGGTAAGCAGTCTGTCATGTTCAGTGTAACCTATGTTCCATGTGTTCTTGCCTTTCTACCACAGGACTGGACACATGGCCCATCCTGATCAATCATCATACCCAAATTCCTCCTGCCTCATTAAACTGACCAGTACTCCAGTAGCATAGATTGACTGGAATCTTTTTTTCTGAATTGTATTAATAATATTCAAAGAAAAAGTACCTTTTTTCCAATAAAGTTATTTTTTTTAACTCAGGTCTTCATTATTCAGTTTCTCCACCAAATAGGAATATTAAGTTACTGACAGAATAGAGCCAAGAGGGGATCAACATATTTCTCTTTCAACATATATGCACACTCACATGCATGTGCATACACACACACACACACACACACACACACCTTAAAGATTTTTGAAACTTTGAAATATGTTTGACTGAATTAAAGGCCACCACTGAAATATTCCAGTCATATGAAGATTAATAATACAGACTCTTTTTGATAGTTATTTTAGGTTTTGGTATTTTCAAGTATTTTGGTATTTTCAAGCATCCAAAAGAGTTCTAAGTTATATAATGAAGAATCTTTTCAATTCATACTTGTTTCCTGTCATTTGAAAATATTAATCATTATCTGTACTGTGAAACATAAATAGTTTTGCTTTGTTTTTGTTTTTATTTGCTGTTATCTCTGCCTAATTTTCTTTATAAGTGAATGATGATATCTAAATAAGCTTCTTCACCAAAAGGATTTGACTGCCCATTAAGAAATAATAATAAAACACAAGAAAAATAAAAAGACATAAATCAAAATGGAAAATAATAGATGTTGAGAACTGAGATGAGGTCTGGGGTTAGGTTGGTATAGAGAAATGCATATACACAAAAAGCTGCATCACTGGAGGGTGAAAATTTAGCTCCAAGCTTGTGAAATTTTGAAACACCAAGGTTAAAAAAAATAGTATAATATTATAATTCTAAACTTTACACATGACTTATTGTCAGTAATATTAACTTATGACCTAAGTCACTGTGGAGTTACATAGGAATACATTTATTTGTCTTATTTTATTTATTACTATTATTATTATTTAAGATGAAATAAAAGCACCTACCTTGAATTTGACAATTGATTTCAATCAAAAGACTCAGGCATATGAATTATTAAGGAAGTAAATGTTTCTTTTTTTGGAAAGGGATTTATATAAAGAGATATAACAGAAAAATATTGTGATTTAAACTTGTCAAGGCAGGAAAAGTTTTATTTAAAAATATCAAATACCACTGCTTTATCCTTGAAACAATTGACTGAACCATCAAATGCTAAGTTTTATGTTTGTGTGCCATTTGTTGGTTTCTAAGTATAATTAAGACTCTTCCTGACAAGCAGAAACAGTTTAAGAGAAAAGGTAAACATCAGGCAGAAAGAGAGCATTAATCAGATCAGGTAAAATAATAATAACAAAAAAATAAATAAAAAGACATTTTTTTAATCAAAATGGGATTACAAGTCAATTTATTAAAAATATCTCAAATATACTTTAAAACATGTTCTAATGATAATAATATCAGGAGTGATAGTTGGCATTTAGTGGATGTTTCCCATATTTTAAACTTTATCTGAATAATAAGGCCATGAAGTGAATCTTCTAAGATTCCTGATGAGGAATTCCTGATTGATAAGGAAACAGAGACAGAGAATCATTGGAAGCTTGTGGGAAGTCATACACCTAATAAAGAACAGAACAGTCAGTAGAACACAGATCTGTCAGACTTGGGAGTCCCCTCCCATCTCCACTTTTCAAACTGACTGCCTGGTTTGGGTTGTCTTATTCACTCTGAGATATAGAATACTTTAGATAAGAAAAAGAATTTGACCATTTTATCATTTCAATTAAGGTTTACATATTGCTTAAGAGAAATGAAGAGATCAGATTTTAAAATCACATTAAGTATTAGATATTTGCACGCAACTCTAACATTATATATTATCTACTAGACAGTGATATCATGTGATTGCAGCGGATCTTGCAAAAGCAGACATTAGGAATCAAGCTTTACAATCATAGTTTTAAATTTCAATTTTTATTATGCTGTTATAACTTAAAATTAAAAGTAGTTTCTGATGTAACTGACTTTATAAAATTACTCATGATTGAATGGAGCTCATTTTTAAAATGATCAATAAATCTGAAGGCAAAATGTGTAATGTTTTCAAGAAAGAAGTCAAAAGGAAATATTATATCAACTTAAATTACTTAATGATGGTTACTAAACAGAAATAACTGTGTCTTAGTCCATGTGGGATGCTGTAACAAAACACCACAGATGGGTAATTTACAAAGAACACGAATTTATGTATTACAGTTCTGGAGACTGGAAGTCCAAAATCAGGGTGCCTACATGACTGAAGAAGGGTCATTTTCCAGTTTGTAGACTTTTCATTGTAAGCTCACATGGCAGAATGTGACTATGGATCTCTAGAATCTCTAGGGATCTCATGGTTCTGTGTTCGTGACTGATGCAACTCCTAAAGGCCCTAATTCCTAATACTAAAAGGAGGCTACAATTTCAACATATGAATGTGAAGGAGACCCAAACATTCAGACTATAGCAATCCACATTTGGAAGTGGCAGAAAAGATATTCTTTGTCATTATATAGTGGGTTTTTTGTTCTTTTTTATTGTTGTTTTTGTTTTATTTTATTTTTTCAGTGTTCCAAGATTCATTATTTATACACCACACCCAGTGCTCCATGCAATACATGCCCCACTACCCACTGCCAGGCTCGCACATCCCCCACCCCTACCCTCCAAAACCCTCAGTTTGTTTCTCAGAATCCACAGTCTCTCATGCTTCATCTCTGCCACTGATTTACCCCACTTCACTTTTCCATTCCTTCTCCTAATGTCCTCCATGTTATTCCTTATCCTCCACAAGTAAGTGAAACCATATGATAATTGACTTTCTCTGCTTGACTTATTTCACCCAGCATAATTTCCTCCATACCTGTCCATCCATGCTGATACAAGAGTTGGGTGTTCATCCTTTCTGATGGTTGTGTAATATTCCATTGTTTATAGGGACCAAATCTTCTTTATACATTCATCTGTTGAAGGGCATCTTGGCTCTTTCCATAGTTTGGTTACTGTGGCCATTGTTGCTATGAACATTGGGGTACAGATGGCCCTTCTTTTAACTACATCTGTATCTTTGGGGTAAATATCCAGTAGTGCAATTTCAGGGTCATAGGGTAGCTCTATCTTTAATTTCTTAAGGAATCTCCACACTTTTTCCAAAGTGGCTGCACCAACTTGCATTCCCACTTACAGTGTAAGAGGGCTCCCCTTTCTCCACATCCTCTCCAACACTTAGCATTTTCTGTCTTGTTGATTTTGGACATTCTGATTGCGTAAGATGGTATCTCAATGTGGTTTTGATTTTAATCTCCCTGACGGCTTGTGATGATAAACACTTTTCATGTGTCTGTAAGCCATTTGTATGCCTTCTTTGGAGAAGTGTCTGTTCATGTCTTCTGCCCATTTTTTGATGTGATTATCTGTTTTGTGTGTATTAAGTTTGAGGAGCTCTTTATAGATCTTGGATATCAGCCCTTTGTCTGTAATGTCATTTGCAAATATCTTCTCCCATTCTGTGTGTTGCCTCTTTGTTTTGTTGACTATTTCCTTTGCTGTGCAGAAGCATTTGATCTTGATGAAGTCCCAAAAGTTGATTTTTGTTTTTGTTTCCCTTGCCTTTAGGGACATATCTTGAAAGAAGTTGCTGTGACCTATATCAAGAAGTTACTACCTATGTTCTCCTCTAGGATTTTGATGGATTCCTGTCTCATGTTGAGGTCTTTAATCCATTTTGCGTTTATCTTTGTGTGTGGTGTAAGAGAATCGTTGAGTTTCATTCTTCTATACATAGCTGTCCAATTTTCCAAGCACCATTTATTGAAGAGACTGTCTTTTTTCCACTGTATTTTTTTCCTGCTTTGTCAAAGTATATCTGACCATAGAGTTGAGGGTCCATATCTGGCCTCTCCACTCTGTTCCACTGGTCTATGTGTCTGTTTTTATGCCAGTACCGTGCTGTCTTGGTGATCACAGCTTTGTAGTAAAGCTTGAAATCAGACAACATGATGCCCCCAGTTTTGTCTTTCTTTTTCAACATTTCCTTAGCAATTCGGGGTCTCTTCTGGTTCCATACAAATTTTAGGATTGTTTGTTCCAGCTCTATGAAAAATGCCAGTGAACTTTTTATCGGGGTGGCATTGAAAGTATAGATTGCTCTAGGCAGTATAAACATTTTGACAATATTTATTTTTCCAATTCATGAGCATGGAATGGTCTTCCATCTTTTTCAGTCTTCTTCAGTTTCTTTCATGAGTATTCTGTAGTTTGTGGTGTCCAGATCCCTTACTTCTTTGGTTAGGTTTATTCCACAGTGTCTTATGGTTCTTGAGTGTATAGTGAATGCAATTGATTCTCTAATTTCCCTTTCTATATTTTCATTGTTAGTGTATAAGAAAGCAACTGATTTCTGTGCATTGACTTTGTATCCTGCTACATTACTGAATTGCTGTATGAGTTCTAGTAGTTCAGGGATGGAGTCTTTTGGGTTTTCCACATAAAGTATCATGTCATCTAAAAAGAGAGAGAGTTTGACTTCTTCTTTGCCAATCTGAATACATTTTATTTCTTCTTGTTGTCTGATTGCTGAGACTAGGACTTTTAGTACTATGTTGAACAACAGTGGTGAGAGTGGGCCTCCTTGTCATGTTCCTGATCTCAGTGGGAAGGCTGTCAGCTTTATCCCTCTGAGAATGATATTGGCTGTGGGTTTTTCATAGATAGATTTTATGATGTTGAGGAATGTTTCTTCCATCCCTATATTCTGAAGAGTTTTAGTCAGGAATAGATGCTATATTTTGTCAAATGCTTTTCTGCATTGATTGGGAGAACCATGAGGTTCTTCTCTCTTCTCTTACTGATTTCTTCTATTGCATTGATTCACTTCTAATGTTGAACCACCCTTTCAACCCAGGGATAAATCCCACCCGGTCATGGTGGATAATATTTTTAATGTACTGGTGGATCCTATTATCTAGGATCTTGTTGAGAATCTTGGGATCCATATTCATCATGGATATTGGTATGAAATTTTCTTTTTTTTTTGGCTCTTTTCCTGGTTTGGAATAAAGGTAATGCTGGCTTTATAGAAAGAGTGTGGAAGTTTTCCTTCTGTTTCTATTTTTTGAAACTGCTTTAGGAAAACTGGTATTATTTCTTCTTTGAAAGTTTTGTAGAATTCCCCAGGAAATCAGTCATGGCCTGGGCTCTTATTTTTTGGGCAGTTTTTGATCACTACTTCAATCTTGTTACTAGATATTGGTTCATTCAGATTGTCAGTTTCTTCATGTTTCAGTCTTTAAAGTTTATATGTTTCCAGAAATGCATCTATTTCTTCTAGGTTGCTTAACTTAATGGTATATAACTGTTGATAATAATTTCTGATGATTGTTTCTATTTCCTTGGTGTTAGTCATGATCTCTCCCCTTTTATTCATAATTTTATTAATTTGGGTCCTCTCTCTTTTCTTTTGGATTAGTTTGGCCAGTGGTTTATTGATCTTATTCTTTCAAAGAACCAGCTTCTAGTTGCATTGATGTGTTCTACTCTAACTCATTGATCTCTGCTCTAATCTTATTTATTTCCCTTCTTGTGAATAAGGTAGGCTTAATTTGTTGTTGATTTTCCAGTTCTTTAAGTTGTAAGGAGAGTTGGTGTATTTGGGATTTTTCAGTTTTCTTGAGTGAGGCATGGCTGGCTATGTATTTCCCCCTTATGACTGCCTTTGCCATATCCCATAGGTTTTGGACTGGTGTGTCTTCATTCTTGTTGGTTTCCATGATCTAAATTCTTCTTTGATTTCCTGGTTGATCCAAACATTCTTGACCAGGATGGTCTTTAGCTCCCAAGTGTTTGAATTCCTTCTAAACTTTTTCTTGTGGTTGAGGTCAAGTTTCAATGCATTGTGATCTGAGAATATGTAGGGGATAATCTCAGTCTTCTGGTATTGGTTCAGTCCTAGTTTGTGACCCAGTATGTGATCTATTCTGGAGAAAGATCCATGTGTGCTCAAGAAGAATGAATATTCTGTTGTTTTAGGGTGGAATGTTTTGTATATATCTATGAGGTCCATCTGGTCCAATGTATCATTCAAAGCTCTTGTTTCTTTCTGTCTTTCTGGATTTTCTGCTTAGATGATCTGTCTATTGCTGAGAGTGGCATGTAAGATCCTCTATAATTAATGTATTCATATCAATATGACTCTTTATTTTGTTTAGCAGTTGGCTTACGTAGTTGGCTGCTCCCATGTTGGGGGCATAAATATTTATAATTGTTAGATCTTCTTGGTGGATAGACCCTTTAAGAATGATGTAGTGTCCTTCTGTATCTCTTACTAGTCTTTAGCTTAAAATCTAATTTACCTGATATGAGAATCACTACCCCAGCTTCCTTTTGAGGACTGTTGGCATGAAAAATGTTCTCCATCCCTTCAGTTTCAGTCTGGATATAACTTTAGGTTCAGAACATGTCTCTTGAAGATAGAATATGGACGGTACTGTCATTTTATCCATTCTTCAAACCTGTGCCATTTTAAGGGAGCATTTAAGCCATTCATGTTGAGAGTGATTGTTAAAAGATACATTTTTATTGACATCATGTTGCCTATGATGGCCTTGCTTCTATAGGTTGTCTCTGTAAATTTCTGTTCTATGTCACTCTTGGGTTCTTTCTTCTTTTATAGAAACTCCCCCCGCCCTACCCTTGATATTTCATATAGTGCCGGCGTGGTGGTCACATACCCTTTTAAACCTTGCTGGTCTTGGAAGATTTTTTATCTCTCCATCCATTCTGAATGTCAGCCTTGCTGGATAAAGTATTCTTGAATGCATGCTTTTCTCATTCAGTGCCCTGAATATGTCTTGTCAGTCCTTTCTGTCTTGCCAGGTTTCTGTAGACAGGTCTGATGTTATTCTAATAGTCTTCCCTCTGTATGCAAGAAATATCTTCCCCCCAGCTGCTTTTAAGGCATCCTCTCTGATTTTATGATTTGTGAATTTCACAATTAAGTGTCTAGAGGTTTTTCTAGATTCGTTGGTATTGGAGTGTGTCCTCTCTGCCTCTAGGACATGAACACTTGTTCCATTCCCCAGACTGGGGAAATTTTCACCAACGGTTTGTTCAACTATATCTTCTAGTGTTTTCTCTCTCTCCACCCCCTCAGAGATCCCAATAATTATGATGTTGGAACGTTCCATGGCATCATTTATTTCCCTAATTCTGTTTTCATGGTTTCTAAGATGTTTGTTCCAGGCCTCTTCCTGAACATTCTTTTCTATCAGTTTGTCTTCTAGATCACTAATTTGATCTTCTGGCTTGGTTACCCTAGCTCTTAGAATATTTAGATTAGATTGGATTTCACTGATAGCATTTTTAAGTACAGCCAGATCAGCCCTCACTTCTTCCCTTAGAGATTCTATGTTGCCACTAATGATCTTTTCCAAATTAACCATTGCCTAGATAATTGTTACCCAGATTTCCATTTCCAATATATTGTTTATGTCCATATGCAATAGTTCTGTGGCAGAGGTCACAGTCTCTGAATTTTTACTCTGTTTAGTGTTTCTCCTAATCATTTTGGTACGAAGTGGTTGAGGTGATGTATAGCTGAATATATCAACCACGATCCAGGCAAGGTGCACCTTAGAAAGTTTCAGAGCAATCAGAAGTCACCACCAAAAATAAAGAAAAAAGAAGAAAAGAGAGAAAGAGAGAGAGAGGAAAAAAGGGGGAAAAAAAACCCAGCCAAATGAGCCCCAAAAGTAAATTTTATAAGCTACAAAAACAAAAACAAACAAAAAGACCAACAAAAGTAAAAGACAAGAAAAAAAAAAAGAAAAAGAAAAAGAAAAATCCAGCCAAAATGAACCGCAAGAGTAAGATTTATACAGTAGAAAAACAAAAACAAGTACACAGAAACACTGACAGAAGAATAAAATGAGAAGGTGGTTATAAACATTTGGTGTGAGTGAGGAAGGTTATTTAAGTTCCTCTCGAGTGTATCTTGTTCTCTTTGTTAAAGGACTCAACTTTCTAGAGATACAGGGAAATTAAAACTGGTTTATATATAGGACTAGTATTAAATGGGAAAAAGGAGTACCTTGAGGTTTATATCTATGTATATATATTTAAAGAAAAAAGAAACACAGGTATATGTATGAAAAAAGTTCAGGTTAAAGTTATTATGGAATATATTGTATTAAACTTCTAGTTTTAATGGTAAGTAGGTTAAAAAATAAAAGAATTATGAGAATGAATTTAATAAAATAATAAATAAAGTTGTATCTATGAAATATACAGGTTTGGGGGGAATACTGGAAGCTTAATATATTGTTTTCCCCTGAAGTTGTGGTTTTACAGTTTTATGGGGACCCTGTGGTTATTGGTCTCTTGTTTTTTTGCCTTGTCTTCTGGGGGAGGGATTTACTGCATTGTTTTTCAGTCAGTCTTTTTTTGGGCTGAATCGCCCTGCCCCCTATTAAGGGGCTGGGCTTAGTGGAAATCAGTTTTTCAGGCATTTTTTTCCCTGGAGGTTTTTGTTCTTTGGTGGCCTTTTGAGGTTTTTTGGAGGTTTAGTGCAAAATAAACTGTCAGCACCCCGTCCTTTGCCTTAGAGAGAAATCTCAGTCTGCCCCTCTCTGGATGGTCCAGAATACACAGACTCACCCTCTTCAAACTCCACTGAACACTGCAATCTTCCACAGGTGGTGGGCCCTTCCAGCCACTGTCTCAGTGGTCCCCAAGGCCCCCGCTTGTTTCTGCACTCCTGTGCCACTAAAACTGTGAGCTATATTGGGCCAGGTGAGCACGATCCTGGTGACTGCCATTGCTGGAACTGCTGTCTGAGACCATGCCCACACCAGGTGCATTCAGACCCACCAGCTTGAGGGATGCTTCAGGTCCAAGGACCTCTGGCTAGAGCCTGTGCCAGGCTCTCTCAGGTGCAGGTGGGGGTGTGTGCAGTCCCAGCGGTAGTGCAAGCAGCAAAAAGCTGCAGGCTCAGGGACCACCAACTGGCTCCCCCATGGGGCTCTCTCAGACATAGGTGGGCACCAGCTGTGACTGCCCTTGAACTAAGGGCTTGTGTTCATGCCTGTGTCAGCCCGAATCTAGCAACTGCCCCTTAAGACCCTTTGTTCTTTTGTGTGCTTTTAACCGGACTCCAAGTTAATGCTGGTCTCCAAGCACAGGGCACTTTCATATTGGGGTATTACTTTCTAATATATCACTTCTGGTGGCTCCCTCCCCCTTCTGCTTATCCTCCAATAACAGTTCTAATGTTCCCACTCTGCTTTACCTCTCCACTGATGTCTTCTGCCCCCCGTAGAGATTCCAAAGTGTATAATCTTATATCTCATGCTGATTTCATGGGTGTTTAGAGTGTTCTGGTAGATACTTAGCTCAATTCAGGGGACCAGTTGAAACAGGGTCTCCTACTTCTCTGTCATCTTGCCCCTCCTCTGGATATAGGATTGTAAATACTCATTTAAACTAATCAATGAAATATATATATATATATATATATATATATATATATATATATATATAT
>NW_022631115.1:2327230-2424704 GCF_010015895.1 Lontra canadensis
ATATATATATATATATATATATATATATATATATATATATATATATTTTAATATTATATTCTTTTTGCTATCATATATTTTCTCTGTATGTCTGGGTTTTCAATTCATGCACTAAGATACAAAGGGAATTTAATTCAATGCCTAGAATTTCATCTTTCCATGAAGGGTCTCTTTAACTCTTCCCTTCCTATGGTATGCAGAATTCTAGGATTGTTCCCAAGGTCTATGTCTATGCCATATACTCTCCATAGCATTCTGTTCATCTGAGTGTAAGCAACACTGCAAATATGATGGGTTATCACTCTCATGATTAGGTTACTAATTTGTTGATTTTGTGTTATCAAAAGGAAGATTATCCAGGTGGAGGTGACCTAATCAGGTAGCTCTTAGAAGGTACTGGGTCTCCCTGATGTCCGATGCACGAAGTGTGACAGGGTGAGTGGAGTAGCCTTTAGGAAGGGCAGTCCTTGACCAATAACTAATAAGACAATGTGATCTTAACCCTTCAGGCACAAGGAAGTCAATTCTTCAACAACCTGAGGGATCTTGGAATCAGATCCTTCCCTAGTTGAGCCTCTAAATAAAGACATAGTCACCTGGCACCTTGATTTCACCTGGCCCCTTAATTTCAATTTTGTGAGATCTTGAGCAGAGGATCACTTATAGTGTGTAATGTGCCAGATGCCTAGCCCACAGAAACTAAGAAATTTTGTGTGTGCTGTTTTAAGGTGCTTAGCTTGGGGTAATTTATTACAGAACATTAGACAGTTTTGCATTCTCTGTCTTTAATTACTCATGGTCATCTCATGCTGGCAAAAGTGTATTTTTCCTATTAGAAAATAAAACATCCACAATCACTCTGTGAGTAATCTACTTTTTCATTCATTTCTCAGGTAACCAGGGGCTGTCTTGTCTTTCTAATATCTCTTGGTAGGCTATTAGCCACCTTTAGCCTATCTAAAAAGCTGATTAATATTCCTTAGGAAAAGTTCTCTTTGGATGAATTTTGCTATTTTGCTGTTTCTGGTGGAATGAATTCCATCAGTTTCAATCATCCATTGTATACTTGAGTTTGGAGATATATATATATGTATATGTATACATATATATATATACATATACATATATATATAATTTTATATATCCAAGGTTTTCATGCTTATGATAATAAATATTTCTATAGTTGACAATCATCCTATAGAGGGTTGTGCAAAAATGCTTATCTGTGAATTACCATTACCAGTAGGAGCTGTTAGGTTTTGGAGAATCTACCTTGTGTCAGATGAAATACTTATTCTTCATAGGAACCTAGTGAGGTGGTTAGGGTATAAGTACTTCATTCCACAATACTCAGCTAGAAAAAAATTAAGTGCCCATTGGATCTCAGATGTGGCTAATTCCAAAACCTTGTGTCTATTCAGTTCTATAAATAAGCAGCACAGAATAAGGGTAACAAAATAAGGGATATATAATTTACCACCTAACAGTGGCAAAAGTCCTTTAATGTTTATAGGAATCTAAAGATTTCTTTTCACTATCTTATTTTTTTAAAGGACTCTGACTGCAAATAATAATTAAAATAAATATTTAGACTTTGACATTGAATGTTTTTGACATTGAATGTTAACATCATTAAGTGTGTGGACTGAAAAGTATTTTATAGGACGCCTGAGTGGCTCAGTGGGTAAAGCCGCTGCCTTCGGCTCAGGTCATGATCCCAGGGTCCTGGGATGGAGTCCCTTGCTCAGCAGGGAGCCTGCCTCTCTCTCCGCCTCTGCCTGCCTCTCTGCCTGCTTGTGTGCTTTCTCTCTTTCTCTTTCTGACAAATAAATGAATAAAATCTTTAAAAAAAATTAAAAAAGTATTTTATATACACATTGGTCTCAGGTTTTCAAAATATATTTGGCGAAAAGATCAGATAGAAAACAAAAGTTCTGGATTCTCAAAAGTGCTACTCATATAAAGTTTCCTCTTTAATATGCTCATTCTGGCATTCAACTAATATCTAGTTAATACCCACTTTATTCCATGCACTCTTTCAGATGTTTGGTGTGTATTAAAAATCATTATGGAAAGCAAATTATGTTCCAAGGCCGCAAGACTTGTTTTTCTTTATCTCACACTTTCATATTCTTGTTTTTCAAAAGCTTATTATTGTTTTAGTTATAATTTTTAATAAAGAGTTTATATTATTTTCAGTTAGGGTTTTGATTTTCTCAGATATATCCATTCATAATTTATCTTCTCTTACTTAAATGCCATTTTTTTTCTTTATTTATTTGGCAGACAGAGATCACAAGAGACAAAGAGTCAGGCAGAGAGAGAGGGGGAAGCAGGTTCCCCACTGTGCAGAGAGCCCAATGCAGGACTTGATCCCAGGACACTGAGATCATGACCCGAGCCAAAGGCAGAGGCTTAACCCACTGAGCCACCCAGGTGCCCTAAATGTCATTATTTTTAAAAAGTGGTTTCCAACAAAATAGACTCAGAATGAGCTTTGTGATAACCAAAAACATTTTTTTTCAGTATTTAACATATTGTCCTCTTAGTTTGAAATTACATGAAAATACCTAGATGCTAATTATTATTATCTACTATTGCCCATATACAGATTCTAAGGTGAGATTCTTTTTTGTCCTAAATGAATGTGTTGCTAACCAACTCACATCCAACATCTCTCATTTTTATGTGCATTCTTGAAAATTCTTTGAACCAAAGACAAGTATAATAGAGGCAATCGTGGTCATATTCAATGAGTTAATTCAAAAGTGTGTTTTTATTAAATTTATATTGATCAATGATATATACAAAATAAACATTAGAAAACCATGTATAAGGTCTCTATTCTTCCAAACTCAAAGACTATTTTATGACTAGGTATACTATTTGTTAATTAATTTATTTAAAAATCAGGGAAAGATTAAACACATGACTCTTCACCTGGGGATATCACTCAACATTTAATGCACACATAGCATTACACAAATATCTTTATTTCTGTAATATCTACAATAAAATCTTCTGACATCTATATGCCTTAATATTCACTTTACCAGAGCATAGTGTTAAAAACAAAAACAGGGGCACCTGGGTGGCTCAGTGGGTTAAAGCCTCTGCCTTTTGCTCAGGTCATGATCCCAGGTTCCTGGGATCCAGCCCCACATTGGGCTCTCTGCTCGGTGGGGAGCCTGCTTTCCCCTCTCTCTCTGCCTGCCTCTCTGCCTACTTGTGATCTCTGTCTGTCAAATAAATAAATAAAAATCTTTAAAAAAATAAAATAAATTAAATAAATTAAAAAATGAAAACAAAAACAAAAAGCAAAATCAGAAACAAATAATTTTGAATATTTATCATGTCCCAGGCCCAGGTATGTACTGTCACATATGAAATTAATCTAAGTTAACCTTAGAATTTACAATAGGATTTTAAGTTGGGTATTTTCATCAACATGATTTTATATTTTGTTGCCAGACTGGGCAATTGCTGATTTTCTGTGCCAGGTACACAGAAATTCTAGGATTTGATTAATTGGTGAGTGACAGATATGTAAAGGTTTGTTTTTTCCCTCTTTATTTAAGAGGTTAATTAAAAAGTGAGTTATTTTCATGTTTTGTGTGTGGTTAAGATGCCTTGACATGGGGATATAATGGTTGTAGACATCACCATTCTTTAAAAGTTAACTTGAACATCTATCTCAAATTCAGCCTTTTCACTACATTATTGCTACCCTGAAAGAAATTGCTAAGTCTAGATTTGCAAATGTCAGACTAAAACACATGGTAGTTTGCTGGAAATAGTACAGACTATGTATTTTTATTTTATATATAATTTCTAAAAATATTTTATTTATTTTTTTGAGAAAGAGAGAGAGCAGGGGTAGAAGTAGAGAGAGAGGGAGAGGGACAAGCACATTCCCCACTGAGCTCCGAGCCTGATGTGGAGCTCAATCCCAGGACCCTGAGATCATGACCTGAGCCCAGGCCAGATGCTTAACCACCTGAATCACACAAGAACTTCCGTAATATATTTTTGACTCATCCTTCTGCTAGGTAAGGAGATCCTGTAGCTGCTATACTCATCAAAATTCAAGAGAAATTGGTATACTGAGAAATCGGTGACATGTTATACTCACCCTACTGAGTAACTGATGATGGTGAAGGTGAGAATACACATCATTTACTGGGTGAGTTCTATTTGTTTTATATTTCTACTTATCACTATCAGTCTTAAGTAAATTCTTAAATTCATATATTAATAGTTTTTAACAAAAGAAAATAAATACAATTTCACCTTTTTCTACATTTACTCCCTGGAAATTTTATTCTGGGTCATGACATTAAGTATCATTTATATGCTAGTTCTCTGATTTTTATCTTCAGGCATGACCCCACTCCCAAATTCCAGACTTCTCAATACAACCTGTATTAGACTTTTCTTTTTTGTTGCCTATCTTTACAAAAGAGTCATATGTCAGTTAATCGACCTTAGAACTGGATGAATTCAGGTAAAAAAAATAAAAATGAGCACTTGCCTAGCTTTACAGTACTTTACAGTAAGTACTATACAGTACTTGTTCAGCTTTTGAGAGTGAATTTCTTTGTGATCAGTACAAATAATTAGACTACTATATTCTGACTGGGTCATAGAAGCTACTGTCTCAGACTCAAATTATCCTCTTTTAGATTTGATTAGAATTTATCTGTGAAAAAAAGGGGTAAAACAATACAAAGTAAAAAACTAGTATTTTTCTTTATATTTTCTCAGTAGAAATATTGTTATCCTAATTAGACTTTCTAAAGCCTACCTATTAAACCACTACCATCCCTAATGTTAGAAAATTAGTCACACAAAATATGGAGTTGTGCTTATCTTTTTAACCCTAAAGTTTATAAATAGAGTATGGACAATTGTTTAGAAGCTTGAAGGGAATTTTGTTTTTGTTTGAATCATTAAGTAGATTACTAATTGGATTTGGAAGAACATAACTCAAATTGTATCAGGAAAAGCAGTACCAAAAAAAAAAAAAATTTGCTGGTCTTTAGCCCTCATTATTTCATCTGCTCAGTTTGACTTAACAATTCACTCCGTTGGCAAGGTGACAGTAATTAGTGCTGGAAGAAATTCATCATGTTTAACATCAAGTCTAAGAATGAAAGAAGTGCCACATTTAAGATCATACACAATAAATGTGAAGAACCAGCTACTTGAACACATTCACAAGTCAAGAGGTTCAAATACCATTTTGTTCATTTTGTTGAAGAACTTGAAGTTAAAAAGACAAGGCTTTAAAACATTGGCTAGTCAGCTAAATAATCAGGCAACTGACTGGGAAATAGAATGTTCACATCAATTAGGCTCTCATGTCTTTAATTGAATGAGCTTGTGATTGGCTTTTTTAGCCTATGGAATGTTCCCAGTGCTCAGCAGCATCCTTAGCTTTGCAGCCACTTCAATGTCCATAAGCAAGTTTCTGACTCTGGAGCTTTCTTGCAAAACACCTCAAGGACCACAGTCCCTACCAGTTTCCTATCAAATTATTCTATTTTCACATTCTGGTATATAGGCCCTTCAAAATGCACGTTCTTCCCATTATCTCCATTACAGAAGATACACACTAGGCACAGTGTAAACTAGATGCTACAGAAGGAGAGCTTATTTGTTGAGACTTCCTTGATATCACTTGAGATCCATCACCAGAAATTCCCTCTTTGTAATTTATATTCATACTCACCAAAATTCTCCATCTTCTGTAGGATGCACTTTACATTATTTCTCAGTCAAAATTCCCTTGATGGGACCATTGATGGTGACCACTCCTGAAGATCAAGCCTCATGTCCCTTCAGGTGGGCACTCTCCTGGTGGCCTGTGCTTCTTTTCACCCTCTACATTAGTAGCTCTGTGGAGCTATATAAACACACACACACACACACACACACACACACACAGCTTTCTGGGCTGTAGCTGGATGCTGTAGCACCATAATTAATTATGCTGGCATGGCATGGCAGCTGGAGCATTAGAAATGATGTGCCTCTGATAGCTACTGGTTATATGCAGTGGTGATACTCAGGGGAACAAAAATCAATTTGTCCTGTCATACTATGCTTATTGTTACAATTTAATAAATAAAACCCTTAGCAATCTATATATTCTATTGACACTTCAAAAGTATGTGGTATAGGAGAAGGTCCAAGATGGCAGAGGAGTAGTAGACTTTAATCTCATCTGGTCTCAGAAATTCATCTAAATAGCTATCAAACCATTCTGAACATTTATGAACTCAACAGGAGATCAAAGAAAGGAACAGCTGCAACTCCATGACCAGAAAAGCAATCACTGTCTGCAAGGTAGGAAATGCGAAGAAATAAACCCTAGATGATGTAAGGGAAGAATAGATCATTGTGGGAGGGAACCTCCATCAGCCAGCTACCAGCAATGATAGAGTAGAGGAAAAAAAACAAACAAACAAACAAAAAAAAACAGAACTTTTAGAAGTCTGCTCCAGTGAGGGACATCCCTCTGGTGGCTAAGCAGGGATAGAACCAACACTGGGTCAGTGTGGTCTCAGGATCCTTGGGGTCCCAGGAAGATTGAGGGTGCCTGAGTGTGGCAGAGCTACCATGTAACTGTGTAGGGAAGCCAACTGCAAAGAGTGAGCTCAGGAGTAGGCTGTCAGATCAGAGTTGCCATATACCATGATCTGCAGCACAGTCAAGCCATTGCTCTTCAAGCAGGGGCCCAAAAAGCAGCAGAACCAGGAAGACACCCCTTCCTTCTTTGGGAGGAGTGGCATGAGAGCATGCCACAGGAGTCTGCTGGGTTTGAAGATTCCAAACAGCCTTGTGTGCCCATGATAGAAACCCTCAGTCATGGATGAGTTAGCACAGAATGAAGCGGAGACCAAGAATAGATGAGTGATTGACTGATTTTATCTGAGGGTTCACTGAGGAGTGTGCTTCAAGCTCTCAGCTCTTATTCTCATCGTATGAAGCTGCTCAGAAAGCCTCCAGGGAAAAAGCCACACACAGAACAAACCAGAGAAGATTACTTAGCCTGGCCCCCTGGAAAGGACAGTGTAATTCCACCTGGGGGAATGACACCTGGGAATCAACGGAACAGACCCCTTCCCCAGAAGATCAGCAAGAACATCTAGCCAAGACCAAGTTTACAGATCAATGAAAACTACAAAACTCCAATGCTAGGGGAATACAGCATGAAGAATTCATGGCTTTCCCCACCCCCCATGATTCCTCAGTCTTTCAACATTATTTTTTTAAATTTTCTTTATTTTTCTTTTAAAAAATTGTTCTTCTTTCTTTTTTCAAGCAACTCCTAATCTTACTAACTCCTTTTCTAAAATCCCTTTCTTTAAATTTTATTTTATTTTTTCAGTGTTCCTTTTTAATTTTAATTTTTAAATCATATTCTATCTCTTCATTGTATTCAACCTTATTTTGTGTATATATTATATATTTGTGTGCGTGTGTATACATATATTTCTTTAAAATTTTAAAGAATGCAGTTTCTTCTAACAGACTAAAATATGCCCAAAATCTAGTGTATGGCTCTGTTCTATTCACCCACTGATCATAATCTCTCTCTCTCCTCCCCCTCCCTAGTTGCAGATCTCTTCTGATTTGTTTAGGGTATATTTATCTGGGTTTTTGTTGCCATTTTACTATTTTGTTCTCTCATTCATCTATTATTCTCTGGACAGAATGAGAAGATGGAAAAACTCACCTCAAAAAAGAGAACAAGAGGCAGTACTGACTGCCAGGGACTTGATCAATGAGGACATTAATAAGATGTCAGAACTACAGTTCAGAATAATAATTATATAGAGAACAGCTGGGCTTGAAAAATAATAGAAGATACCAGAGAATCCCTTTCTGAAGAAATAAAAGAACTAAACTCTAACCAGGTAGAAATTTAAAAAGGCTATTAATATGATCCAATTAAAAAATGGAGTCTCTAACTGCTAGGATAAATGAGTCAAAAGAGAGAATTAGTGATACAGAAGACCAAGTGATGGAGAATAAAGACACTGAGAAAAAGAGATAAACAACTACTGGATCAGGAGGGGAGAATTCAAGAGATAAATGATACCATATTGCAAGATAATATTAAAATAATTGGGATCCCAGAAGAAGAAGAAGAAGAAGAAAGAAAGAGAAAAGCAGTATATGTGAGCAAGTTATAGTGGAGAACTTTCCTAATCTCGGGAGAGAAACAGACATCAAAATCCAGAAGACACAGAGAACCTCCTCAAAATTAATAAAAATAGGTCAAGACCCCAACATCTAATAGTAAAACTTACCAATCTTAGAGATAAAGAGAAAATCCTGAAATCAGCTCAAGACAATAGGTCTGTAACCTATAAGGGTAGAAACTTTAGATTGGCAGCAGACCTATCCACAGAGACCGGGCAGGCCAGAAAAGACTGGCATGATATATACAGACCACTAATCGAGAAAAATATGCAGCCAAAAATATTTTATCCAGGTACAATGCCATTCACAATAGGAGGAATGATAAAATGCTTCCAGGAAAACTGAAACGAAAAGAATTGTGAACACCAAATCACCCCTACAAGAAATATTGAAAGTGGTCCTCTAAGCAAAGATAGAGCCCCAAAGTAACATAGACCAGAAAGGAACAGGGACAATATACAGTAACTGTCACCTTACAAGCAATACAATGGTACAAATCCATACCTTTCAATAGTTACCCTGAATGTAAATTGGCTAAATGCCCCAATCAAAAGAAACAGGATATCAGGTTGGATAAAAAAGTAAGACCCATTGATATGCTGTCTGCAAGAGACTCATTTTAGACCAAAAGACACCAACGTATTGGAAGTGAGGGGTTGGAGAACTGTTTCTTATGCTAATGGACATCTAAAGAAAAATGGGACTCAATCCTTATATCAGACAAATTAGATTTTCAACCAAAGACTGTAATAGGAGATGAGAAGGGAAATATATCATAACTAAAGTGTCAATCCAACAATAACAACAAAACAAAAAGTAACAATAATAAGTATTTATGCCCCTAACATGGGAGCAGCTAATTATATAAGCCATTTAATAACAAAATCAAAGAAACACATTGACAATTACACAGTAATACCGGGGATTTTAACAACCCCCTCACTGCAATGGACAGATTGTCTAAGCAAAAGATCAACAAAGAGATAAGGGCTTTGAATGACACATCAGACTAGATAGACTTCACATAAACATTCAGAACATTTCATGCCAAAGCAACGGAATATACATCCTTCTCCAGAATAGATCATGTCTGGGGTTACAAATCAGGTCTCAACCAGTACCAAAAGATTGGGATTATTCCCTGCATATTTTTGGACCACAATGCCTTGAAACTGGAACTCAATCACAAGAGGAAATTTGGGAAGAACTCAAATCCATGGAAGTTAAAGACCATCTTTCTAAAAAATGAATGGGTCAACCAGGAAATTAAAGAGGAATTTTAAAAATTCATGGAAACAGGGGTGCCTGGGTGGCTCAGTCATTAATTGTCTGCCTTTGGCTCAGGTCATGATCCCAGCCAGGGTCCTAGGATAGAGCCCCACATCAGTCTCCCTTCTCAGCAGAAGACTTCTCCCTCTCCTACTGCCCCTGCTTGTGTTTCCTCTCTCACTGTCTCTCTGTCAAATAAATAGATACAAATCTTTAAAAAAATTCATGGAAACAAATGAAAATCAAAACAATTGTTCAAAATCTTTGGGATGCAACAAAGGCAGTCCTAAAAGGGAAATATAAAGCACTACAATCCTTTCTCAAGAAACAAACAAACAAAAAAAGAAGTCTCAAATACACAACCTAACCCTACACCTAAAGGACCTGGAAAAAGAACAGCAAATAAAGGCTAAACCCAGCAGGAGAAGAGAAATAATAAAGATCTGAACAGAAATCAATGAAATAGAAACCAAGAGAACAGTTGAACAGATCATTGGAATTAGGAGTTGATTCTTTGAAGGAATTAACTGATCAAACTTATCAAAAAGAAAAGAGAAAGGACCCAAATAAATAAAATCACGAATGAAAAAGGAGACATCACAACCAACACCGAAGAAATACAAATAATTTTAAGAACATATTATGAGCAACCATATGCCAACAAATTAGACAATTGGGAAGAAATGAATGCATTCCTAGCAATGTGTAAACTACTAAAACTGAAAGAGAAAGAAATAGAGAAACTGAACAGACCCATAACCAGCAAGGAAATTAAATCAGTAATCAAAAATTTCCCAACAAACAAGATCCTAGGGTCAGATGGCTTCCCAGGAGAATTTTACCAAACATTTAAAGAAGAATTAATAGCTATTCTTCTGAAACTGTTTCATAAAATATAAATGAAAGGAAAACTTCCAAATGAATTCTATGAAGCCAGCATTACCTTGATCCCGAAACCTTATGAAGACCCCACCAAACAGGAGAATTACAGACCAATATCTCTGGTGAACATGGGTGCAAAAATTCTCATCAAAATACTAATCAGTAGGATCCAACAGAACATTAAAAGGATTATTCACCAGAACAAAATGGGAATTATTCTTGGGCTGCAAGTTTGGGTCAATACATGAAAATCCATAAATGTGATACACTACATTAATAAAAGAAAGGACAAGAACCATATGATCTTCTCAATAGATGCTGAACAAGCATTTGACAAGTATAGCATGTTTTCTTGATTAAAACTTTTCACAGTGTAGGGATAGAGGGGAATATAGGTCAATATTGTAAAAGCTGTATGTGAAAAACCCACAGGGAATATCATTCTCAATGAGGAAAAACAGAGAGCTTTCCCCCTAAGATCAGGAACATGACAGAGAGGTCCACTTTCACCACTGTTGTTCAACCCAGTATTAGAAGTCCTAGCCTCAGCAATCAGACAACAAAAGAGAAATGAAAGGCTTTCGAATTGGCAAAGAATTAGTCAAACTCTTGCTCTTTGCAGATGATATGATACTCTAGGTGGAAAAGCCAAAGAACTCTACCCCAAAACTGATAGAGCTCATATAGGATTTCAGTAAAGTGGCAGGATATAATATCAAATGACAGAAAACCATTGCATTTCTTACATTAATAATAACACAGAAGAAAGAGATATTAAGGAATTGGTAACATTTATAATTGCACCCCAAAATATAAGATACTTAGGAATAAACGTAACCAAAGAGGCAAAAGATCTGTACTCAGAAAACTATAGAATACTCAGGAAATAAATCAAGAAAGAAACAAAGGAATGGAAAAATGTTCCATGTTCACAGATTGGAAGAAAAAATATTGTGAAAATGTTTATGCTACTTAGACCAATCTACACATTCAATGGAATCCCTATCAAAATACTATCAACTTTTTTTTTTTTTCATGGAGCTGGAACAAACAATCCTAAAATTTGTGTGGAATGAGAAAAGACCCAGAGTAGCCAAAGGGATGTTGAAGAAGAAAACCAAAACTACAGGCATCACGATTCTGGACTCCACGCTATATTACAAGCTGTCATCATCAGACAGTATGGTATTGGCACAAAAATAGACAAATAGATCAGTGGAAAAAATAGTCCAGAAATGGACCCTCAACTCTATAGTCAATTCATCTTCAACAAAGCAGGAAAGAATATCCAATGTAAAGAAGACAGTCTCTTCAACAAATGATTTGAGGAAAATTGGATAGCCACATGCAGAAGAATGAAACTGGACAATTTACACCATACACAAAGACAGACTCAAAATGGATGAAAAGCCTCAATGTGAAGGAGGAATCCATCAAAATTCTACAGGGAAACAAAGGCAACAAACTCTTTGACCTCAGCCACAGCAACTTCTGGCAAGGCAAGGGAAACAAAGCAAATATGAACTATTGGGACTTCATTAATAAAAGGCTTTTGCACACACACATGCACACACACACATGCATGCATGTACACACACATGAAGGCCTTTGCACAGCAAAGGAAGCAGTCAACAAAACGAAAAGACAACCAACAGAATGGGAGAAGATACTTGCAAATGGCATATCAGATAAAGGGCTAGAATCCAAAATCAATAAGGATCTTATCAAATTCAACACAAAAAGAACAAAGAATCCAATGAAGAAATGGGAAGAAGACATCAATAGACATTTCTTCAAAGAAGACATCCAAATGGCCAACAGACACATGAAAAAATGCTCAATATCACTCAATCAGCTGGGAAATACAAATCAAAACCACAATGAGATACCACCTCACACCAGTCAGAATGACTGAAATTAACGAGTCAGGAAACAACAGATGTTGGGGACAGAAAGGAGAGAAAGGGGAACCATCCTACACTGTTGGTGCAAACGCAAGTTGGTGCAGCCACTCCACAGTATGGAGGTTCCTCAAAAAGTTGAAAATAGAGCTATCCTATGACCCAGCAATTGCACCACTGGGTATTTACCCCAAAGATACAAATGTATTGATCTGAAGCCCAGTTGTCCATCAACAGATGAATGGATAAAGAAGATTATATATATATATATACACACACACACACACACATAATGGAATACTACTATGCAGCCATGAGTAAAAAAGAAATCTTGCCATTTGCAAGGATGTGAATGAAGTAGAGGGCATTATGCTAAATGA
This sequence comes from Lontra canadensis, assembly GCF_010015895.1. Classification (NCBI taxonomy): domain Eukaryota; kingdom Metazoa; phylum Chordata; class Mammalia; order Carnivora; family Mustelidae; genus Lontra; species Lontra canadensis. The sequence goes on from NW_022631115.1 coordinate 2,339,874, forward strand.
AAGCGAAATAAGTCCATCAGAGAAAGACAGTTTCATATGATCTCAATGATGTGTGAAATTTAAGAAACAAAACAGAGTATCATAGAGGGAAAAGAGGAAGAAATGAAACAAGAAAAAACCAGAGAGGGAGACAACCATAAGATACTCTTAATCTCAGGAAACAGAGGATTACTGGAGGGATGGGAGATTGGAGAATGGTGTGGCAGACTGATAGACATTGGGAAGGTTGTGTGTTGTGGTAAGCACTGTGTATTGTGTAAGACTGATGAATCACAGACCTGTACCTCTGAAATCTATAATACATAATATTTTAATAATAAAAGTGCACATAATATAGGATTACTTGTAACATTATAACATTTAGTAACTTTATTTTATGTATTAAGCAATTCAAAACAGTATAAAAACCTTTTTTTAATTTTCTATGGAAGTATATATTGCTACCTTTACTATAAATAGGTTATAAGTATATGGTAGAATCCCTTACATATAGCATCCCTTACATCCTCTATTAGTTTAGGAAAAAGAACAATTATAGTTATATATAAAATGATGCATGTATGATCTATTAGTTATACAGTGCTTCTCAAAAGCCATTTGTTGTTTTGGTGTCATCACTGCATTGCCAAATATATTACATAAACAAAAATAAACTCTCTGGTGCATTACCATCAAGTGTCAGTGGCAATGGCAAGATTTTACTTCAAAGGCTGACCTGAGTCCTAGAGACACACCAAGGTATGTGAAACAGTTGGAGATGGTAAGGCTGGGCTCATCAGGAGAGTCTTCACAGGCCTCAAAATAGGAAAGTCCAAATCATCCTGACCTTCTTTGGATGACACACTGACAAAATGATGGTAAGAGACACCACTCTGGCCTGATGAGTTTTCCTTTTTTTCCTTTTATTCTCTCTCCTTTCTGTTGGCAAAGGGGCAATATTCCATTAGAGTTTAACTCAGTGACTTTTTTTTTTTCTTTAAGTTCCTTAACTTTGTTTTTACCACTTGAACTTTTTAGTGGGGAAGCTGTGTTTTTTTTTTTTTTCTCACTTTGCTAAATGGTTATACTTTTGTGAATGATTTTGGCATGGATTATATGTCTTGAATTCCCAAAGAACATTCTGGCACAGTTGTACATCTGTTCCTCAATTGACACACAAATTCTAACACTACTCAAGCCAGACAACAAGCTGTAGAAGTGAAAGTTTTTATTTGATAAGGAAATAAGCAATTATTTACAATATACTACATATTATTTAGAAGATATAAGTTGATTTATATATAGAAAATGCTATAAATAATACATCCACATGGGAAAATTTCAAAATGAATTAGTACAGGATTACAAAGATATATGTTTCTGTCTTATGAAGGCCAACAGACTATTTCCCCTTAGACTGAACTGGTGTCACCCATGGTGTTATGGGATATAAACCAGGCCAGCCAGACTCTAGGCAATGAAATGAGGTTTGGCAATAAAGTAAGGATGGATGCCTTCCTCTTCATTGATCACTCTTAATGGAGGCAGTTAAACTAACATGTGAAACCAGAATGTTAATGCCTTTTACTTTAACACTGGGCATTCTCCCTGATATATGAAATGAAACATGGGATAAGCTTGATAAGTTCCCTATATAATCAAGCAATATGAGAAGATAACCATTGTTAATCATTTCTCTGATGGAAATAAAAAGTATCAAAATTAAATATTCTTTTGTCCTCAAAGTAGTTTTCAGTATAACAAAGACAAGTCACAAATTTGGTTTAGTTTGTAAAAATTAAGTCACCTTTTCAAAATTACAATTTTGAAAATTCAGTTCTTTAAACTTTTAGGTTCTGCTTATAAATGTTAGTCTAGGTATAAATCTATCAATTTTTAACAATTGTATTAATTGGGGCCTTTATTCTACTCATAAACTTAATTACCATTTTAACTATATTTATAAAATATTACTTTCTCTTTAAGTACAGCTGTGTTATGACTAAGAAAAGGTACTCTGTATTTGTAGAAATCTTATAAATTAATCATATTATTTATATTTGGTGAAAGTTATTTTAAATGTCAAATATTAAGCTGTTAAGTATTTAAATTATATGTAATCTTTGTAACACTTCTACTTAACATTGTAAACCTTCTTCAAATTTTGATGTATGTATTCTAAATTTCATTTAAAATCTGATTTCTTTTTCAAGTAGGCTAATTTTTGTTATAATTTTTAAGCACATAAAACATCAAGTTTTCACAGATTTCTAAATACCAGTACATTAATACTGTGAAAATTAATTATTTTAAAATTCTTTTTATTTTTCCAGTGCTCCAAGATTCATTGTTTATGCTCCACACCTAGTGTTCAATTCAATACATCCCCTGCTTAATACCCACCACAAATTCTTGAGAAACAATTAATAGCTAACTTCTTGGTTAACAGAGCTATGTATCAGAAATTCTGGTTGAGTTAGGACTGAGAGCTTTAGATATGAGGGCAAATCTCATCAGTGAGTTTGTCCTAATGTCTTTTCTAATAGTCATCATCCACAAACTTCCACACTTAGAAAAGAGCTGGGCTGGTACTTCACTGGCCATAGACCTTTCGTTGATGCAGGCACACAACTGCAACACACTGTTTGGCCATCTCCAAGTGCACAATTTACTACACTGCTACATAAATCGTTCTGAATTTATCATTCTTTGTTTCTTAAGAGGTATAAATATATTTTCTTAAGACACGCACTCTGGGAAACAAACTGAGGTTTACAGAAAGGAGGTGGATGGGAGTATGGAATAACATTTTAATGACTATTAAGGAGGGAATGTGGTGGTGATGGGCACTGGGTGTTATATGCAACTAATGAATAATTGAACACTACATCAAAAACCAATGATGTCTGTACTATACAGTGGCTAACTGAACATAATAAAAAATAATAAATAAGTAAATAAATAAACAAACAAAGCCACAAAAAAGAGAGATATAAGTAAATAAATAAAATCTTAAAAAAAAAAGATGTCAAGGGAAGGGGCATATGATGAATAGTGTTGAGTTTACTTGAGGTGTAAAATAATGAAATAATTGTTGATATCCAAAAAAAAAAAATGAAAGACATTTAACTCTACTTCCTAATCTAAAGACATTTGAACCTGATGAAATCCAAAATATAGAATTATTTTGTAGGACCACATGACATTTATGAACAGTGAAATAGTATGCTGTTGAATTCTGTATCTTCTGTGGCTTTATATTACCCTTTTATGACCACTTCTAATATCCACTGATGAGAAGAAATGCTCCAAATCTGAAATATTAAATCTCAAGTGACCCCTACAAGAAATATTTATCATATTAAATATTTAATTGTTAATATAAATCACATAGTATTGCTTTATCTTAATATATAGAAATATGTTACCAAATTTTTGTGATCTGATCCTTGGTTGGACTGGTCTGAAGCTTCAAGGGTTCTTCCTGTTAAAGACTCATTATACTGGGTCACCTGGGTGGTTCAGTGGGTTAAAGCCTCTGCCTTCAGCTCAGGTCATCATCCCAGCATCCTGTGATGGAGCCCCACCTCAGGCTCTCTGCTCAGCGGGGAGCCTGCTTCCCCTTCTCTCTCCCTGTCTGCCTCTCTGCCTACTTGTGATCTCTGTCAAATGAATAAATAAATCTTAAAAAAAAAAAAGACTCAGTATACCAGTACCTCCTCTCTCTTGATCCCAAATGTGGTTCCAACTTGCATTTCTATGTGGAAGTTGAAGGAGGGTGCTTCCCAATTAGGAGTGAGCTATGCCGCATACATATGCAGACAACACATTGGGCTTTCTGAACACAGAAAGTCCAAAAAGATGCACAAAAACCACATTAATTATCTATAAATTATTTTATAGATTCAAGGGCACTCTAGTGAAAACCCCAGAAAAAAAATTAATTAACAATTTGTAGCTTGATTTTAATATTCATGTTAAAATGCAAATGCTCAATCAATCTTATAAGGAACAAAACTGGAAAACTTAGACTAGCTAATCTCAAAATATAATACTATAGTTACCGCCAGCAGGCCGCAGAATGAGTTAGCAAACCAAAGCAAGAGCCAAAGAGCCTCAGTGGTGCTGGTCAGTGTGTTAGAATTCTCATCACAACACCACTCTGCAGGAGCAGGATAGATCCTGCTTAAAATTTGGTTGCATGTCAAGACTGATGACATCCATACATACCAAGAGGGTGTGAGATTTATTATTTACATAATGAAGACTCTGGTGAGTAGCATAGTAAGCATCTTGAGCAGGTAGTAAATGGTTTGAAAAGGCAGAGAGAGGGGACTGGTTTAGGGTCTTTATCAAAATTAGGAGTGGGACCAGAATAAGACACTTACCTGCATGCCTTGAAACCCTCACTGACACGAAGGAAGGAAGCACCTAGGCTTTCTCATCAGCTTTCAGATATGGGGCATAAAGGGAAAAAGGGGGGATGAGGCTTAAAAGCTGTTAGCAGTCAAACATCAAAAAATGGAGTCACACTCTATTACAGCTTTGAAGAAAGCAGTTACTGAAATGATAGCAAAGGAAACTGTACAAACATATAGCATTGTAGTAAATATTGTGCACTGAAGAGATAGAATATGGTATTTACTAAGTCCAATTTAAGTTCTCAGATTAGAAATGATTTCTCCTAGAATCAATAGCTTTTAGAAGTAAGTATATAAAGTGTTCTTCATTGGTTTTTGGTTAGCTGCAACTTCCAAGTAGCATGCTACTAGTGAAAGAAAAATACAAACACTAAAGCTTCTCAAAAGAATTGCCTTACAACTATGAATCACTACACTGTGCTGGAATTCTTTCTCTCTCTAGACTACACTTCTTCATCTCCTAAACTCTCTCCTCTTCTTCTAAAACACCACTCAATATTGAATACTCTAGGGTTTGGTCATGAGCCTCATCCTTCTTTTTTAATTCCTTCTTTCTAGATCAAGGATTGTTAAAATAGAGGCCCTGGTCCAAATTCAGCCTGCCACCTGTTTTTGTATGGCCCCTGAGTTGAGAATAGTTTTTACATTTTAAATGGTTGAGGAAAGGAAAAAAAAAAAGCAGAATCACATTACATTATACCTGAAAATAAAATTTCAGTGCCCACAAATGAAGCTTCATTGGAACACAGCTACACTTCATTTAGGCATTATGAATGGTGGCTCCAACAGCACTGCTACAGCACTGAGGAGCTGTACCAAAGGGGATATAAAATGCTCCCATAACTCCACACTGCTTCTTGGCACACTGCAAGCAGATATTTCCACTCATCTATATATGATGTGATGCCAGTTCAAAATGCAACTATAAGAGGCGCCTGGGTGGCTCAGTGGGTTAAAGCCTCTGCCTTCGGCTCAGGTCATGATCCCAGGGTCCTGGGATCAAGCCCCGCATTGGGCTCTTTGCTCAGCGGGGAGCCTGCTTCCTCCTCTATCTCTCTCTGCCTGCCTCTCAGCCTATCTCTATCTGTCAAATAAATAAATTTAAAAAAAAATGCAACTATAAGAGTGCCTAGTTCATATATGGAATTTCTAAAATTACACAATTCAAATTTTTTTAGTTCTTACATGTATATATGTTTTATCATTGCCACAGTAGAAACACTATGTGAAGTTAACTCAACTGTTCTATTTCACTTTTTAATGTATTCAGTCCTACCAGCATTCTTCCTTCAATTTACCAATGAGTGAGGCATCACTATAGGGAAAGGCATTACAGTTGGTTTTATTTTTCCGTTTCTTTGAGTGCCATTTTTCAGCATAAGTGGTTGGTGACTACAGGGAAATGATATGAGCAAGAAGGGTAAGGATAGGGTTCCCCAGAATGCCACAGTCTCAAAGTCAGTTCTGGTTTGAACAAGTGTACCTACATGAGCTGTCAGTATTCCCACTTAATCAGTCATAGATATAAAGTCCCTATCTTGTACTTTGATTTCATTCATCTCCCATGCATCATGAGTTCACTGTGCCCTTGGGGCATTACAAACACTATATGAAAACAGGGTAACAAGGAATAGTGATCGTTCATATTGCATATATCTCAAGTACAAAAAATATTTAAAAATCAAGGTTATAACAGCAATGCCTAACACCAAGTGCTAGGCACTTCTAAGTGTGGAGTCATGCACTGATACATAGGATACATGCCCATGAAGACAACTTTGTCACTGGATTGTAAGTAATGTAAACCTGTTTTCTACATGTCATGGGCTATCAAAAGTTAAAACATGAAAGTGATCTCAGCCCCCTTGCCAGTTTGCACAATAAATATGTGTTCCAAGTTAAAACTACGGTTCCAACATTCATATTTCAATACAAATAAAAAAGACATATTGATATTTCAAAATCCATTGAATTGAGCAATTGAGGAGCTTCCATTTTACCTTTGAGGAGCTTCCATTTTACCTTTGAGGGAAGTTAATCTGCAATGCAATGGCATGCTGAAGGTAAAATATCAAGAGAAGAATAATAGACCCATTAATTACTTTCCAAAGAACAAATATACTCATGCACTCATAGACTCATATCAGTATTTGTCAGTCTATCTGTGTAAAAAGATATATTACATACAAAACATGTAAAATCTCATTCCACATTATCAATAACATGGGGTGCCTGGGTGGCTCAGTGGGTTAAGCCTCTGCCTTCGGCTCAGGTCATGATCCCAGGATCCTGGGATGGAGCCCTGCATTGGGTTATCTGCTCAGCAGGGAGACTGCTTCCCCCTCTCTCTCTCTGCTTGCCTCTCTGCCTACTTGTGATTTCTGTCTGTCAAATAAATAAATGAAATCTTTAAAAAAATTATCAATAACAAACAATAGCAATTGATTTTGAGTCTAGAGAATATTAATTTTAAATCTTAATTATGTGAAATTATATCCCCCAAAAGGACTCCCTTTTTCTCATTTGTAGATTTATATAACAAAAAAAGCAAACCTAATTATTAGGTTATATCTTTTTTATACCTTTTTTATTTTTTTATTAACATATAATGTATTATTAGACCCAGGTCTGTGAATCGCCAGGTTTACACACGTCATAGCACATACCTTCCCCGATGTCCATAACCACACCACCCTCTCCCTACCCACCTCCCCATGGCAACCCACAGTTTGTTTTGTGAAATTAAGAGTCTCTTATGGTTTGTCTCCCTCCCAATCCCATCTTGTTTCATTTATTCTTTTCCTACCCCCCAAACCCCCCATGTTGCTTCTCAACTTCCTCATATCAGGGAGATCATATGATAATTGTCTTTCTCTGACTTATTTCGCTAAGCATAATACCCTCTAGTTCTATCCATGTCATTGCAAATGGCAATATTTCATTTCTTTTGATGGCTGCATAGTATTCCATTGTAGATATATACCACATCTTCTTTATCCATTCATCTGTTGATGGACATCTAGGTTCTTTCCATAGTTTGGCTATTGTGGACATTGCTGCTATAAACATTCAGATGCCCATGCCCCTTCAGATCACTACATTTGTATCCTTAGGGTAAATATCCAGTAGTGCAATGGCTGGGTCATAAGGTAGCTCTATTTTCAACTTTTTGAGGAACCTGCATGCTGTTTTCCAGTGTGGTTGCACCAGCTTGCATTCCCACCAACAGTGTAGGAGGGTTCCCCTTTCTCCACATCCTCGCCAACACATGTCATTTTTATTAGGTTATATCTTAAATTTTATACAAACACATAAATATATATAAATATATATATAGTAATAAATGAGTTTTTAAAATTTAATTTAATTCAAATTGTGTGTGTGTGTGTGTGTGTTCCAAAATTCATTGTTTATGCACCTCACCTAGTGCTCCATGCAATATGTACCCTCCTTCATACCCACCACCAGGCTCACCCAACCCTCCACTCCCATCCCCTCCAAAACCCTCAGTTTGTTTCTCAGAGTCCTCAGTCTCTCATGGTTTGTCTCCCCCTCCAGTTTCCCCCAACTCACTTCTCCTCCCCATCTCCCAAAGTCCTCCATGTTATTCCTTATGCTCCACAAGAAAATGAAACCATATGATAATTGACTCTCTCTGCTTGATTTATTTCACTCAGCATAATCTCCTCCAGTCCCATCCATGTTGATACAAAAGTTGGGTATTCATCCTTTCCGATGGAGGCATACTACTCTATTGTATATATGGACCATATCTTCTTTATCCATTTGTCTTTAAGGGCATCTTGGTTCTTTCCACAACTTGGTGACTGTGTCCATTGCTGCTATGAATATTGGGGTACAGATGGCCCTTCTTTTCACTACATCTGTATCTTTGTGGTAAATACCCAATAGTGAAATTTCAGGGTCATCAGAGATCTCTATTTTTAATTTCTTGAGGAATCTCCACTGTTTTCCAAAGTGGCTACATGAACTTGCATTTCCACCAACAGTATAAGAGGGTTCCCCTTTCTCCACATACTCTCCAACACTTGATGTTTACTGTTTTGTTAATTTTGCCTATTCTAACAGGTGTAAGGTCGTATCTCAATGTGGTTTTGATTTGAATCTCCCTGATGGCTAATAATGATGAACATTTTTTCATGTGACCATGAGCCATTTGTATGTCTTCTTTGGAGAAGTGTCTGTTCATGTCTCCTGCCCATTTTTTGACACAATTATCTGTTCTTTGGGAGTTGAGTTTGAGGAGTTCTTTAGAGATCTTGGATATCAGCCCTTTGTCTGTGGTGTCATTTGTGAATATCTTCTCCCATTGCGTGGGTTGCCTCTTTGTTTGCTGTAGAGAAACTTTTGATATTGATGAAATTCCAAAAGTTAATTTTCACTTTTGTTTTCTTTGCCTTTGGAGATGTGTCTTGAAAGAATTTGCTAAGGCTGATGTTGAAGAGGTTACTGCTTATATTCTAGGATTTTGATAGATTCCTGCCTCACATTGAGGTCTGTTATCCATTTTGAGTTTATTTTTGCATATGGTATAAGGGAATGCTCAAGTTTCATTCTTCTATACATAGCTGCCCAATTTTCCCAGCACCATTATCCCAGCACTCTTTTTTCCACTGTATAATTTTTTCTGCTTTGATTTTTTGACCATAGCTTTCAGGGTCCATATCTGAGCTTTCTACTCTGTTCATCAGTCTATATGTCTGTTGTTGTGCCCCTAGCATGCTGTCTTGGTGATCACAGTTTTGTAATAAAGCTTGAAATCAGGCAACATGATACCCTTGGTTTTGTTTTTCTTTTTCCATATTTCCTTAGCAATTAGGGGTCTCTTCTCGTTCCATATAATTTTAGGATTGCTTGTTCCAGCTCTGTGAAAAATGCTGTTGTAAGTTTGATTGGGATGGCATTGAGAGTATAGATTGTTCTAGGCAGTATAGACATTTTAACAATGTTTATTCTTCCAATGCATGATTGTCTTTGATCTTCCAAGATGGTCTTCCATCTTTTTTGTCTTCTTCAATTTCTTTCATGACTGTTCTGTAGTTCCTTGAGTACAGATATTTTACCTCTTTGGTTAAGTTTATTCCCAGGTATCTTATTGTTCTTGTTGCTATAGTAAATGGAATTGATTCTCTAATTTGCCTTTCTGTATTTTCATTGTTAGTGTATAAAAAAGCAACTGAATTCTGTACATTGAGTTTATATCCTGCCACATTACTGAATTGCTGTATGAATTTTAGTAGTTTGGGGGTGGATTCTTTTGGGTTTTCCATATAAAGTATCATATCATCTGTGAAGAGAGAAGTTTGACTTCTTCTTATTCCTATATATATTTCCACTGTTTATGGTGTATAATCCTTATTACATGTTGTTAGATTCAGTTTACTAGTATTTAATGAGGATTTGTGAGCCTATATTCCTAAGGGATATGGAAGGAAACTGGTGATCTTCTTTTTTGTTTTATGTTTTGATTTTGGAATCGGAGGAATGCTGACCTCATAAAATAAGAAAAGAAGTGTTCCATCCTTTAGCACTTTTGGGGAAGTGTTCTTTTTTACATATTTAGTAGAATTTACCAGTAAGCCATTTTGACCTGGATTTTTGTGGGAAACTAATGCTACTCAACCTCTTTATGTATTACAGATCACTTCAGATTTTTATTTCTTCCTGAGTCAGTTTTGGTAGTTTGTGTTTTTCTATAAATTTGTCCATTTCATCAAGTTTTTTAATGTGTTGACCAAGTAGTGGTTTGTAGTATTTCCTCGCAAACCTTATTTTAAGTTTCAGCAAACTTTTTAGTGGTGTCCCCTCTCCCATTCTTTATTTAAAAAATTGAATCTTCTTTCTTTTCTTTTGTCACTCTACCTAAAGATTTACTAATTTTGTTATCTTTTCAAAAAAATAATTTTTGGTTTCATTGATTTTTCTCTGTTGTTTTTATATTCTTTATTTCATTCATTTTCACTTTAATCATAATCTTTTCCTTCTCTCTGATACTTTAGTTTTCTTCTCTTTTCTTCAATTTTTGTAGGTGGCAATTAATTAATTAATTAATTAATTATATGTATTTATTTGTTTATTAGATTTTATTTAATTTTTTCAGTGTTCCAAGATTCATTGTTTATGAGTGCAGTGCTCCATGCAATACATGCCCTGCTTAACACGCACCACCAGGCTCATGCCCCACCCCCTCCCCTCCAAAAGTTTGTTTCTCAGAATCCACTGTCTCTCATGGTTCATATCCCACTCCAGTTTTCCCCAATTCACTATTCTTTTCCTTCTCCTAATGTCCTCCATGTTATTCCTTATCTTCCACAAGTAAACGAAACCATATGATAATTTATTTTCTCTGCTTAACTTATTTCACTCAGCATAATCCCCTCCAGTTCTGTCCATGTTGATACAAAAGTTGGGTATTCATCCTTTCTGATGGCTGTGTAATAAGTAGGAATTTACAATATTAATTTGAGACTTTCTTTTTTTTGTTCTTCTAAAGATTTATTTATTTATTTGAAAGAGAGAGAGTGGGGGAGGGGCAGAAGGAGAGGAAGAAAGAGAATCTCAAGCAGACTCCTTGCCAAGAACCAAGCATGGAGCCTTATGGAGGACTTGATCCCACAACCCTGAGATCATGACCTGAGCTGAAATCAAGAGTCAGTCACTCAACCAACTGGGCCACCCAGGTGCTCTGAGATTTTCATTTTTAATGTACATGTCATAGACATACACTTCCCTCTAGGTGCTTTCTAGTTACATATCAATAATGTGACACACTGTGTTTTCATGTTCATTCATCCAAAAGTCTTTTTTATTTTTCCTCCTGATTTTTGACTCACTGATTAAAGACTGCTATATGATTTCCACAAATTAGAATTTCCCAAATTCATTCCTGCTATTGTTTTCTAATTTAATTATATTTTAGTCGTAGAACATGATTTGTGCAGTTTCAATTATTTTCAGTTTATTGTTGGATAATGTTACATGTGCACTTGTAAAGAACATTTTCTGCTATTGTGAGTTGTGTGTTGTTTACATATCTGTCAGGTCTCATTGGTTTACTTGAAAATATTTTCTTTGCTTCTGCCACTGTACTCAGGTTATTAACAATCAGAACATGATAATAATAAAAATACTAGTTATTCCAGTCCTTGTTAACTTAAGACCCATAGTCCTGTACAAACCTCATAGTTGGCTTTTAAGATGTCTGCAAACTCTTCAAAATAGTATTTTCCCCAAAGAAATGGAAACCCAGTATCGGTAAAAATAACTTGCCTAATTTCACAGATGGTGGCAAAGATAAGAATAAAAGAAGGTGGGTTTCTTGATTCCCTTCAATACTGTTCATTTTATTATATATTATATCAGCTAGGGAAAAGTTATTACTTTCTCATTTGTATATTAATGAATAAAAACTACTAGGCACTTATTCATTATTTCTCGCTTTTAGTTCCATCTATACCTACATGGGTAAATTTGTTATTTGTTTTAAATCACGTTATTTTAAGAAAAATATTCACAAAATTATAAAAAAAAGTTATTATAAGGGAAAGAAATTGGAAAAAAAAATAAAATGACTCTAATAAGAAGTATTAACAAGCACTCCCAGAGAAAAGAAAGAGTTGTATTTGAAAGGAGATGAGGCAAAGAAAAAGTTTTATTTGAAAAGAGATGAGGCAATGAATAATGGTGAACCCACTGTAATACTTATTGTTGCTCAAAATTTATTTTTCTGTTCTGGTAGATACTTCTAGGGTGCTATCCTACACAATTCTGTCCTTCTAGACACATAGGATCATTTTTTTAATTAATTTATTTATTTTTAGAGCAAGAAAGAGAGAGAGCACACATATGTGCATGAGTAAGGGGAGGGAGAAAGGGAGAGAATCTCAAGCAGACTCCCCACTGAGGAGGGCAGAGGTTTACATGGGGATCAGTCACATGATCCATGAGATAATGGAAATCACCAGTTGGACACTTGTAACTGAGCCATTCAGGTGCCCCAGCACATAGGATAATTATAATTTCATACCATCTTGCTCTTGGGCAAAGCCATGTGGTTAGTTCTGGCCAATCAGTTATGAGCAGAAATGGTACAGATTCTTTCTGGGCTAAAGTATTTAGCAGCTGATGTGAGACTCTGGAATGATAGTCTGTATTCAGTGCACCTTCATGAAATTCTGTAGGAAAATGTTTTAAGAACCCCAGGAATTCTCTAGGATGCCTCTCATTATTTCCATGCATAATGTAGAAAGAGAAAAAAAAAAAAACTAAAACAAAGCAAAATGACTGGAGACAAATACCATGCAGGACTGAAGTTTTGGGCCATTCCACAATGTAAAAAGCCAAGACTACCAGAAGTCCTGTCTGAGAGCAAGGCAAATATGGAAGAAGGAAGCCATGGGCATTGACTACAACTGTTTGGCCTATTGCAGATATGAGGACTCATGTTTTCTATTGTGGCCTTGTATGCCTATTTGTGTATGCAAGTCATTTTTTTCTCCTCCTTCCTCTCTATTTTTTAATTTTATTTCCAATTTAACACAGCTTAAATTTGCAATCTCATATGAAAGTAATAGAATTTTTGCTGGGACATGACCAAATCTGAGACATAATTAATATAACCAGATAGGAACAAAGACTCTCAGAGCTATACTTCTCCTCACTTTGGGAAATGAGAGCTTCTTCACTTGTAGGAAGGACAGCTGTATCCTTTTAGGTGACAACATGGAAGTATGTTGTTGATGGACAAGAGTTTAAATGTGTATAGAAGGGCACATGTAGAAATTGGCTAGATTGTACCAATTATCAGTTCTTGGTGTCCAAATCTAAATCTGTTTTTTATTGCCTTTATGATAATAGTGATGATTTTCTCTAGGATTTCTCCTTTAGTGAAAGCATAGTACTTAGTTTGCTAGTTGAGAAAGCTATTGGAACATTGTAAGAGAAAATATTTTTAGTTTTCATGGGCTTGGATTTCACTATTCTGGCTACTGTCACACACTCTGGCTACTTCCAAAGGCATGTGTGTGGGGACCTCAGAGAACTTGGTGGTCTGGTCCAATTTTGCATCTAGAACACACATTCCCTTAGTGAGATCATAGTCTTGGTCCTAGACTGTTGACTACTTTACCATACCTCTCCCAATACAGACCCACATTGCCCAGGTCTTGCAGCTCTGCCTGCAAGTGGGCTCTTTGCCCTAAAACTCTGTGCCCACCAGCTACCAATCTCAGATCACATGTACCTCAGAAGAATTGTGTTGTTGTTGTTTTTGGCCTTCCTAAAAGAAACATGGAGTACCTCCACACTCATGCTACTCTGCCAAGGGTCACAGCTGTGAACAATTTCTGGCTCAGGCAACTCAGGGACAAGTTTGAGAGTGACAAATGACCAAGTTAGGATTTGAACCTAAGAAGTCTGGCTCCTGAAGATCTAAGTACTTTGTGTGATATTTCCATAGGAACTATACATGAAAGACAAATATATTCAGATTCTGCACTAAGGAATTGGATTCCATATAGATTGGAGGGGCAGAAAGACCTGCAGACAGACTTTTAGTATAATGTGGTAACTACAGTAGTAGAGGACAATCTAGATGGGACAAAAACACAAAGGGAACTAAACTAGCCCAGGAGTACAGGATAAGATTATTCTTGAGCCAAACTGAAAGGATGAGTAGGAATTATTTTGAAAACAAGTCAGGGAAAATAAGCCTGATATAAATGATAGCATTGATTTATTTATTCAACAAATACTTATTTCTATTCTGCTATGTTCTATCCTTAGACTAATGGTATAGCTATAGACAAAATAAGGAAGAGAAGAACATGGAGATGTTTGTAATTTTACTTCTAAAACAAAAAGAAAATAAACTAAACCAAGATGGATGTTAAAATTGATTAGTGGTAAGTTTGCTCAGATATAAGACAAAAATAAAAGCATTTTCTTGGAGGCTCATAAGGAGGATAAGGATTTGGGCAAATGTGGAAACCACTTGCATTTTGCAAACTATGAGGGGAGTCATTATACAGGTATATATTTATACCTTTAAGAGGCTGGGGGCAAGGACAGCCCAATGTGAGGATGACAAAGAAATGCCAGGTGAGTGGTGTTGAGAACAGGGTTCAGTGCCCTGGCTTCCTAGAATCCATCTCATGTTTGCTGGGTACACCTAATTTCTTTCCACATTAGGGGCTGAGCTAGTAGCATCATAAAAATCAATGTATACCATTTTCCTCTAGCCAAGTGGTGGCAGACACTTAATGCTTCTGATAGGACCTCCAGTCGTGAGTTAAGTGATCCAGGAATAAGAAAATGGTTGGAAATCATGGATTTTACTAGGGATATTTTCAAATTTACCTTTTGCCATGGAGCCTCCCAGAGCTGCCTTGCTCTCTATCATTTTTCTTAAGCTTGGTTCTTTGTCTTCACATTGATCTGTGAGCTACTTGGTATGTGTCTAAGAATTCCTTTCCTATGCTCATTAGCTAGAATAGCTTTTGTTTGGAACTGTGGAAGTTTCAACCGTACAGAAGGAAGAATGGACTTGCTGTTTCAAAGCACTTTTCAGTTTTAATTTACTGGAATTTACTGTACAGCCTCATAAGTTTCCTGTCCATGGAATCCATTTCTTTAATGCATGCTACAGCTCTTCTGTATCAGTGACTGTTTTAGATTAATGAAATTGACAATCCAATCATCTTTTGTCATGTCCTATTATTCACAAATCTTAGACCACATATTCAAATTGTTCCCTGTTCTCAATTTTCAATGTTGCCCATTTTTAATCTTACATATCCAAACTCTTATTTTTCAAGATATGAATTTACATTTAATTTTATAAATATACATAATTTAACTTTTACTTACTTTTAATAAAATTGGAAATAAATGAAATCATCTTCCTAAGATTCAAATGAGAGCACATCGTTTCAGAACCAGAGTCTACAAACAGATCCTCAAGAGAAGAACATAACTCCTACCTTACTTAGGATTCAAATATGTTGCAAATTTGGAAAAGTATAAAAAGATCTAAGATAAGGTTGAGCAAGAAAGAAAGCTCTTCATTGAGATTTTCCATTTTTCATAGTTTATGTCTTCAATCCACTATTTCTTACCATTCAGCTCTGTCAATAAACAATTATCATAACATCCTTGATCATATTCTTATGTAGTAAATGAGAATAAAAAGCAAAACTAACTTCATGTCACAAAAGATAGTGTTGCCTCAGGATACAAACTGAAATATTATTCATTATGACAACTTTAAATACTATAATTCCCTGGAATATTAAATATGAATATTTTATGTGCAAAATTAAGAATATATGTTTTTTCATGGTATTTTGCCCTTCTTGAATTCTCTGCTTTTAAAATTTATAGCTCTGGGACGCTTGGGTGGCTCAGTCGGTTGGGTCGCTGCCTTCGGCTCAGGTCATGATCCCAGGATCCTGGGATCGAGTCCCACATTGCGCTCCTTGTTCAGCAGGGAGCCTGCTTCTCTCTCTGCCTCTGCCTGCCACTCTGCCTGCTTGTGCTCTCTCTCTGACAAATAAATAAAATCTAAATAAATAATAAATAAAATGTATAGGTCTTACACCAAAAACAATGACTGAATCCTAAAAATGGAACTGCTCTCTGGCTGCAGCCAAAGCTAAGCTTCTTTAGTATAATGATCATTATGTCAGCATAGAAAATGCCATCACACAATGAAACCAGCTGTCAGTCTTTACCATGTAATAAACATTTTCATATCAAATGAGTTGTTTCAAAGCATTTTTCATTTTTAATTTATTGAAAAAGTTTGACCCTCCATAGCCTCCCAAAGCTAGTAAATGTGAATGAAATTAATGTCTCAAAATCTTTGCCCCTGTCATTTGTTTCTATTTAGCAGAAGGGAGAGGGGGAGGGAGAACACAAAATATCACCCAAATGTCAAGACAAATTTATTTTGATATACTTCAGATATTCTGTGTCTATTTCAAAACTCTTTTCTGATGTCTACT
Organism: Lontra canadensis; assembly: GCF_010015895.1. Lineage (NCBI taxonomy): Eukaryota > Metazoa > Chordata > Mammalia > Carnivora > Mustelidae > Lontra > Lontra canadensis. The sequence goes on from NW_022631115.1 coordinate 2,356,297, forward strand.
AAAGTAATATTGCTTAAATAATTTTATTTTGAAGCATTTTATAGAATAATAGCTTTGAAGAGAGAATGTTGGATAAAAATAAAGACTAGATTAGTTTTAGAGTCAGAAATTGTCTCAGTTGTGGATGAGATTTGTTTGTCTCATACTCTTGTGACTGAGGAGTTATGCAGAGAAACCTCATGAGGAAAATGCCATAACCCTGTCATCATTCGTTTGAACCCTCTGGCTCCCATTTGCCTCATCTCACAAGTCACATGTAGTTATTGTCCAAACAACAGCTAACCTGTTTTGTAATTCTGTATATATAGCTACATGGAAATTTACACTAAATAGTGGGTTTATGGTTTTGGTTAATCACCCCCTCCCCAAGAAAAGTCCAGTTTTCTGTAGGGTCTCTTATATGTGCCATAACTATAGGGCTAAATTTGTATTAGAGTATATGCCTCTCAGTTATTTGCAAGTTAATGAAACTCTACCTATTGTTTTCTGCTTTTTATTTTTAAGATTTTATTTATATATTTATTTATTTGAGAGACAGAGAGGACATGAGAGAGAGCAGGCAGGGGATAAAGGACAGAGGGAGAGGGAGAAGCAGACTCCCCACTGAGCAGGGAGCCCAGATGCATCCCAAACCACAGACCCTGGGATCATGACCTGAGTCAAAGGCAGACACTTAACCAACTGAGCCACCCAAGGGTCCTTACCTCTTGATTTCAATATAACCTGATGTATTAGGGGAGTTGGTAATTGCAATTTTTAACAAAAAAAATAATAAGAAGAACAATAATGTGTGATAGGAAAATATACCACAATAGAATATGTTTATTAATTTCTTTTTTAATATTAAGATATCTATGTTGGAATTTGTGTTGTTCTCAAAGTACTTTTGTCACTGTAACAGGATTTCAATAAAAGTTGGTAATGCAACAAAAAGATAGTGTCCTTTATGACTGCCAAGGAAAATAGTTTGATTAAAGAAAGAAGCAAGCAAACAAACTTCCCTAATAAGCTTTTCTGGAGTTGAGGACACCTTACCATAACAATGGATTTATCAAATACCATTGAATGAGAAGAAATTGTAAACTAAAATTACTTGGGCTTGAGTCTCCTGGGTGGCTCATTCAGTTGACTATCCAACACTTGGCTCAGCTCATGATCTCAAGATTGAGCTCTACATCAGGCTCCACACTCAGCACAGTCTCCTTGAGATTCTCTCTCTCCCTCTTGCCCTATTCCCTGCACATACATGCATGCATGCTCTCTTTCTCTCTAAAGAAATAAATAAAGCCTTTAAAAAATTACTAAGACTTGACCAACTGAAGGTAAATATTCTCTTCACTGGGTTTCTCATTTCTGCTAATAAAAGTTCTCCTATAAATTATAACTTTTGTGTTTTATTTTGTTTTGTTTTACACTTTTCCCAACTCATAATGAAAGCTAATTGTGAGGTTGAATTGTCTTGTGATGCTTTCTTTTCAGGTAACCCATACACACAGTGACAGATGTACTTCCATTGAAAAAGAGACACCACTGAGACCTAGATGTGGAAGACTGTTGCATGTCAGACTGTTGCTGTTAAGTAAGGACTGCTGTAGATGATCTATCATCCCACTTCAAAATAATTTGGCCAGACACTGAAGTGTTTTAGGGACACTTAACAAATAGGTGTTTAGGGGCAAAAGTGTTATAAGTTTATAAACCCACTTAATTATCAAATTTAAATACTCTTGAAGGTCTACATTTGGACCTTTGTTTTTGGTGTTTTTCTTTGTACATATTTTTATTCATTCCAATATAACATACAGAAAAGAGTAGAATATTTAAATTTCCCTCTAAATATACTATGAAAAACTTTAGTCACTGTATCTCACAACTACTTATGAACTATTTTCTGAAAATATTTGGGGAAAAATTGTAGCTCTTCAGAGGATACTGACAAATGTTCTCCTCAAACCCACACATACAGAAATAAACTGGCACAGACAGACTTGATTTAGATCATGAGCAATGCTGTGCACTGGGGAGTCCATGGAAAAACTGGTTTGATAGTTGGGTTCTCATCAGCTTCTGCCTTCATTTTCTTAGTGCTCTTTCTTCATCTATCAAAGGAGGGTGATAATAATGAAACTAATCTCATATGGCTGTTGTTATTTATAAATGACAACAGTGCTGAGAAAGTACTCTACCTAGCATATATAATAAACTTTTTTCTCAAAAGATTTTATTTATTTATTTGTCAGAAAGAGAGAGAGAGAGAGTTTGTTCCCAAGCAGGAGGAGAGGTAAGTAGAGGGAAAAGCAGGCTCCCCACTGGGCAAGGAGCCAGATGTGGGACTTGATCCTAGGACCCTGGGATCATGACCTGAGCTGAAGGCAGACACTTGACCAACTAAGCCACCCAGGCGTCCATATAATTAACTCTTAATAAATGTTAACTGTCATGGTTGTTAAGTGTTTTTTTATTTCAAACATGATTTCAAAAGTTGACTCTATATTAGTTATTTTAGAAATGCTAGCAAAATTATAATGACATTATATATTCCTTCTCTAATTCCATTCTAATAGTCTACAACTGTATCAAACGAAATGAGGAAGGTTAAAGTTTTAACATTTTAGACAGCCATGTTACAAAAGGAACTAAAGAAAGAAACTTAGATTTAAAGTTTATTTCTAAAATAACTAATATAAAATATAATTAAGATAAAGTATAATAAAACTTTATTGTTAAGTCATGTCCCTTGAAATATGATAGTTATATATAATAAGCAGTTACAGTAATAAACAGTAATAAACACATTAAATACCACCCATAAAATTGTTTTATAAGTCTCTGAACTAATATTTAAATACATCTTCTACCAATTCTATAGTTTCAAAGATTTGATCGTTTTAAAACTGTTTGTAAATGTACTTGAAAATCGGTCTTATGTTCACTCATTCCATTTCTATAGTAGCACCTATCTTTGTTCTATTGCCTTATACTCCAGAGAGGAGCTTTATTCTTTTATAAACTGTGTTCCTAATATTTATAAATAAATATATTTGTAAAAAATTGACTCTACTTATGATCAAAAGAGTGAAATTAGCTTTGCTATTCACTCTGAAGATGTTCCCTCATGTACAACTTAGAATACTTACATTACATACTATAAAAATGCTATGTGGAAGGCATTCATGAATAGCAAATGAAATATATACTTCATCATGCCTCTATTGCAATGCTGAGTATATGTGTATCTGTGTTTGTTTAATGCATAATGTTTGGCATGCAACAATTGCTACATGACAAATGTTAGCCCTTTATCCCTCAAACAAATATTTGTTACAAAAAAAATGTTCATTATAAATTTGAATAATTTTTATTGCCTACCACAAAACTAGCTAAATGTATGAGTCTTACAAAGAATGAACAGAAATTGAAAAGTCCCCTCCTATGCATATGTATGTGTTTGAATATAAAAGGGTCATTATAGAATGGTAAATCAAAACTTTCATGATACTGAATTTTAAGGTATCAAGCTAGGATTAGGGATCTTCATATACCATAATTCATAACTCAAGAGAAAAAACATGTATGAGAGTCAATATTTCTCTTTTCCCATATGATTATATCATAGATGTCTGAAAGATTATCACCAGCAATAAAACTGGAATTACTTCCTTTCCAAATAAAATGTAAGAATATTGGCAATGTCATTTGGCCTTCTATTAACTTATAATGATGCATTTAATTTTATTTAACACAGGAAAAATATGATTATATTGGGATGACTATTGTGTCCTAACTCCTCAGTGCTCTGAATTACTTTGTCCAACCTGCTGTAACCCTCAGTGGACACCCTTCAAGTCACTGAAAAAGCTATAGTTTTGGAAAAGAAAGGGCTTCAACCTTCAAGAATGTTTGTGACATTGATATTTTGTGACAAACCACTCACCATTCTTTTTGGACTGTTGCAAAACACATATGGAATTATAAAGTGAGTCAAAATTTCTTCCTAATGCCTAACAATATGTTATGCTTTCTGACTGATGACAATAGGAACAATAGGAGCACACAGCAACAGGAGTACAAAATGGGGACATCGTAAAACATTCATGAATATTGAGTTAACCTACCCACATGGAGGCTGTGGACTGAATTTTTTGAGGTCCCATTCTGGTAAAAAGAATTTATGATTGCATTCATTTTTAATATTTTAAGGAATGAGATTGGAACTCAAAATTTATTTTTTCAAAAGTGACTTAAACATTCTGCCACACTATCGTTCAAATATATACTTCTTTCTTTTTCTTTAAATGTATTTATTTTAGAAAGAGAGAGTATGGGGGAGAAGGAGAGAGAATCTTAGACTCCACACTAAGCACAGAGCCCAATGTGGGGCTCAATCTCATGACCTTGAGATCATAACTTGAGTTGAAACCAAGAGACTGACAACTGAGCTACCCAGGCGCCCCATACTTATTTCTCATGACGTGAAGCACCTTGTTTACTTTTTATGAGGTGGAGAAGTGTTCCACATAAACTGAAATTAGACGACAATAACTAACTTAAGGAATAGTTTGCCATTTGCTTACTCATGTTTTATTTCCTGAAAATCAATGAAAAAAATATCAACAAAAACAAACAGGAATTTACATACTCCTTGGAGAAAAAACAACAACAATGAATTATCTTGTAGCCATGTAGTCATGGTAACACATGGCAATTACAGCTAGATTTAAATGCATTTAATTTAGCAGCAACTCACATCAATGACCGTGACAAGTCAACAAATTGATGAAAGTTCCTTGCTTTTGCAAATCAGCAAGTTAAAACAGATTTACTCTAGGGACACCTGGGTGGCTTAGTTGGTTAAGTGTCTGCCTTCAGTTCAGGTCATCATCAGGATCTTTGGATCAAGTCTTGCATTGGGCTCCTTGCTCAGTGGGAAGCCTGCTTCTTCCTCTCCCTCTGCTGCTTCCCTTGCTTGTCCAAGCTCTCTCTCTTTCTCTCTGACAAATAAATAAAATAAAATCTTAAAAAAAGATTTACTCTAATAAACATTCTCCACATGCCAAAAACCAACAAAAATCTTACCTGAATAAGCGAGCTTCTGTCTCTGAAATTCTGCCCATCCTGATACTCCACACTTCCTAAAACTCCTGTCCTCTTCTGCAAGAATGGACCAGACCAGCATAACTTTCTCCTATTACATTAAGTAACAAATTAATCTTTGTCTTGTTATTTAAGATAAGTGGCAATCTCATCATCCTTGACAATTCTAGAAATTTCAATGAGTTTGGTAACATTCTAAGAGATTGTTGGACCATGAGATGTCCCCCTGATCCATAGCCCCAAACTCTATTTTTATTCTTTAGATCTACTGCCAGTTACATCAGTTTTAAGAAAATCTGAGCTATGACTAATTTTATGAGTTCTAGTGCTGAATTGTTCTGTTAGAACAATCAGAAAATGGATTAATTTCATGAGTTCTTTTTGACAAACTTATTTTACAAAACTAGTATTTGTAATCACATAGATTATTGTATAAGACCATTAGATTTAGAGCTGTGTATCAGGGAATTAGACCTAGGTTTTGTGTAAAGTTACTTTAATTTGCAAGTAACTCATTTGGTAAAAAAATGAGACAGTGTCATTTTATTATCTAGTTTGCCAGTATACAGTTTAATAGAAGTAAAGAGTATTATTTTGTCATTAGCCTATTTATTCTGCTGCTTGTTTTGTTTATACTTTTTTGTCTATTGCTTGTCCTGAATTGTGCTGTTACCATTGAGTGTGTGAGGGAAGCTCTGTAGTGAACAACCTGAGGAATGCACCCAGTAAGTTTCCAATCCAACCCAAGCCAGTCCTGATGGCTAGTATTGAAGGATGATTAGACTGCCACCATATTCATGTGAAGGTGATTGGTTGATTATCACCTTCAGTTCCCTAAGAATCCTTCATGAGGTCATTCCCTGCTTTGTTAATATGTGAAAAAGTTACTGTGATTAGACCATAGTTGAGGATATCAGCTCATTGATCATTTGATCTTTGATAACATATATTGTGGATCCAGTATAGTGACCTGCTTTTTCAGTCAGTCAGGGTTTGTTTATGTCAACACTGCAAACTGTTTCTGCAAGAAAGATTACATCCTCATTATCTCACCATAAACCAAATTTTGAATTTATCTTCAAGAATGAAAATATTTTAATGAGTAAGAATTATGATGGCTATTATTGAGACTTTTTTGCATATCAAAATCATTCAGTGAATAGGAGCTCCAGCAAAGAAGAAAAACAGAATACCAAATATTTAAATGACATCTTTCTTTGATTTTTTTTGAGGACTTAAAACCAAAAGTTGATTTCAAGATGGCCTCTCCTTTAGCAAAAGCCAAATGGAAATATTTATTCTGATTTTAAACTTCTAAAATCTCTTTTACTGCTTCCAAACTCATCATCCCCCCACTCATGCCTCTTTTATTCCTTCTGCCCATTCTCCTTGTAGAGAACAAAATGAAGTCTTTCATGTCAACAGGGGCCTGTGTCAAGCAATGACTCAAGCAGTTAAGGTACTGTAGCTAGGATATATTGCTGGACCAATGTCAGCTAACTCCACAGAACTGATAATGAGCAGAACCAGAGGAGATCTGCAGTGGCCCAAGACCAATTAAATACCTTAAAAAGGGGAGGATTTGGGCAGCAAACTGTAAGACTCTTCAGGCATGAACTCTTTATGTCTAATCACTTAAAAAAGGCAACTGCCACCAGGGGCTCTGCCCAATTGATCTCCAAACAGAATGAGATGTGCCACTGTCTGAACATAATAAGCAGTAAGGGCTGAGAGCCTACCTGGACCAAACTGAGGCTTTATCTCAACTGCATGCACACAGACTAACTTTATTTAGTTCATTAACTTCCTACACCCTTCTGTTATCTTATTTGTTGTGTGGTTTGTCCTATGTTCTGCTCTGTGTGATGTGTAAGAAGCCAAGTGAATCACATGGTGAAATGTCATTGAGTTTGGAATCATGAATGTGCTTTATAATTGAAAGTAACTTTGCTTTATGATTGAATAAAGCTGATATTTTTGAAAGATGCAATTCATATGTGCACCTTCAAAGCATGCTCATGCACTCCTAAACTCACCAAAAACAGTTTTTTTCAAGTTTTTCCCCCCAATAGATAGTCATGTTATACAATGTTCCCTTTTCAGTCAGTGTCTAGTCAGAATGTGGATTAGTGCACAGTGAATGAGTGAAAAGAATTATTAAATATGACATTTGAATAAAAGGAATTGGCTACTAGAGGTGAAGAGAACTCTTAAGGAATGTAAAGTAGTTGTTACAGGATGCAGAGACTACCCACAGGGTAAAGGCAGAACACTCAAAGGAGGACACATCTGAAGGAAGGACCACAGGAATGGAATCCAGGCCTCCCAGGAGAAGGCAGAGCTGTGGCCTACAGGAAGGTGAAGAAGTTTGGTCAGGGGAGTTTGCTATCTGGGATGCCAGGGGAAGACACCCTCCAGGAAGGACCCAGTCTCAAAACTCAAAACCCTCTATGAGGCTTCCTGGGGACTATCTGAAGAGTTTCCCCCACAGGTTTGTGCTGCAATGTAGATACTCATGAGAAAAATCTTCCCTGGGTTCTGGCAGAAATTGCTAAAAAGGAGGGGTCAAGTACTAGAGGCCATCAGGTGCTGCAAGAGCCATCAAGCAGAGCTCACAAGGACTTGGCAAAAATCCCTTCCCCTCTGGTGTCAACTCCTTCAGGGACAACTCACTACTAAGACAGCTTAACTCTGAGTAAATGGCATAGGAGGAATTCCTACAGGGTCCAGCTCCATAATTACACATTAGGTAATGGCAGGTAGAGGGCTTATAAATGAACATATTCATAAGTGAATATATTTCAATTTACCTCCTTAGCTTCCAGGTGCACCCGTGTACACCATTGAATTTCTCTACAGCAAAAAGTCAATTCTGTTTATACCTAATAAGATATAGCTGTCCTTATTCCAAATCAAAAAATTATTTATTTTTCCTTTGAAGAAGTAGTGTAGTCCCAATAGCCATTATATGTTATCTGTATTCTGACTTTTGAGTTGCTAATTTCATTATTGTGATGGGACACAGTGACAAGTGGTCCATCATACAGCAAAAGGAAGAACATGATCATTTCTACAAAGAATTGTTGCCATACCTGAGTTTTCTTCTAATAGGGAGATGCCAATAACAAAACCAATAGTGCCATGAAATAAATAAATAGGGTAAAAGACAGATATAGACTGAAATTATTTATACAGTTTTATTTATACCAGGTACTCAGGAGAGGACTTTCTAACAGGCTGAGCCTGGAAAGATGACAAAAGAGTCAGTCATTGAGAAGGGCCAGGAGAGAAGTATTCCAGGAGGAAAAACAAAAAACAAAAAATAAAACTAAACTAAATAAAAGTTCAAGGATGGAAAATGATGAGCAGAGTTACAAAATAAAAAGAGACTGGCAATTTGCCATAAGAGTAATGAGAGAAAAAAATGAGTTTGGAGAGAGAGATAGGAATATGATCATGCAGCCTATGAATTCAATTTTCTTTCTCCAATGCATGAACCATCTGATATCTTAAATATTTAAGTTATTCTCTCTTATTTTCTCTGCATACATAAAAAAGTGAAAACTGATTTGTTCTATAATGCCCATTAAATCTGCTTTTATTTGTCCATTTGAACTCCATGATTATATGATGAATTCTTTGCAAAATTATAACCCAATTTTTAGTACTATCTAGAAAGGATGTCTTCGCATAAAGACAGAGTTACTCACAAACTTTGATTTTACCATCTGTAATTAGAATTAGAAATCATCCTAGCAGCATAAATCATTTCAAAGCATTAGGTACTTTGAATTATTTTTAAAGTTGTCAAATTACAAAATGAGCCTCTTAAATGATGTCACACCAAATACTAAAGAAGAGTTTTATAGTAAGTTAAAGTATATGTATATCAATAATCAATATTTTAGTTATGATTGTTAGAGTGATCACATAAGAAAACATTTGTATTAACGGGAAAGAAAAGTGAATGGGAACTACATTATAAAAGTGCAACAAGTCAATGCTAGTGTTCCCAACACTATAATTCCTATAGAAACTAAGTATTTATTAAAGAAATTGTGAGGAAATTCAAATATGATTTTTTTTCAAAAGAAGAGAAACAAAAGACAATCAAGAAAACAAAAACACTTTTTATATTTGTTTCACTCCAGCTTCACCAGCATAAGACTTAAGTGAAACTTTTCACTATATTTTTTCTAATTAAGGTGATATGTAAATTAAGACTACTTTGTTATGAGGAAAGTATTATTAATGAAAAACATTAATTCAGTAATTCTGAAAGGGACATTTAACATAAAATAGGGGCACCATTTAACATACATATGGGGGCACCTGGGTGGCTCATTTGGTTGAGTGTCTGCCGTTAGCTCAGTTCATGATCCTGGGGTCCTGGTATAGAGCCCTGCTTCAGGCTCCCTGCTCAGTGAGGAGTCTTGATTTTCTCTCTGTCTCTGCCCACCCCTCCTTCTTGTGCTCTGTCTCACACTCTGTCTCTCCCTCTCAAATAAATAAATAAAATCTTTTAAAAATGTAAATATATCAATATAAGGCAGATAATTTACATGACATAAAACTTACATAAAGTGCATGGAATTAATGTTGAAAATTATATTTTAATTACTGATGTAAGAGTTTTTACTATTATTTCAGTGAGGTAAACCATATTGCACTATACTTTTGTTCTTCAATTCATTAGTAAATTTCTGTCAACTAACCACAATTCTTCATATATTCCTTTTTATATGAAAATATGTATGAAATCTTATGAGAACAAGATTTCACTATGAGCCTATTTGAACTTTAAGCTTTGAAGATAAAGATCACTTAGCTGTTATTTACTTATATTAATAAGAAAAATTTTTAGGGAAAACAGCTTGCAACTTGATCCTTAGATTTTAGACACTGAAACTAAATTCAGCAAACAAAAAGAAAAACTTATTGAGACCTTCAAATAAATTTTATCCTTGGCCAAGCACCCAAACTAAGACCACCCCCCCAAAAAAAAAGAAAAAGGAAAAAGAAAATTCCCTCTCTTTGTAAATTTTAGGATTCTCTCTCACTCTAAATATAGTGTTAAGACTTGTATGTTTCTAACATAGATTCCAGCTATCAAAACCTATAACTTTAAACAATTGAGCTATCCTATATATGCCTTTATTATACAAATATTCCTTTCTTCTGTGGTAATTTTTGTTTAATCTGAACTCATTGGAGAATTTTCCTTTTCTTTCAAAATAGTTGCTTCCCAAATCCAGTGCGTCATCTGATTATATTTAAACCAACCATCGACATTTCCAAATCTCCCCTTGTCTGCAGCTGTGCATCACGTAGCTGGAAATTGCATGATTTTCAGGTCACTGAGACTTCCTGAGGAACTAACAATAACTGTCACAAGTGCTTAGCATCACTAAAACTTTGACAAAATTATGGAATTTCCTTAACTTTGGGTCTGGAATTTAGTGCTGTGCTCTGTACTGATAAAAATACCTTTTGAATCAGCAAAACAAGACAGAGTCAGAAAATACAGAATTAAGTTTTGTATGACCTTTTTGGGTCACATGGTTCACAAAACAATCTCTGTCAACAGTCCCTTTCCTAACACTGAGGAGTTAGTCTGTCATAAATCCCATTCCCTCATGTCCCTAAACCTCATATACATAAACAGAGCTCCAATTTCCCAGCTGAAATGCAGCTTTTATGCCAGGGTCCTCATGTACAACTTCATATTGATGAAAATTGTATCAACATTTTATAAGTACCTTTTAGGGTAATGTTCTGAAATAGCCCATGAAAAAATTATTTCTTTTTAAATATTTTTCATAACATTAAATAAATAGTTTCAACAGAATTTAAAGGCTCCATGTCTTAAATCAGGAGGTCTTTTGAGGAATGCTTTTTAACTGGTTGCTATTCTGTCTTTATCTGTCTCATAACTTCATTCCCCATGTAAACTCTTGCCTATATATTCCACAACTAACATTAGACTTTGGTCCATATAGATGCTTTCCTTTTAGGAATATTTTATTTACCTTTTACAAATCTTACTGAATTTCTTCACTATACCTTTTGTCTCACTATAACTAAGGAATTCTGTTCTCATAATTCAAGGTGGGAACACTGATAAATTAACTTTTTCCCCCTCTTCTAGTAGTAATTCATATTAACCATCACAGGAAAACTTCTATGTGCTCGTTACAATGTGGAGAAGGAAACTTGTGATGAGGAACTCTACATTGCTTCAAATGGTGTAAAATTAATTTTTAAAATAAGTTAGGCTTGATTATCAACATTTTAAGAGTTACTCATAAATATTGACCTCAAAGGTTGTGGATTGCAAAGATTAAACTTCTTTATTAGTTGTTAGAAGGTAATGATATCACTTTCCTAAAATTTTTCCTCTAATAGATGATCTCAAGGAAGTTGTCAATGGCTAAGGTGACATAGTCACAAGTCACTGATTATACCTTTAAAATGGAAAGATTCTGGGCACCTGGGTGGCTCAGTGGATTAAGCCTCTGCCTTCAGCTCAGGTCATGATCTCAGGGTCCTGGGATCGAGCCCTGCATGGGCTCTCTGCTCAGCGGGGAGCCTGCTTCCCCCTCTCTCTGCCTGCCTCTCTGCCTACTTGTGATCTCTCTCTCTCTGTCAAATAAATAAATAAAATCTCTAAAAAATAAATTAAATAAAATGGAAAGATTCTGCTTTATTATACTGTACCCTTACATTTTGATCAAAATTCTTTAACCATGCCCAATATCATCTTCTAATTCTTTAAATCTTATCAGTTTTCTGAACATGGAAGTGTGTGTGGGGGGGTGCATGTGTCCATGTGTGTATAATTCTGCTGGTATGTACTAATATGTGATCATTCTCCTTGTAGATTTCCACCAATAGATTTCATACTGCATATCTGTACTATTAAAATTATGTAGGATTCCATCAGACTCAAACAACTTACCTGACAAAAAAACTAGTAAACTATAAGTCTTAGCCAAATTAACCTCATTTTTTTCCTGGTACATAATAAAAGTTATTTTTGTTATCATTAAAAAAACTCAAAAGGATGCCATGAATAATTTATTTGTGTACATTTATCTATTAACTAGTTATCTTAATAAGATAAATTAAGGAAGTCAAAAGAATGGATATTAAGTAAGTTGAAACTCCCTAATGTTGAATGTTATATTTAATTGCAAAAATCAAAGAAAATTACACACATATACACATTCAAAATGTCTTTATCTTCCTATTGTTTTTATAACTGAGGAGATATTTCCAGATAATATGGCAATAAACTAGACTTTTTCCTCCCTCATTCCCAGAATAGAATATTTTGCGGGACAATATCAATTTGTTTCCTGTGAAAATTTTGGCTTAAGACAAGTTAAATATTTGTGTATAAATATATACTGAAAAACATGGTATAAATTTCAATTTATTAATTCTGCTAGCCTGTGAAAGTATGAATTTAATTACTATTAGGATAGTTTTTGTATGCCTAACTTTTTTAAAAATTCAGTTTATTTTTTTCAAATTTTTATTTAAATTCTAGTTAGTTAACATAGCATGCCATGTTGATTTCAATGGAATTCAGTGATTCATTAATTACTTACTACATCCAGTGCTCATCATAAGTATCCTCCTTAATACCCATCACCCATCTAGCTCATCCCCCCAATCACGTCCCTCCATTAACTGAATTTGTTCTCCATCTTTTAAAGTCTCTTGTTGTTTCCTTCTCTCTTCCCCCACCCCCATATATTCATCTGTTTTGTTTCTTAAATTCCATATATGAGTGAAATTATATGGTATTTTTTTTTCCTCTATCTGACACATTTTGCCTACCATAATACATTCTAGCTCCATCCATGTCATTACAAATGGCAATATTTCATTATTTTTGATGGCTGGGTAATTTTTCATTTCCACCTCACTGCTTTTTCTATTCAACAATCTATGAACTTTTGGACTCTCTATAATTTGGCTATTGTTGGTAATACTGCTATGAACATTATGTATATATATATACGTACGTACCCACTTTGAATTTGTATTTTTGTATCCTTTGGGTAAATACCTAGCAGTGCAATTGCTGGATCATATGGTAGTTCTATTTTTCCCTTTTTGAGGAAACTCCATACTGTTCTCCAGAGTGACTGAACCAGTTTACATCCCAACAGGGCAAGAGGGTTCCCTTTCTCCATATTCTCACCAGCACTTGTTGTTTCTTGTGTTGTTAATTTTAGCCATTCTGAGCAGTGTGAAGTGGTATCTCATCACAGTTTTGATTTGCATCTCCCTGATGATTAGTGATGTTTAACATCTTTTCATATGTCTCTTAGCCATCTGGATGTCTTCTTTGGAAGAATGTCTATTCATGTTTGCTGCCCATTTCTTAACTAGATTATTGTTTTCTGGGTGTTGTGTTTGATAAGTTCTTATTAGATTTTAGAAACCAACCTTTTATCAGAAATGTCATTTGCAAATATCCTCTCCCATTCCGTAGGCTGCCTTTTAGTTTTGTTGATCATTTCCTTCAATGTGCAGAAGCTTTTTATCTTGATGAAGTCACAATATGTCATGTTTGCTTTTCTTTCCCTTAACTTAGGAGACATATCTAGTTAGAAGTCATTGTAGCTGAGGTCAAAGGGGCTTCTGCCTGTGTTCTCCTCTAGGATTTTTACAGCTTCTTTTCTTACATTTAGGTCTGTCATCCTTTTGACTTTATTTTTGTGTGTGTTATAAGAAGGGGCCCAGTTTCATTCTTCTTCATGTTGTTGCCCAGTTTGCCAGAACCATTTGTTGAAAGACTGTCTTTTTTCCATTGGATATTTTCCCCTGCTTTGTCAAAGTTTAGTTGGCCATAGAGTTGTGGGTCAATTTCTGGGTTTTCTATTCTGTTCCACTGATCTATGTGTCTGTTTTTGTGCCAATAAGTACCATATTGTCTTGAGAACCATAGCTCTATAAGATAGCTTGAAGTCTAGAATCGTGTTGCCTCCAGTTTTGTTTCTTTTTCAAGAGTGCTTTGGTTATTTGGGGTCTTCTGTGGTTCCATACAAATTTTAGGATTGTTTGCTCTGGCTTTGTGAAAAATGCTGGTGGTATTTTGAGAGGGATTGCATTAAATGTGTAGATTGCTTTGGGTAGTATAGACATTTTAATAATGTTTGTTCTTCTGATCCATGTTCATGGAATGCTTTTAGATTTATTTGTGTCTTCAATTTCTTTCATAAGTGTTCCATGTTTTTCAGAGTATGGGTCTTTCACCTCTTTGGTTAGGCTATTCCTAGGTATTTTATGGGTTTTGGTGCAATTGTAAATGGCATCAATTCCTTGATTTCTCCTCCTACTGCTTTATTACTGGTGTATAGAAATGTGACAGATTTCTGTACATTGATTTTATATCCTGCAACTACTCTGAATTCATGTTTTAGTTCTAGGAAATTTTTGTGAAGTCTTTCAGGTATTCTACATAAAGTATCATTTCATCTGCAAATAATATGTTTGACTACTTCCTTGCTGATTTCGATGACTTTTATTTTTTTGTTGTTGTCTGATTGCTGAGGATAAGTCTTTCAATACTATACTAAATAGTAATGGTAAGAGTGGACATCTTTATCTTGTTCCTGACTGCAGAAGTAAGTCTCTCAGTTTTTGCCCATTGAGGACAACATTAGATATGGGTCTTTCATATGTGGCTTTTTTGATGTTGAGGTATGTTCCATCTATCCCTATTTTCAATTTTATTAATTCTTTTTAAGAATCAGCTCAAAAGTTTAGTTGACCTGTTCTACTGGTGTTTTTGTTTGTTTGTTTCAATATCATTTTCTTCTGCTTTAATCCTTATTATTTCCCTTCTGCTGCTGGCTTTAGGCTTCATTTCCTATTAATTTTCTATCTCCTTGAGGTATAAGGTTAGGCTATATATTTGAGACTTTTCTGGCTCCCTAAGGTAGGGCGTATTTCAAGATACTTCCCTCTTACGACCATCTTTGCTGCATCCCAAAAGTTTTGGACTGACATGTTTTCATTTTCATTTGTGTCCATGTATTTTTTTTTAATTTTGTCTTTAATTTCCTGGTTAAGCCATTCATTCTTTAGTAGGATATTTTTTCACCTCCATGTACTTGTAGTCTTTCCAATTTTTTTTTTCTTGTGGTTGACTTCAATTTTCATAACATTGTGGTCTGAAAATATGCATGGTATGATCTCAGTCTTTTTGCATTTGTTGAGGCCTGATTTATGATCTCATATGTGATCTATTCTGGAGAATGCCCTATGTTCATTTGGAAAGAATGTGCATTCTGCTGTTTTAGGACTAAATGTTCTGAATATATCTGTGAAGTCCATCTGATCCAGTTTGTCATTCAAAGCCATTGTTTCCTAATTTTCATTTTCTGCTTAGATCTATCGATTGCTGTATTGTTATCAATGAATTTCTTTATGTTTGTTACTAACTGAATTACATATTTGGGATCTCCCAAGTTGGACACATAAATATTTACAATTGTTAGATCTTCTTGATGGATAGAATCCTTAGTTATGTTATAATGTCCATCTTCCTATCTTGTTATAGGCTTTGATTTAAAAAAATGAGGGGATGGAGAAACACCTATCATGCTAATGGACATTAAAAGAAAGCAGAATAGCCATACTTATATCAGACATTTTTGGGGGGAGTTTTGTTTCATTTTGTTTTGTTTTTTGTTTTAGTTTTTGTTTTTGTTTTTTATTCCTTCATACCCTATGTTTTTTGATTGGACCATTTGGTCCTTTATGTTCAGAGTGGTTATTGAAAGGTAGATTTTAGTGGCATTGTGTTACCTGTAGAAATGGTGTTTCTGGTGATGTTCTCTGTTTTTTTCTAGTCTTTGTTGCTTTTGGTCTTTTTCCTCCCATTCAGAGACCCCCTCAATATTTCTTCCATGGCTGTTTTAGTGATCACAGACTCCTTTAGGTTTTGTTTGTCTGGAAAACTCTTTATTTCTCCTTCTATTCTAAATGACATCCTTACTGGATAAAGTATTCTTGGCTACATATTTTTCCCACTCAACACATTAAATATATCTTAGCACTTTCTTCTAGTCTGCCAAATTTCTGTGGTCACATTGGCTGTGAACCTCATCTGTCTTCCTTTGTAGGTTAAGAATTTCTTTCCTTGTCTGTGTATTTTGTGAATTTGACTATGATATGCCTTTGTGATGACTGTTTTTGTTGTTGTTGTTGTTGTTGTTGTTGTTGAATTTAATGGGAATTTTCTGTGCTTCTTGGATTTTCATGTGTTTGTCCTTTCCCAGATTAGGGAGGTTTTCAGTTATAATTTCCTCAAATAAACCTTCTACCCCTCTCTTTCTCTTTCTTCATCTTCTGGGATTCCTATGATATAAATGTTATTTTGTTTTAATAAATTTCTGAGTCTAAGTCTACCTATGTGTTCTTTGGATCACACAAAGGGAAACCTTTGTTTTCCTCTTCTTTTCAGATTCATTATTTTCCATAAATTTATCTTCTATATCACTGATTCATTCCTCTGATACATCCATCCTCATTGTTATGACATAACTTTGGGCTTACATGTCAGTTTTAGCACTTTTAGTTTTGTCCTAACTAGATTTTTGCTCTTTTATCTATGCAGTAAGGGATTCTCCAGTGTCTTCTATGTTTTCTCAAGCCCAGCTAATATCATATAATTGTTGTTTCAAGTTCTAGTTCAGACGTCTTACTTATATCCCTGGCCATGAGTTATACTTCCCGTTCTTTCTTTTGGGGTGAATTCTTCTGTCTTGTCATTTTGGAGGAAAAAACAAAAAACAAACAAAAAAAAATAAAAATCAAACAAAAAAAGGAATGAAAAAAGTAAAATAAAAATAAAATAATAAATATAAATAAACAAGATAAATAATAAATTAAATAAAAATTATTATTATTATTATTAGCAAAAGAAGCACTCTATGATCCGTAGACTTAGCGTGTGGAGGGATTTCTGCTGGCCTTCTGTGGGTGGGTCCTGAAGCTCTGATTCGCAGGTGCCCTAGTGGATATGCACTTACAGAGGTACAAGTGGCGGGGCTTGCTCTGGTGACCTGTTCTCCACTTGATGTCACTGTTTAGCGAACTGAGGTCAATCAATGCTGGTGTGAAAGGGGTAAAAATAACTGTACCTCATTCCCCCATTTTCAGAGCTGGATGTTCATACCCACCATTGTTCAGGATGCCCTCACTGATGCACAAACAATGACCCCTCATGTGTCCCTAGTTTCTCTCAGATCCCCATCTTCACCCTGTTTGTGTTGAAACTGTCTGCTTGACAAATGGTACAACACTCCAGTGTTTTATCTCAGGCATTGTTGTGTTTCAAAGCACCACACTTTGGAGGCTGCCATAGTGCAGACCCATACTGATATTCTGGGGGAGGGTCAGCCTTTGCTGTAGTTGGTGCTGGCTTATCCCAGAGGTTCACAGTTTATGGTAAATCACAATACACAGCCAATGCCCGGGTTTGCTGTCCTGTCTGCCTCTTTGTTCCTACACTGGTTAACAGGGCAGCTCAATGGTGCCTGCAGGGTCTTTAGCTTGACAGCTGGCCATACCCTTCTGCCAAATGCACTCCAAGCAGGGGTACTGTTTCTCCCCATGAGATCAAGTGGATCCTCAGACTGTGCACAGTGCTCCTGAGACTCCGCCTTGCTTCCCCACCCAAGATCTACTCAAGTCGCCAGGCTTTGTGATGTTGCAGACTTCTGAAACGTCATTCAAACCCTGTGCTCTCTTGTTTATTAAACAAACAAACAAACAAACAAAAAACCTGGTAGTGTTGAAACCCTCTTTAGGATAGTTTTTAAAAGAACTTGCAGACTAAATAAAAATGACAATGACAGACACTTTTTTAAACATATGTCTGATAAAAACAGATCTCTCAGTCTGGTAGTTCATTTCTTAGATGGAGAATTAAGATTGTGTTAAAAACACTTAGGTAAAGACTTTATATGTAGCTGTTAATATACCAGAAAACCAAAATGACATAAAGTGATGTTGACAAAGTGGGGTAAACCTAGTTCTCTAAAACACACTAAAATTTAGGAAGGGTAAATATGACGGGGCAAATAAGCAACACTACCAAAATAGACTGGAGACTGCTCTTTAAAGTATTAATGCCATGAAATTGTCTTGAACCTGAAGGCTAAAGAAAAACCAGTACTTCACTCCTCTTAGAGGAAAAAAGCCAGTACCACATTAGGTTCTAAGGAAGTATATAAATCATATACAACTTTGAAGATGTGTTAAAACTGAGTGACAGTAAGATTTAAAAAATATGAAAAGAAATATTTTTATCAGAAATAATTTAAAGAAACTATCTTATGGGAGTAAAAGAAGAAACATTTCTACTGTGGGTATGATAAAATGCAACACAAATTAGGCAGGAGGTCATAAAATGTCCAACCGTGGAAAATTAGAAAAACAGATAGCTGTTTGTTACAGACAATTTAAGTGTTCTATAGCCCTTAGACAAAGAAGCTGGAGGAAAAACACTTGAAAGTCTCACAAAAATGATATTAAAACTTGGATATGGGGCCACCTAGGTGGCTTGGTTGGTTTAACACCTACCTTCAGCTCAGGTTATGATCTCAGGGTGTTGGGATCCAGCCCTGTATCAGGGTTCCATGCTCAGGAGGGGAGTCTGCTTCTCCCTCTTCCTCAGCCCCTCCCTGTCCTTGTTCTCTCTCTCTCTCTCTTATAAATAAATAAACAAAATATTTTTAAAAAATGAAATAAAACATGGATATGTGGGCACTGGGTGACACAGCCAGTTAAGCGACTAACTCTTGGTTTCCATTCAGGTGGTGATCTCATAAGTCCCAAAATCAAGACCCCCATCAGCCTCTGACTCAATACAGAGTCTACTAGGAACTTTTTCTCCCTCTCCCTCTGCCCTACCTCTGCATTCATGCAAGCACACACACTCTCTCTCTCTCATGTTCTGTCTCTCTCTAAAATAAGTAAATAAATATTTTTTTAAATAAACATTTTTTTAAAAAAACCTTGGATATGAAATATACATTCTGGAGATCCATATAAAAATTGATCCATACACAAAACACATTAAACTTCCTGCCTTTGCTATATATTCCAAGGAAATATTTTGATTTCATAATAATGCCTAAGCTCATTGCTTTCATCTTTTTAAAGCCATTTTTATTCTATTTCCTAACTGTATAATTGTCATCTTCCCATTACATCATTCCTACAAACATATATTGAGTAACAAGTATGACTCAGATGTTGGCAGGTGCTAATGTTATAGCAGTTACAAAGACAGACAAGATTCTACCCTCATGGAGTTGACAGTTAACTGGGGAACAAGGATTGTATAAATATTAACTTAATTGTTAACAATATTGACTGAAGAACAAAAACAAAAAGTGTCTTAGTAAAAATGGCAGTGGTATATTTATGGGACAAATGTTTTAATATTCTAACTAAAGTACAATATAGAGAACACTAACTAAGAAAGACCCAGACATAGCATTTTTGGGAATGCAACTTTATGATTTTTTATCTGCAACATGTACATTTTTTTAGATTCTTTGCAAAATATTGTCTTTCCCCAAATCACAGTTCATTTTTAAGACAACTTTATTTTGAAATATTTTGGAGGATTAACTCCTTTATCATTTAAAAAAATTTTTTAAATTAACATATAATGTATTATTTGTCCCAGGGGTACAGGTCTGTGAATCATCAGGCTTACATATTTCACAGCACTCACCATAAAACATACCCTCCCCAATGTCCATAACCCAACCACCCTATCCGTACCCTCCCACCCCCCAGCAACCCTCAGTTTGTTTTGTGAGATTTCCTTTATCATTTTTAATGCCTTTCTTTTTCCCTGACCACTTTCCTTGCTTTGAAGTCTGCTGTGTGTGAAAGTTATATAGTTCCTCCTGCTTTATTTCAAAATTAGTGTTAGCATAGTGTATTTTCCTCCATCTATTTACTTTTAATATATGTGTGTCTTCATATTTATAGTGGGTTCTTGTAAGCAACGCATAGCTGTTTTTTGATCCACTTTGACAATTTGTCTCTTAATTGGTACTGTTAGACGATTGATGTTTGAAGTTATTATTGGTATATTTGGATTAATATTTACTGTATTTCTTTTGGTATTCTAATTTTTGCCCTTATTCATTATTCTTATTTTTGTCTACCATTCTTTTACCACTTTTTGCAATTTAAATTGAACATTTTATATGATTCTATTTTCTCTCCTTCTTGGCATATCAGTGGTGACTACAATACACATTTACAATTATTATAAGTCACTTTCAAAAAACAATACCACCAGGGCACTGGGTGGCTCAGTGGGTTAAGCCTCTGCCTTTGGCTCGGGTCATGTTCTCAGGGTCCTGGGATCAAGTCCTGCATTGGGCTCTCTGCTCAGCAGGGAGCCTGCTTCCCCCTGCCTTTCTGCCTACTTGTGATCTCTCTCTCTCTCTCTCTCTGTCAAATAAATAAGTAAATAATCTTAAAAACAAAACAAAATGAAAACAAAAAAGAATTTACCACCTTATGGGTGGTATAAGTGCCTTATAACAAAACAATCTTAATTCCTTCCTTCTCTCCCTTTAATTACTATTTCATTGATGTCATAAATTCACCTATATATAAGCATCCATAAGTATTTATATAAAAACATACCTAAGTATATATTCATATGTATGATATAAACATAAGCATGCATGATTGAATATATTGTTCACATTATTTTAGGCAAAATCTAATCTGTTAGATCAACTAAGAATAAAAGAAATATGAGTTTTTATTTTACTTTCTCTTATTCCTTCTTTGATGTTCTTCTTTCTTTGATCTGAGTTTTTGATGTTTATTATTTTTCTTCTCTCTGAAGAGCTTCCTTTAACATTTCTGAAAAAAAAAAAAAAAAAAAACACGTCTACTGCCAACAAATTCCCTCAATATTTGTTTGTCTGAGAAAGTATTTCTCTACTGAAGGATAATTTCTCAGGGTACAGAATTCTAGGTGAGTTGTCTTTTCCTTTTGACACTTAAAATATTTCATTTCATTCTCCTCTTGCTTATATGATTTCTGAGAAGAAATTGGATGTCATTCTTAACTATATTCCTCAGAAGGTAAGACTTTTTCACCTGTAGCTTGTTTAGGATTTTTTTCTTTGTCTTTGATTTTCTATAGTTTTCTTTTTTCTTTGTTTCTGGGTAAGGATGGCAAAGGGAGAGGGAGAGAGAGAATTCCAAACAGGCTCCATGCTCAGCATAGAGGCCCACACAGGGCTAGATCTCACAATTCTGAGTTCATGACCTGAACTGAAATCAAGAGTCAGACACTTAACCCACTGAGCCACCCAGGCACTCCTGTCTTCTATAATTTTAAAATGATATAACTTGGTATAATTTCTTTCTTCCTTCCTTCCTTCCTTCCTTCCTTCCTTCCTTCCTTTCTTTCTTTCTTCTTTCTCTTTCTTCTTTTTTTCTTCCTTTCTTTGGCATTTATTCTGCTTGATGTTTTTGAGTTTCTGTATCTGTGGCTTGGTGTCTGACAAAAATTTGGGAAAATTCTCAGTCATTATTTCTTGTTTCTTCCATTTATTTTTCTCTTCTCCTTTTAGCATTTCCAGAATATATGTGGTTCCACTTTCTGTAGATGTCTCTCACTCCTTGGATATTCTGTTCTGTTTTATTCAGTCTTTACTCTTTTTGATTTTCAGTTCTGGAAGTTTCTATTGGGATATCCTCAAGCTCAAAGTTTCTCTCCTCAGCCATGTCCAGTCTACTAATAAGCTCATCAAAGACATTCCATTTTTGTTACATTGTTTTGATTTCTCACATTTTGTTGTGGTTGTTTCTTGGGATTTTCATATCTCTGCTTACATTGTGCATATGTTATTGCATGCTGTCTACTTTATTCATTAGAGCCCTTTACAAACTAATCACAGTTGTTTTAATTCCTTGCCTTATAATTCCAACATTCTTGCCATTTTCTGGTACTGATGCTTGTTCTGCCTCTTCAAATTGTGTTTATGCCTTTTGGTACACTCTGATTTTTTTTCCCCTTGAAAGACAGATATGGTGTACTGGGTAAAAGGAACTGATATTAATAGGCTTATAGTAATGTGGTGGTGAGTGTTGGGAAAGAGGAAGTGTTCTATAGCCTTGTGATTATCTGTCTTTTAGTCATTGCTTCCGGACTGTGAACTTCACAAGAATTTCTTGGTTTTTTCCCCTCCCACATGGGTAGGAGAAGATGGCTGGAGTAGGCTGTCACTGTTTCCCTTCCCAGGTCAGTTAGGCTCTGAAAATACCCCAACAGATTAGTTTTTGGTTAACTAGATTCTACTGTAGGCAGTTATTTTTAAGAACAGAGGGGGGGAAGCCTAGGTTGCTCAGTCAGTTAAACATCTGACTCTTGGTTTTAGCTCAGGTCATGAATCTCATAGTTATGAATCTGACAGGTCATGAGCTCAAGCCCAACATCTAACTCCATGCTCAGCAAGGAGTTTGAAGATTCTTTCCCTCTGCCCCTCCCCCCGACTCATACACTCTCACATGCTCTCTCTTTCTCTCTCTCTCAAATAATTAATAAATCTAGAAGAAGGAGGAGGAGGAAGTGGTGGAGGAGGAGGAGAAGAAGAAGAAAGAACAGAGTGATCTGATAAATTTCAAGATGGTTCCTTTTCTTTTCTCCCTCCTGGATACGTGAGGGGATTTTTCTCCAATATTTATTATGAGGAACTAGTTGAGCTCCTGGAGCAAATCTCACAAAACTATACTGATTTGGTACCCCTGGATTTTTTAACTCTCAGACTTGACCTTCCCTGTGCCTCCAGCAATTGGTCAATTACAGTTTGGGTTTTCTTACACTGGCCCTGGTTCCCACAGTGGCTTCTGCTTGTGAGTCTGCTCTAGTAGGCTTTAACTCCTATAGTTACCTATTGGTCTCTCTTATCTTGGGGGCAGCTGTTTGACTTGGGTCCTCCCCTCTCTTACAAACCCAAGAAGAATTGTGGGTTATTTAAATTTTTTGTTTGTTTGTTTGTTTGTTTTAATTCTATTCAGCTTTTCACTTGTTAGGATAGAGTGCTGAATTCCAAGTACTTTACATATGGAATGAAAAACCCCTCTTTTTTTAGTGTTAAAATTTTTATTTGTTTTATAAATTTCATTTTGCTGATACAGAACATTAACTTTTCCTTTCTCAATTTAAAGCCATATTGTAGCTAACATTTAACTTACACTCAATGACCAAAAACATTTCTTTGGGTACCCAGAGGTGCTATCAATATTTATGTTGCTTGGTTCTGAGGCTGCTCCTGTTACAGTGTTCATTTATAATTCTATTGCTTCATCTTATATTTGAATTTAAATAAACTAAGTCCTCTCCTAAAAGTACATTGCTGTAGCCAAGAATTATACACTTCAGTGACTTCTTCTCAACCTAGTTTTCAATTTTAAACCTTTTAGTTCTTCCTTAGCAGTACATTATTATTTCAGGAACTTATTATTTCTCTCTGCTCATTACTACAAACCTCTTTGAAGAGGAATTCAAAATGTCACATTTCATATGTTCCTAAAACAGGTTATATCTATTGGAAATAACACCATAGTTTTATTTTATAAAAACCATGATGAACATTTCCCATCTTGTGTTTCTCTTCTTATAGTGCTACTAATATTTCTAATATTCGTGTTTCTTTTTCTTATGTTTTCTTCATATGCTGGTTCACTGGAATTTATTATGCTTTTCTAAAAGGTATTATCAAAAAACTACTTTTACTCCCAATATTTTAGCCTTATAGAAAATAGATCAATTTATTCTTTTCATTTTTAGAATGACTGCCAAGTGTTCTTATTGCTTTCTAACTTATTTGTAAAAGGGTGATTTTCCTCAGTAGCTGGAGATCCTCATGTAAGAGAAAGGGTTTTTTGTTTGTTTGGTTGGTTGGTTGGTTGTGTTTTGTTTTGATTTTGTTTTTGAGAAAAAATGTGTGCAAATGGGGGAGGGGTAGAGGGAGAAAGAATCTTAAGCAGACTTTTTGCTGAGCCTGATGCAGAGCTTGATCTCAAGACCCTGATATCATGACCAGAGCTGAAATCAAGCATTGGGAACAACTGACTAAGCCACCCAGGTGCCCCCCAAACTTTTTTTGTAATGAAAAGAGGGACATCAACAAGATGGCAGTATAGGAATTTCAAGAAATTTTCTCCTTGCAGAAACATCAATGTGAACAATTCTCCAATACCAAAATACTTTCATAAGAGCAAAGTATACCAGATGAGGGATTGCAGCATCTGGGGAGAGCACTGCAAATAGGAAAAGTACATTTAAGATGGTAGGAAAGACAGTTTCACTTGCCCACCACTTTTCCTTATGTCTGGGCAACCCAGTGTAGAAGAAGACATCTTCCCCATGAGGGAAAGAGAAGTAAACATTCACCACAGCACCACTACCAGGCCCAGTCAACACTAGCTACATTCACATACTTCCAGATTGGTTCTAGGAAATTCATATCCCAGCCTTCCCTGACACCATGCCAACCCCCAAATTATCAAGCTACAGGCAGACTCACCAAGCTCCAGACTCCTGGCCTATACCAATGTCAGATGAGCCCCAGAATTTCTAGGCTCTAGGTGGGCTCCAGCTGACCCAGGCTTCCACCCCTCCCAGAGACACACCTGTCCAAGATGATGATGGTTTCTCATTGGCTGAGTTACAGGGGCAGATGAAACGTACGTCCTTCTTTGTTGGGATCTCTCATGATGATTTTTGGTGATTCTGTCCTGCTGAGGATTCTTCTGTGGAGTCTGTAATTGACAATTCTTTTTCTAATTGACATAGGTGGTATAGTTCCCCCTTCTGAACTCCCCTTCTTTCCTCCTCACTACATTTTAGTAAGTTTTCTCTTTACTAAATTTCACAAAACATATGTCCAAGTTTATTGTTTTTTTTTTTAAGATTTTATTTTATTTATTTATTTGACAGAGAGATCACAAGTAGGCAGAGAGGCAGACAGAGAGAAAGGGAGGAAGCAGACTTCCTGCTGAGCAGAGAGCCCGATGCGGGTCCTGGATCCCAGGGTCCTGGGATCATGACCTGAGCCGAAGGCAGAGGTTTTAACCCACTGAGCCACCCAGGTGTCCCAAGTTTGTTTTTATTTTGAAATTATATTGATTTCTATTATTTGAGGTTATGTTTCTCAAACAACATGAGAGAGAAACATCCTTCTCAGAAATTAAAAAAAATATATTTTCCTTTCTGATCTACTTACCCAAAACATATGTGTTTCTATCTTGTTTTTTCTATTTATTTTGAAATCAAAATACTTTATTTTGAAATCAAGTTTACTAATTCCATTATATTTTTCTCCTTCCTCCTGCATACTTTTGTTCTGGGCTGCTGTTTCATAATTCTCCAATCAAAGGTGCCCAGGAGTGGTCTGTGTCATTTAGGAGAGGCTTTCATTGACAAAACAAGGTCGTGTAAGTCTCACTTATCCCTCCCTGTTTATTCACTCCAATGGCATGTGAGAATTTTACATCCTTGACTCTGGAGTTGCTACTGTGCTGACTCTTAGATAGGTATACCTGAGTAATAATGCACATGTCTTCAACATCAAACAGCATATTTACTTTTTATCTCTAAGACAGCTTTGGTAGCTGGTGGCAAGTGAACAATTTTGCCACACATGAACAAACATGGGTAGTCAAGTTCCCTAAATTGGGCGATTACCCCCCATGTTGGAGTCTTTTAGATTCCAGAGGATTGTGATAGATCCAAATGAGACAGGTGGTCCTGCTTAAGGTGTACCATACTCTATTGTCTGGACACTGGGACCATAGGCCCAAAATAAACCTCTGGTTGGTGGAAAGTCAAAAAAGAGGTTCTGCAATCTGCTTGGTAATATCCTGTTCAAGGAGGGTTACACCTCCTTCAGGTCTCGCTCTTAAGTTTGGCCTTGCTGTTCTGAGCTACTGGGCCCTGCTTAGTCCTGGCAGATAGAATCACTTATTTTTTTCTGTTCACACAAATTAATGTTACAATATTTAAATTTTTAGATAAATCTACAAAGCAGCATTTTTTAAATGAATTGTGTTCTTGGCATTAACCTTTTTTAAGCAACAAAAATGTCACCCAATTTATTAGAAGATTGGTTATCCAGAAAGAAAAAAACATTCTCTATTAACAATTTTAGTAGAACTCTTTGTAAACCTCTTCAGTTTGGTGAAATTATTATAAGGCTGTGTGATTCTGGTTCTCCAACTGCCACAATGCATATTTCCCAAAACCAAAATTTCTGTTTCATTATAGGGTTCAACAATGTCAGATAACAAAATATATCCCAATCTTTTTTGTTTTTGTTACTTCACCATAAGTCTAAACCTTGGGCAGTCAGGTTTAAAATGCGTTTTAGAACCAGATAGAAGGTAATTATTTTATCACAGGAGGTATCTGAAGACACATTTTATAACCAAAAATTCCAGAAGATAACTCCTAAAATCATGATTTTTAAAGTATATTACTTATTTTCTTGACTGTTTCCTTTACTGTGCAGAAGCTTTTGATTTTGATGAAGTCCCAAAAGTTTATTTTCGCTTTTGTTTCCTTTGCCTTTGGAGACATATCTTGAAAGAAGTTGCTGTGGCTGATATCGAAGAGGTTACTGCCTATGTTCTCCTCTAGGATTCTGATGGATTCCCGTCTCACGTTGAGGTCTTTTATCCATTTTGAGTTTATCTTTGTGTACAGTGTAAGAGAATGGTCAAGTTTCATTCTTCTACATATAGCTGTCCAGTTTTCCCAGCACCATTTATTGAAGAGACTCTTTTTTCCACTGTATATTTTTGCCTGTTTTGTCGAAGATTAACTGACCATAGAGTTAAGGGTCCATATCTGGGCTCTCTACTCTGTTCCACTGGTCTATGTGTCTGTTTTTATGCCAGTACCATGCTGTCTTGGTGATCACAGCTTTGTAGTAAAGCTTGAAATCAGGTAACGTGATGCCCCCAGTTTTATTTTTGTTTTTCAACATTTCCTTAGTGATTCGGGGTCTCTTCTGATTCCATACAAATTTTAGGATAAGGAAGATGTAGTCCATATACACTATGGAGTATTATGCCTCCATCAGAAAGGATAAATACCCAACTTTTGTAGCAACATGGACGGGACTGGAAGAGATTATGCTGAGTGAAATAAGTCAAGCCGAGAGAGTCAATTATCATATGGTTTCACTTATTTGTGGAACATAACGAATAGCATGGAGGACAAGGGGAAATGGAGAGAAGAAGGGAGTTGAGGAAAATTGGAAGGGGAGGTGAACCATGAGAGACTATGGACTCTGAAAAACAATCTGAGGGGTTTGAAGCGGCGGGGGGGGTGGGAGGTTGGGAGAACCAGGTGGTGGGTATTAGAGAGGGCATGGATTGCATGGAGCACTGGGTGTGGTGCAAAAGCAATGAATACTGTTATGCTGAAAATAAATAAATTTTTAAAAAGTATATTACTTATAAAGTTATGTCCTTTCTAGGATCAATATCAAATTAAGATACAAGCTATTCAGCAAAAAATAATCTCAAAATCATCAAAGACTACTATTTCAACAATGTAAACATTTATTCTCATGATATCTCTTTAAATCAATGCCGTTATATAATGCTTCTCTCCCTTAAACTGTTCTCTAACTTCATACTTTCCTGAGTCTCTTTCCTTTACATTCCATTGTAACCTCTACAATGATTAGTATATATTTTTAGCCTGAGTCTTCAGACCTTGACACTTTTTTCAATGCATGGCTTCAGATCCCTCGGTGCAATGTCAGACAATCTCCTTAGTCACTCATAGCCTAGATCCCACAAGGGATCTAAGGAAAGGAAGGTACTAAAGAGTCAGAAGAATAAAGAGGTATTTTGGCTAATGGGAGTGGTAGAGAGAAAACTTGGAATGGGAGACTGGCAAGGAAGCATGCCAAGAAGAAGAAAAAGATGGTGAACAAAGAGTAGGAGGAAAAGAACAATTGTGCAGAAAAGATGGAGATAAACCTGGGAACTAAGATGGTTATGGGCAGCAGTTAAAGATGGGGAGGAGGATGGTTGCAGACAAGTAGCTGCAGAAAAGTGATTCTTAGAAGATGAAATAGCAACAGAGAACATTTAAAAGCAAATAGGTCTGTGTGAAGCACTAACATGTCACTACTGATGTCATAATCTAATCCAGATCTCTTTCCACTGGAGATCTATGCAGAACAGATGCTGCCTTCTGTCAGCACCAAAGGAGAACACCCAGAAAGGGATGTGAGATTATGAAATCACACTTATTTCCACAAGCACTTCAGAGGGATCTTTCCTCTGCTTTTTAGCTTGGAATGTTCTTATGAAGAAATTAAAAGTTAAGCTTGGTTTAATCTTGTTAATGAGTTCTTAATTGTTTTTGCCCTGATGACTAGTATGTTTCTCAATATTCTAAACATCAGATGTGTTACCAGGATGTAGTTATTGATTTATAATTGCAAGTTTATTTCAAGAGAATTTTCTTGAATCATATATATAAATTTTTTTTCAGATCCATTTTCTTTTCTTCAGGAATACAAATTCTATTCAACTTAAACTGGCTTCTTTGAGTCTTATATCTTTGTTTTCAGTTGAATATAATTTAAGCTTTTGTTCTCTTCCACATGACTCTACTTAATTTTCTTTCTTCTTCTATTTTTTTTTTTTTTTTTAGGTTTTCAGTATTGTAGGAAGGAACAGAAAGCACAAGTGTTAAGTAAAGCAATAGCTGCTAATCTTTGTTACCTGGAGTTCACACCAACACACCCACACCCACACACACAATCTCATGTAAACATAGTGGGTAAGAGTGTAAGGTTTGAGAGGGTTTTAAAGATAATTACAGAGTAAGCTCCTGAACCTTCCTCCCCCTGAACACACAGGAACTGATGCACATGTAGCTATTCCCTCTGAAAGAAACCCAGAAACAGCTGAGAAAATTCTACACATTGTATAAATGAGAAAATACTAACATTGAAACAAAGGCCAGCTGTGATCCTGTCCAGAGACCAAGGAAGCCAATTGACACTTCTCCTGTCCTCTCTCTAGGACACTCCACATTGCCAGTATTTCCATCCAAGGAGCTACTACACATGTCTGCACCCCAGCTTTCTGTCTGCTGCACAAGGTATGGGTTCTCCAGATCACTTGGCCCTGAGAGCCAAGAAAACTTCCATTTATGAATCACAAAGGATTGTGGCAAACAAAGAAGAAGTTATTAATTGGCCGTCCCCCACAGAGCTCAGCACCGAAATGCCCAGCTCCCAGTCTTTCTCTTGCAGGGGTTAATTTGTATGCTTCAAAAGATGCTGCCTAAAAGTTGATCATCAACTATAGGACATATCTAAGTGATGATAGCAATCCATTCCAAAGAAAGATCTGGGAAGCCTGCAGATACTTTATCTTCTCCCTTCCTCTGGTTTTCTCCAACTCACAAGTATCTCCCTAGAATGAATTTATGCACACATCTGGAGGCCCAAATTTTGCAGCTGCCACCTAAAGGAAAAGCTCCTAGACTCTCTGGTCCTAGTAGCCAACAAGGCATGGACTCTGGAGTCCCAAAGGCTTGCCAAACAAAGAAGAATGCATCTAATGGGCTGAGAGATACCTCTCCCCCATGACTTTACACCTGGGCCAAAACAGATGGGTCAAACAAAAAAGCTCACCTGTATTTTTCATTGATAAGGGCCTATCATACTTTCCCAGATGCTGCTATCTAATGGTCTGGCCTCCAAATGGCCAGCATCTAGGTACAGACTATAATCATACCCTTTGGGACACAGAGAGATCTTGCCACACTATCTATTACTGACATCCACTAAGAACAAAGAAGGTGGCTCAGACAATAAAAACAGTTTGAGAGATTACAAGAACTATGGGCTGGGATAGTTGGTTGTAATATTACAAGTGAGCTATTTTTAAAGGATGTAGGGACTCTGGGGTGCCTAAGTGGCTCAGTCATTAAGTGTCTGCCTTTGGCTAGGGTCATGATCCCAGGGTCCTAGGATCGAGCCCCACATTGGGCACCCTGCTCAGTGGGAAGCCTGCTTCTCCCTCTCCCACTCCCCCTGCTCATGTTCCCTCTCTCGCTGTCTCTCTCTGTCAAATAAATAAATAAAATCTTTAAAAAAAAGGATGTAGGGACTCAAATGACATCATATTCTGCTTTGCACTTGGATTAATTAGTAATATGCATATTAAGCTGCTTTTCTGATATATGCAAGTGCATTTTGTGGCTACGAGAGGTATGCTTTTCAGATTGAACCATGAGAGTTAGATTAGGTGAAAAAAAATGCAGTGGCTTTATCTAGATGTTGAATTAGTTTTGTATTGTTGCAATCACAAATTACCACAAATTTAGTGGCTTGAAAACAAAACACTAAACTATTATCCTACAGTTCTACAGGTCAGGGGTCCTAGATGTGTCACACTGGCATAAAATCAACATGCTGACAGGGATGTATTCCTTTCTAGAGGCTCTGGAGGAGCAACATCCCCTTGTCTTTAGCAGCTTCTACTGACCTCCTAGCTTTCTTTAAGTTCTGGTCCCTTCCTGCATCTTCAGGGCAAGCAAAGTCAGATATTTTTATTTCCATTGTCCTTTCATTTTACTTTCTTCCACTTTTTTTAAGGTAGGCTCCATGTTCAGTGTGGAGCCCAATATGGGGCTTGAACCAAGACCTGAGCTGAGATCAAGAGTCAGATGCTCAACTGACTAAGCCACCTAGGTACACCATACCTTCTCTCACTTTTAAAAACACTGGTGATTCCACTTGGTAATCCTGGATAATCCAACCTAATCAATTTATTTGAGGTTCAGCCGATTAACAAAATTAATTCCAACAACAACTTCACTCTCTTTGCCATGTGAGATAACATACTCACATGTTCTAGAAATTAAGATATAAATGTTTTGGGGAGACCATTACTTTCCCCTTATTTTCTTAAAAAAAAAAAAATCCCTCCAGTATTTCTTGGATTCAATGTTCTTTCTTATGAATTTTCTATATCTTTCTATTTAACTGAAAATGACTTAATTTTTCCAAGGATATTTCCAAGATATCTCAAGATAGGATAGCAATTCTTTTCTTTTAGTACACTGCCTTTTTGCTTACATTTATTTTTATTAAAACTACTGCTTCCAGTTTTAGACAAAAAGAAATAAGCCCCCTGCAGTCCATTTCTCCCTCTGACCATAACTAAATACAGTGGGCAAAATGCAAAAGGCAACTACAAGAAAAATCTTTAAAGAAAATAATAACTAGGAAACTAGGACACTGGGGAGAGAAGTAAAAATTAAATAACTAATATGATTACAGTGGGTTTTCCGTTTTTGTTGTGTTTTGGTTTTGCTTCCTTTATTTCCCAAAGTTGACATGAGATAAAGACATATTAGATCATGAACAGCAAAACTGAGAAAAGCTCATATTTCTGACCAGAGCCCTGAGAAAGGGGTCCCTATGAGTCATGGGTTCTGGAAAGGACAGTCATGACATTTTCTTTTTTAGCTCACAACTCTGCTCCAAGGCCAGGCTATCGAACAGCTGCTGTTATGAATGCAGTGGCACTGTGAGCATCTAGAAATCCCAAGAGAAAACCCACCTTTTAGAATAAGAAACTAGGAAGGGGTTCCCATTATAGGGGGGATCCTTACTACTTTCTTTTTTCTCTTTTTCTTCATGTTGTTTTGCCTTGAAAGAGGGTTTAATCATGAAGAAATGTACACCAGTGCAGGAGGCAATAGTTTGAGAGAAGCTCTGACTTTCTGGACATATCAAAGACAGCTATTCCCTGGGAGCCAAACAGTATGGGGGAGATCCTAGAGACAAGCAAGTGGGAGAAGGAGATACCCTAATTCCATGGATGAACTGAAAGAAATTCTAAGTCCATTCTCATGAAGTGCATAATAAAGATTTAAAAACTCTGCTGATATTAGACACACTACCTTGGAAAATAAATCAGAACATAAAGTCTGAATCTAAGTTGTTGTTTGTTTGCCATATTAGTTTTTGCAGTACACCAATGACTGCCCTCCCACCACTAAATAAAATAAAATAAAATAAAATAAAAAAATAAAATAAATTTTAAAAAAAAGGATATTCACATTAAATTCCTGGAACTTGCAAACGTTTCCTTATTTGGGGAGGAGGGGGAGATCTTTATAAATGCAATTAAGTTAAGGATCTTGGGGCGAGATTATCTTGAATTGTCTGAGTGGGCCCTAAATCCAATGATGAGTGCCTTTATAAGAAGCACATAAAGACACATAAAGGAGAACAGGAACATAGAGTGATGTGACCATGGAGGCAGAGATTTCAGTATTGTGGCCCTGAGCCATGGAAGTTATAAACACTAACAGCTACCAGAAGCTGGAAGGGGAAAGGAGAGATTCTCCTCTGGAGCCTCCAGATCCAGCCCTGATGACACCTTGATTTGGCACTTCTGCCTTCCTGAACAGTGAGAAAATAAAGTTATGTCATTTTATGCTACCAAGTTTGCAGTTATTTGTTATAGCAGCTCTAGGAAACAAATGCAGTTCCCTTTTGCTGTGTAACTAACTACATTTGGTGACTTAATGAAACATTTTACTATCCTATATGTTCTGTAGTCAGGAATCCAGAGGGGCTAGCTGGGTCCTCTCTCTCTGGGTTTCTCACAAGGTTGTGTTCAGGCCAATTGAAACCACAGTGTCTTCTGAAATTCTGACAGGGAAGGATTTGCTTCTCAATTCACTATCCAGCCTACACATGAAGGGGAAGGATTGCACAGACGGTGTATACTGGAAGTAGAGAAACTTGAGTCATCTTAGAAACTCACCTATTAAAGTTTGCCAGCTGGCCCCTAATTACTCATATTCCTTCTACACGCAAAATACATTTACCCTTCACAATATTTCCCAAGAGTTTCATCCCATTACAGCATCACTGTATTTTAAGATCTTCAATTTTTTATATGATTTGATCATAGAAATAAAAATTAATAACTTTCTCTAGTTATTTAATCATGGATTTGATAAAACAATAAAGAGCAGAAGAGGGAATTTAAAAGTATTAACTGGTTTTTTTTTTTGGTTTTTTTTTTTTTTTTACAATTCATGAGTTTTACCTTTACCAATCTATTCAAGTCTACTATACCCAAAATAACAGCAAATGCCCACAGCGACCTGGTTTAGCCCTGCTGGAACCCAGCCCAGTAAACTGTAGCCTTTGCTGTTCCTTCCTTTCCA
The DNA here is from genome assembly GCF_010015895.1 of Lontra canadensis. Taxonomy (NCBI): domain Eukaryota; kingdom Metazoa; phylum Chordata; class Mammalia; order Carnivora; family Mustelidae; genus Lontra; species Lontra canadensis. Next base: position 2,389,694 of record NW_022631115.1, read on the forward strand.
ATGTGTGAGTATGTAGTTTAAATAGAATGAATGGGCTTCTGTGCAAGCATGACTTTAAGGCAAGTCCCTGAAGTATCCTCTTCTACTACATACCATTACTAAACGCTCTGTAAATATTTTGAGGTCACCTTGAATACTGCCAAACTGAAATAGTGTTTGTCAAAATATTTTTAACCATTATATTCAATGACCTTCTGGAAAAGGAATGTTTTTAAGATAAAAAATACAATGGAATTTCCACATAAAATAGGTATGAAAATCTCCCTATTTAACAGAATTATTACTGTTGGAAATCAGTGATCAAAGAATTAGCAAATGGTTAACATATTAGTCAAGTAATTCTAGTATAGAGTTTTTGTTTGTTTTGTTTTGTTTGCTTTCTTTTAACTTTCTATGTATATTTTCCAATTAGTCCAATTACTAAAAAAAAATTCATTATTAACTAGTTTCTATAATAAAATTTTAATATCTCTTTTTCCTTCTAATTATTAGGAGTGCAAACGTTATGTCATTTCAATAATATGATGTTTGTTTTTACTTGTTAATGTAATATTTTATATGCATTTTCTAGTTGATCTCATCTTCAAATTTATGTTGATGCATGCTAATCTCAAGTGAAATTTCCTAAGTTATCCATCTCAATGTTTTCATTTTGCACCTATTAATAGTAGTTAAACTGTTCAGAATTACACTCCCATAAGCTTGGTGAGGTTAATCTTCTGTATGAGATCACTCTGTCAAGACTGGATTTTATCTAATGCACAGAAACCAACACAGAGAGTCAAGGAAAACAAAGAAACAGAGGAATATCTTCCAAATTAAACAACTAGGTAGAAATCCAGAAACAGATTTTAATAAAACAGATATAAGTGATTTACCTAATACAAAATTCAAAATAATGGTCATAAAATATTCATTGAGGTCAGCAGAATAATGCAAGAACAAAGTAAGCATTCCAACAGAGATAGAAAATATTTTTAAAATACCAAACAGAAATCACAGAGCTAAAGAATACAATATTTGATTTAAAACTAAAAACTTAAGAATGGTTCAACAGTAGACTAGATGAAGATGACAAAAAGATCAGTGAACTGGAAGACAGGACAATGGAATTCATTGTATCAAAAGAACAAAAAGAAAAAAAAAGAAAAATCCATTAATATGGGACACTATCAAATGGAGCAATCTGTACATTATAGGGATATCAGGAGAAGAAGGGGAGAAGAGTGCAGAAAGCTTATTCTACAAAATCATGGCTGAAAACTTCCCAAACCTGGGAGAAGGAAACAGACATGTAGATCCAAGATGTCCAAGTTTCCAAATAAGATAAATCTAAGGAGGTCCATGCTAAAGCACGTTATAATTAAATGGTCAAAAGTTAAAAACAAGGAAAGAATCTTAAAACCAGTAAGTGAAAAAACTTTTTATGTAGAAGAAAACCTTATTAAGAGTATAAGCAGTTTTTTCCCCAAAAATTTGGTGGCCAGAAGGAAGTAGCAATATACATTCAAAATGCTGAAGAAAGAATCTACTAACCAAGAATTCACTATCAAGCAAAGTTGTCCTCCAGAATGGTAGGAGAGAGAGTTTTCCAGATAAGAAAAGCTGAAGGGATTCATAACCACAAGACCAGCCTTGTAAGAAAAGTTAGTGGGACTTGTTCAAAATGAAATAAAAAGTTGCTAATTAGTTATAGGAAAAATATAAGTATAAAATACTTAATAAATTCAAAATACTCTACTGTTGTAATGGAGGTAGATAAAACTAATAATTCTAATATAAATGTTAAAAGAAAATATATTAAAAATACTTGCAACTAAAATAATTTCTTGATGGATCTATAATGTACACAAATGTAAATTTTGATATTGAAAACATGAAATGTGTTTGGAGAGGGTAAAAAATGTAGTGCTTTCAGTGTGCTTGAAATTAAGCTTTTATCACCTTAAAATAGACTTTTATAAATATAAGATATTTTATATAATCCTTATGATAGCCACAAAACAGAAAACTGTAGTAGTTACACTCAAACAAAGAGAAAGGACTCTACACATACTACCACAGAATATCCTTAAATCACAAAGAAGTAGAACATGAGAGGAAGAAAAGAACAAAAGGGTTAAAAATAGCCCAAAAAACAATTAACAAAATGGCAATAGCAAATTCAGACCTATCAAACATTACCTTACATGTAAATGGAATAAATTCTCCAATCAAAAGACATAGAGTGGTTGAATGGGTTAAAATTTAAAAAACAAACAAACAAACAAACAACAACAACAAAAAACAAGACTCAACTATATTCTACCTACATGAGACTCATTTCAGCTTTAAGCACACACATAGGTTGAAAATAATGGGATGGAAAAAGATAATCCATATAAATGGAAACCAAGAGAAAGCAGGAGTAGCTATATTTATATCAGCCAAAATAGACCTCAAACCAAAGAGCATAGAAAAAAACTAAGAAAGTCATTTTATAAGAATAAAGTGATAAATTCATCAAGAGAATATAACATTTATAAATGTTTATGCACTCAGCATAGGGGCAACTAAATATATAAAGCAAATATTAATAGACATAAAAAGAGAAATAGGCAGCCATACAATACTCGGATATTTCAAGATCCTATTTTCAACAATGAAGACAGAAAATCAATAAGGAAACATTGGACATAATCTACATGTATGACCAAGTACACTTAATAGAAATTTATAGAGCATTCCATCCAATAGCAGCAGAATAAATTTTTTTTTTTCAAGTGCCCATGAAACATTCCCCAGGATGGATCATATGCTAGGTCACAAAACAAGTCTTAAATTTAAGAAGACTTTCATCATATTAAGCATCATTATGGCTGCAGTTACATGAAACTAGAAACCAATAATGAGAGTAAAACTAGAAAATTCACAAATATATAGAGGTTAAAAAATGTGTTCCTGAACAACTAATAGGTTAAAGAAGTTGTCAAAAGAGAGATTTAAAAATGTGTTGAGACAAATGAAAATGGACACCCACATACAAAAACTTATGGGAAGCAGCAAAACCAATTATAAGAGGAATGTTTATAGCAATAAATTCCTATGTTAAAAAAAAGAAAGTTCTCAAAAAACCTAAGTTACACTTGAGAAACTGTAAACAAAAATAAATAAGTAAATAAATAAATGAATAAACTAATCCCAAAGTTAATATAAGTAAGGAAATGACAAAGATCAGATTAGAAATAAGAGACTAAAAAGTCAATAGAAAAATCAGTGAAACTTATATGTGTTTTTTTTAAAAGATAAAAAAATATAAGAAGCTATTAGACTAAAGAAAAATGTGAGAGTACTAAAATAAATAAAATCATAAATCAAAGAGGAGGCATTACAGAAAACACCACAAAAATACAAAGAATCATGAGATCCCTAAGAATATTCACATGGAAAAAAATAGCAAATCCTAGAACAAATAGATAAATTCACAGAAACATATAACCTACAATGACTGACTCATGAAGAAATAGAAAATCTGTACAGACTGATTACTAATAAAAGATTGAATTAGTAAACAAAAACCTCCCAACAAATGTCTCAAACCAGCCATCTTCACTGGTAAATTCTACCAAACATTTAACAAGACTTAATATTAATCTTTCTCAAGGTCTTATAAAAAATAGAAGGATAGACTCCAATAGAAAAGGAGGGAGAGGAGACCCATTTTATAAGGTTAACATATTTTGATAGTAGAAGCAGACAAGGACACTACAAGATAAGATTACTACAGGTCAATATCTCTGATAAACACAGATTTAAAAATTCTCAACAAGATATTAGCAAGCCAAATACAACAATACATTCAGAGAATCATGTACCATTGTTAAATGGGATTTATCCCAGGAATGCAAAAATGGTTCATCATCTGTGAATCAAAAAATGTGATATACCACACTAACAAAGTTGGAATATAACAGTCATATAATCATCTAAAAACATACATGAAAAAAACATTTGAAAAAAATCAACATCTTTTCATGATAAGAACTTTCAACCAAAGGAAATTTACCTCAACATAGTAAGTCCATATATTACAAGATCACAGCTAGCATCACATTCAATGAAAACTTGAAAAAAATTTTCCTTAAATCTTGAAAGATCAGGAAGAAGACAAGGATAGCCATTTCTCTGCTTTTATTAAACATAATACTGGAAATCCTAGCCAGAAGAATCAGGAAAACTTAATAAGTCTCCAGAACTGGAAAGGAAAAAGTAAAATTGTCTTTATTGGTAATGACATGACATATAAAAAAAATCATAAAGACCACCAAAAACTGTTAGAACAAGTCATAAAATTCAGTAAATTGCATAATATGAAATTAATATACAAAAATCAGTTGTATTCCAATATACTAACAATGCCCAATCAGAAAAGAAATCAAGAAAACAATGTCACTTACAATGGAATCAAAAGTAAATAAAATACTTTGGAATAAATTTAAGCAAGAAATTGAAAGACCTATGCCTGAAAATAGTAAGATATTGATGAAAAAAATTGAAGATGACACAAATAAATGGAAAAATATCCCATGCCAGTGGACTGGAAAAATTAATACTGTTTTTTGATTGTTTGTTTTGTGTGTGTTTGTGTATGTTAGTCACCATACAGTACATCATTAGTTTTTGATGTAGTGTTCCATGGTTTGCCGTTCACATTTAACACCCAGTACTCCATGCAACCCATGCCCTCCTTTTTGGGGGGTGGGGATGGGTTCTTTATCAACATTAGTTTATTGAAATGAACAGAAGGAAAAAGTCTGATTATTCCCACCCACTGGCCTCTGACTTATGTCCTATTTGTCATAGCTTATGAGATACTAATTCTTCTCTAATTATTATGGTCCCATATGCTTTAATCTATAAGAGAACATTCCCTTAATTTTATTTTTTATTTTTTTAATTTATTTTATTTGTGTGTGTTTGTGTTCCAAAATTCATTGTTTATGCACCTCCCTTCTAAAACTCTCCATTTGTTTCCTGGAGTACATAGTCTCACCTGTTTTGTCCCCCACTCTGATTTCTGCCATTCATTTTTCCCTTATGTCCTCCAGGCTATTCCTTTATGTTCCACAAATAAGGAAAACCATATGATAACTGACTTTCTCTCTATATATGTATATTTAGAGCTTAGTTGTTTGCAATAAATCTATTTACTTGTATAAAACTTATATTTTTAGTATATTTCTTATATTTTCCAGAATTTCCTTAGCTTTCAAAAAAGTATTACTACTTTCTAAAACATGTATATAGAATTTTATGGGCTTCTTATAGTATCCCCAAATATTCTGCTTTATAAAAACTAAATAACTTGGCATTTAGAAAACCAAAATTCCTATCCTGATTTCAGAAAGGATGATATTAAAATAAATAATGAAAATACAATTGGCAATGTTATGCATCACCTAAAAATACCAGATAGAAGATAAGCTCATAGAAGTAATATACATTGAATGCCTCCTTTCCTTCTGTTTATTATGAAAAGAAGAAAATGGACTATTTTGAACCACAAAGACATGCATCAAAATAGCTTTCCTAAAGTAAATCTTGAGGTATCAAGTGTGTCTATATCATTGACTTTTTTACTTTAGAAAGATTACAAATTTCTAAAATATTATAATCTGTATTTACATATTTTCTGATTTAGCCTGGTACTCTAAGTGGTGACCCTCATCCAGATGAAACATGTTGGAGGACCTAATTTTTCATTGGGAGGGGTGGAAATACAACCTGAGATAATGAAATTATATTATTTTCCCCAAGAATTGGAGATATACCATGGAGATAGAAAAAAAGAGCAAAATTTTATCTAGGCCTTCAGTTTCAATTTTCCAATTTTCAATATATAAAAACCAGGTACAGTGAAGAATCATATACTTTCATATATTATTTTAATGACTATTTACAGGTAAATAATAATAATGGGGTTTTTTTTGGTACTTGAAAAATTTTTAAATGAGAGGGAACAGGAGATCAATTATAATTTCTTTTACTGAAATAAAAAGATACTGTCCACAAGAACAGTTATTAGTTATTATCAAGATGTTAAAAAAAAAAGTGTGGCTTCATTAAGTTGCCTGAGTAGATTCAATGACATACAGGCTCTCTAGCCTACTATTCCACTACCCTGGGCAGGTTGCTTTTCATTCTCTAGTTTATTTCATTCTCCAGTTGTATCAAGTTAGCTGTTAAATTTCCAGGTATCATTTCTTCATAACTGTTGTGGAAAGCAGAAGACAGATAAATTAAAAAGAAACATTGATACTTTTTATACTTCTCCCTCCCTTAATCCAGGGGGGGGGAAATCCTCCTTTAGGAAGCTCTAGACTTGCTTACTTTCATTGACCAAAGTTGGGTCATATAGCTAGGTGTTTATAGCTGTCTTAGAAACTCAGAATTCAGCTTATTTGTTTTGATGGAAGGCAGTGAAGAAATCAGGACTATGTGGTGGCTGTTGAGTAACCATTCAACAAAGTCAGTTCTATGACTAAAAGATGAGAAAGACAAAATGAGAGACAAAGGAGAAAAAGTAACTGAAAAGGGAAGAGAAAGAAAGATCTAATTATCTGGAAGGGAGATATATTACATAACTCAGAAATTTAAAAAAAAAATTCTTATGCACTTTCCACAACAACCATTGTATTTTATTCATTTTATACTTAAGACCTGAGAAATAGAGAAAAATAATTGAAAGCTCAAAAATTACATATTCATAGCTGTATGGACTATTAAAAATTACTTAAATCAGGGAAATTTAAGTGATGGAATTGGCTTGAAGGTTGAATGCTATATGGCCATTTCTGGGTTCTTTGCTTTATCCCTGCTCTGAGGTCTCTTATTTGAAACAACTCTTCTGTTTTTTAGTCATCTAATAACAAAGACTGTACTTAAATATAGCCAGGAATCCAGGCCCTAAGGGTTTTAGTTTTTTACATTATGCCTTGTTGTACTGCTCCTGGATGCACATTAATCTCCTTTGTTGTCAGCTTAGTAATAGCCATTCTGTTTCACAAATCATTAGAGCTAACTTGTCCTTTGTTCCAAGCTAGAATTAGCTCAAATCTAAAATTGATCTAGAATACAGATCTAGAATTGAAATCCAAATCTAGAGTATGGAATCTAAATATAAAATCTCAATCTCAGTCTGGGATTAAAGTTCTAGGCTAGGTTTGCACATTATCTGTCATGAGACAACCAGTTTTGCCATAACCTAAAAATCATGTCCAACTCATAGCCAAGCTGAGGGAATCCGTATTGCCATCCATGACATTTCAGCTCAATTGATTCTCAATTTTACTGTAAATCTTATAATCACAATTACTACGATCAATTATGTTATACAATTATATTTAAGATGAAATGAGAAAAATTCATCTTTAAACTAGCTCACACACAGAGAAGGAAATTTATTAAATTATTAAATCAGGATGTTCAAGTTGTGAATTTTCTTGGATAGATGAATTTAGGGTTTCAAATGATAGAACCAGGAATCTGTGTCTCATTATCCCTTCTTTCTGCATTATTTAGTTCTTGATTATTATCCAAAAGCTCTATCCTCTGAGACCAAAAAAAAAAAAAAAAGACAATTGTTCCTATAGATTTATATTGCCTTCCATCTACACTTCCTTTATTATCCCACAGAAGCCCTAGACATTCCCCTCAATTTCTAATTCAGTTTTCTAATGATTGTCAAACCAATAATGGAGTCTAGAAATATGAGATCATTTGGTTGACCAGGATGAGATCATATGCATATCCCTGAGATAAGGTGAAAATTGGGTTATCTTCATGTAAACCCAATAGAAAGAGTTCTCAAGAGTAAATATGTATTTTACTATCAAAAGAATGGAGGAGGAAAATAGAGTGAATTGATGATGATAACTCTTCTATTCACCTCACTTAAAATGTGTTATGATGGAGTAAGATATATAGATTCTCAAAACAGTAATGTATAAAAAATGGTGCAAAGATATTGATAATGTGTTGGGTCTTCCTTTGATTATTTGTTGTTTTATTATTTTTGAGACACAATGGCAAAGACACAAAACAATAGTGTTCTTGAAAAATAGTTCCTGTCAGTTCGTAGCAGTTGTCTAAATTAATAGACTAACACGGTATTTCATAGAGATAGATCAGTCCATGCCACATAGAGTTAAAGACATCATTTAAGGATATTGAGTTCTATAGGCAATAAAAATGAAAGATCGGGGGCGCCTAGGGTGGCTCAGTGGGTTAAAGTCTCTGCCTTCAGCTCAGGTCATGATCTCAGGATCCTGGGATCAAGCCCTGCATCAGGCTCTCTGCTCAGCAGGGAGCCTGCTTCCCTTCCTCTCTCTCTGCCTGTCTCTCTGCCTACTTGTGATCTCTGTCTGTCAAATAAATAAATAAAATCTTTTTAAAAAAATGAAAGATCATCCATGAAACTATATGTAAATGATAGAGCTTTGTGAAGGATGTTTGTGTGGGTATGTATGTGTAATGTTCATACATCAGAGATCATAGCAATGTATCCCTAAATAATGCTTTTTCTATGTTAATTTCAAAATCAGAAACAGCAAAGGATATGTGGAAATCCGTAACATTCATTTAAAGTCATCTTAAGTTATAAGAACAAAAGTTGTACATGTTATCTACTGGAAGATTGGTTTTCAGAAATACTTATAATGTAAGGTAAATTCATTCGTAATTCTGAAATAACACTTATCTCTGAAATCTTTTCAATGTCATATTCAAGATAATTGAGAAGTTTTTAAAAGAAAGCTCTTTTTTCCATATCAAATGTACTATCTTTCTACGCAAGATGGTTTATGATATACACATTTTTTAGCACCTTTCTCTTTCAAAGTTCTATTGGAATAAATGACTACATATAAAAATAAAAAGTTAATCTATTTCACCATTTTGAAACTAGCAGTGCTACCACCAGATCTGAGAAGTGAGGAATTAATGGACCCAATAAAGCAGGTGAAAAAGGAAAGGACATAAAAATAAGTTCACATTTAAGTAAAGTCTGGAAATAATACCAAGACATGAAGCAGCAGAGAACATGGGAAAGAGTCAGCTGTGCACTGCTGGTCAGCTAATAAATGAAGGAAAAAATTGAAAAGTTTGTCAAGTCTTGTGGCACTCATAAGAATGAATATATCATTCTGGATTATCCATAAGCATCCAGTATAATTTTGGGTTCTTCTAGTGAAAGGGGAAAAGCAGGAGTGTCAGAAGAGAGGTGATGACAAAAGTATAAGTTGTAGTGATATGACCATAAATTCAGGTAGTCTCTGGAAACTGGAAAGGGCAAAGAATATATTTTCCTTCAGTCTGCAAAAGGAATTTAGTTCTGCCAACACTTTGATTTTATCTCCATTAAACCTATTTCAGACTTCTGAACTCCAGAAACGTAAAATAGCAAAAAATTACAAATTTATGTTGTTTTAAGCCACTTAATTTGGAATATTTTTTATAGTAGCAATAAGAAACTAATACAAACCTCAAAAAAGGATTTTTTAATCTTTGCACTTGAGCAACAAAAAGCATGCTTAAAGTTCTAATCACAGAGTTCTAGATGTTTTAGTTTTGTTTTTCCTTGTTAAATGAGAGAGGCAGGATAATGCTCTACTTATTTTGGGGGGCATATCTGAGATGTCTGTACCAAAAATAACATCCCAGTATTGACACCCTGAATTGGTTGCAAATCCAATCCTCCCACTCCACTACGAGAATTTAACAAAGACACTAAGGCCCTGAATATACTATAAGAAAACAAGAACTTCTGATTTAGATGTAGCAAATATTCCCAAATAGCAGAGCTTTTCTTTAAAAGGTCTAGACTGAATATGGAATCTAGATTCTAGACCTGGCCAATATCTTCAGAAAACAACCAATACATAAGAGAAGCACCAAAGGGGTACCTGGGTGACTTAGTAAGTTGAGTATTTGACTCTTGATTTTAGCTCAGGTCATTATCCCAGGGCCCTGAGATCAAGTGTTGCATGGGGAATCTGTTTCAGATTTTCTCTTTCCCTTTCCCCGACCTCTCCCACACTTACTTGCAAGCATGTGCAAGTGCTCTCTCTTTAAAAAAAATCTTTAAAAAAGGCAGAGAGAAGCATCAGATCCAATGAAGATTTCATTTCAAAGAAAATTATTTAACAAAAGACATAAATGAAAAAATTAATATTAAATTTTCTCAGTACCCAATGAAGTTCATTACATGTGTGGATTTTTATATGTCCACTTCTTTTTTTTCTGGAATTGTCTTTCACCGTATCTTGATGTAGCATTCTGTATTATTTCATCTCGGATTCAAATTTTACTTCTCGAAGAGGATTTCATAAAATACATTAATTAAAAAAAATCTTTGTTAAAGTTTTCCCTTTTGCTTTTTCTCTTTAAAACTTATAACTCAACTCAACAAACTAAGAATAGAGAGGAAACTCCCAACTTGAAAAAAGGACCTCTACAGACAGCATACCTAATGATTAAAAAAGGTACATCGTACTTAACAGTGAATAACAAGATAATTTCTGCCTAAGATAGGGAACAAGTCAAAGATGTCCTCCCTCACCACACCTATTCAACATTGTACTATAATTTAGTAAGACAAGGAAAATAAATAAATGGTTTGGAGCTTGAAAAAGAGGATATAAAAATGTCTCTGTTCAAGTGATATCATTGTTTATATAGAAAATCCCAAAGATTAAAAAAAAAAAACTCTTGAAATTAATAAGCAAGATTGCTGGATTCAAGGTTGATATACAAAATTAATCAATCAATTTCATGCACACCAGGAAAGAGCAATTGAAATTAAAAAACTAAACACATAAGCAATGTATATTAGTACCCAAAAAATGTTTACAGGTAAATCTAACAAAATATGTTCAATTGATGAGACTAAAAATTTTAATGAAAAAATCCAGGATGAAACTAAAATTATGATTAACAAAATCCAGGATGATCTAAAAAAAGAGAAAGCTATTCCACTTTGTAAATAGGAAATCTCAGTATTTTAAAGAGATCAGTTATTCCCAACTTGATCTAAAGATTCAATAAAATCCCAATTAAAATCTCAGAAAATTATTTTGTAGATGTTGACAAACTGAATCTAAAGTTTATATGGAAAGGCAAAATGCCCAGAATAACCAATGTAATAATTTGAATAGAATTACACCCACCACTTTGCAGGTGTTCCATATTTGTTAAATATCTCATCATATCTTTAATGAAGAAAAATTAGTATAGCCATATAAAACAATTTTATTTTATAGTTTATATGTGTTGGGTCTAAGCTGAAAAAACTGAAACAAATATTTTAAGGCCTAGATTGAATAATATCACTCCTGTCATTCCTTAACATCCTTTCAAACTGTGCTGTTAGTAAAGGTTAATTGCATGAGCTTTGTTACATGAAACACAGAAATACCAATACAGAAAGCAAAGGATGATATGAGAATTGAAGATAAAAAACAAACTGTTAACTGACTAATAATCTCATGATATGGAGAGTTTCTATTTTTCTAGGGAAAAGAACAAACGCTTCTGACTTTGCATTTTGTTGTAATTTATATTTATTAACTGTTTCTCTTACATGCTTTCAAAGCCCTGTTACATCTTCTCAATAATTTAATGCATAGAAAAAAACTACATAATTTTATAATTTGTTATCTTATTTGGAAATACATATTTCCCTCAAGCCCAGCATTAGTATTTCACATGAGCATTTTCATAAATCAGATACAGTTATAATGACATAATTGCTGATCATTATCTTGCATTCATACTTTTGTTCACTAACTCAGCTTCTCCCAGGCACTTGATATTCTGCTTTATTATACCACTGATCCAGTGGTATATATATATATATATATATATATATATATAAAACAGCTTGGCTAACATCAATTAATAGGCTATATCTGTATTGAAAAAGATCTATTACCTACAAGATATACACAAGAATTAATGTACAATAACATAGTTTTGTTTGAATGTAAAGATATTATAGAAATGAAGAGACTTAGGAATTGGCAACAATACTTTAGTTTGTAAGTTTGAAGTTTTAGTGTACCATTTCTTAGTGATAATTTCACTCATCAACACAACTAAAGAATTAATCTGTGACAGAAAAAGAACATATTTCAAGGAAAAGCAATGACAATAATGAGTGTAACTAATATTTACAGAGAAATTATTTTAGACCAGACACTATTCTACATGATTTTCAAACACTGACTAACTTCCACAGCAATCCTATGGAATAGGTTATTTGTATCTCTATTTTGCACATTAAAAAAAAAATTTGAAAAGGGTTTCAGAAACTTCCTCAATGCTACAAAGCTAATGAATGTATAAGGCAACATTGAAGTGAAGCAATATGACTATATTAATCACTCTCAATATTACGCCATTCTTGTTTGTTGCTAAATACAATAAATGATAGCTGTTATCATTTGAAGTAAAGGAGAAGTAATATTAAAACCAAATATACAATAAACATTAGGATATTATTATATTATATTCGAAAATGTGGTCTAAAATGCTAGTATCGGAACTTTGAGTTAATACTGATGTGGCTTCAAGCCCAGACTACAGAAAACACCTGCATGTTAACAATAGCTGTGTCTTAATGGTAGTTTATTGTACTATAAAGATGGAACCCAAGGTATTTTAAGAGTTGTAGTAAAATTCAATCATATGGGACTTTGGCTAAGGTGTCATCTAAGATATTTTTAAAATGTGAATAATTATTCCATGTCAGGCTTATTTTAAAAAGAAATTAAAAGAATAGAGCTCATCAAGTAGATTATATAGGCAATGTAACCAAGAGTTACAATTAAGAAAATATTTCCCTGATTTCAAAATGTGTAGGATGAAATGATGTGAAGCAAAAGGATTACCGTTTTATGGCTTTCTGAAGAATAGACCATTATGAGGCAGATGTAGATTTATAGGGATATTTATGGCAAGAAACTGGCTCACATGACTTTTGGGATGGCAGGTCTGAAACTCATAGGACAGGTTTGAAATTTAGGCACGATTAATAGTGCAGTCATGACATAGAATATCTTCTTCTCTGGGAAACCTCAGTGTTTGCATTCAAGGCCTTTCAACTGATTGGAGGAGGTGCACCCACATTATGGAGGATAATCTTTTTTATTTAATGTCATTTGATTATAGATATTAACAACATCTACAACATAGCTCCATGGCAACACCTGGATTAGTGTTTTATTAAATAACTGGGTATCATAACACAGCCAAGTTAACCCATAAAACCAACCATAACACATTCTAATCTTACAACCACAGATTATGGGTTAGTGTTTAAAGTATAGTAGAAATGAAACAATGGATGCCTATAATGGTCTTAAAAGGTGGCAGGGTAACAGAAAAAACAATTTAGTAAAGAATACGAGAACTAATCTGAGACTTGTACAGTGGATGGAGGGAGGAGAAAAAGAAAATTAACTCCTGGGTGGTTTAGCCATTTAAGTGTTTAACTTGATCTCAGCTCAATTTTTTTAAATTAACATGTAATATATTATTTGCTTCAGGGGTACAGGTCTGTGAGTCATCATTCTTACATAATTCACAGCACTCAACGTAGCACATAACCTCCTCAATGTCCATAACCCAGGCACCCTGTCTTTCCCTGCCTACCCCCAGCAACCCTCAGTTTGTTTCCTAAGATTAAGAGTCTCTTATGGTTTGTCTCCCTCTTGATCTTGATGTCAGGGTCCTGAGTCCAAGCCCTGCATTGGGCTTCATGCTGGGCAGGGAATTTACTTGATAGAAAGAAAGAGAGAGAGAGAGAAAGGAAGGAAGGAAGGAAGGAAGGAAGGAAGGCAGGCAGGCAGGCAGGCAGGCAAAGAACTTCCTGAAAGAAGACTGGAAACTAATAAGAAATTATATATAGTCATTTAGAAATAGATTTTCTGCTTAAGCATTTGAATACTGTGAGTTGCTCATAAGTGAGAGCATGGTTTGTCAAATAGTGAGTCAGGTTTTTCTTATATCAGAAGTATTTTTGTGATATGTATCGCCTTTCTAATTTGCATTCACTCTATAAGAATAACTGCAGTAAATTTATGATCATATACAAAAGTATAAGTTTGATAGTTATGTATGAGATTGAAAAAATATAGATACTTTTGGAGTAGAAAACAAAGAACACAAGGATTTCATTTTTGTTAAAAAAAAATACACACTACCAACTTGTTAATGACAATGTCTATTGATTTTCATTTCTTTACCAATCTCAGTGGAAAGAAGCTAGTATTAGAAGTAGGTAAAAATTGTCTGTAACATGAGAATGAAATTAAACTCTCAAGAAATATTTAAGGGAAGGATCCTAGAATGAAACCTTCTCATTACCAACCCCAATTAGTTATTTTCTCTGTGACCTTGGAAAAATCACCCAACAATTTTGTACTCCGTTTCCTCATTTGTAAATTTTTAGTAACAGTGCCTACTTTATACAGTGATATGAAGTTATAATGAGTTCTTATCTAAAGTACTTTTAAGGTCTCTGGCATCATCTGTATACCTAATATTATTAATCCTATATGAGAATCAGTAGGTATTACCAGTGTGGAGTTGCTACTTGATAACCCATGTTAAAACAAAGTAAAGGACAAGGAAACATGCCAATTAGCCAACAGTTTAGCTGCTTTCAGTCCAATATTCTGGACTTTTCAAATGTGCAGATTCACACAATAATGGTCTTTGCAATTTGTTTTTTTTAATCTAACATATTTTCAAGATTCACCCATGATGTAGCATATATCAGTATGTCATCCCTTTTTAATGGCTGAAAAATATTCCAATGCATGAACATATCATATTTTATTCACCTACTAATCATCTCATGAATATTTGGACTTTTTTAACTTTTTGGCTATTATGAATTGCTGCTGTTATAAATATTCATGTGCAAGTTTATAAATGAGCATATTCATTTAATTCTCTTGGGTATATACCTAGGAACAAAATGGCTGGGTCATATCACAACTCTATTTTTAATATTTTGAGGAAATAACTGTTTTCAAAGTAGCTGCATCATTTGAACAATCTAACCATTAGGTAATAAGTGCTTCCAACTATTCCACAAACTCATTGATTGTTATTGACCATATTTTTATTTTATCTATCCTAGTTGGTGCAAAATGGTATCACCTTTTGGTAGAAAATACATTTCAGGTGCTCATCTGCCATTTACATATCTTCTTTCAAGTGTCTATTTAAATTCATCACTTTTTTATTTTCAGTGTTCCAGGATTCATTGTTTGTGCATCACACCCAGTGCTCCATGCAATATGTGCCCTCCACAATACCCACCACCAGGCTCACCCAACCTCCCATCTACCTCCCCTCCAAAACCTTCAGTTAGTTCCCCAGAGTCCACAGTCTCTCATGGTTTCTCTCCCCCTTCAATTTCCCCCACTCCCTTCTCTTCTCCATCTGCCCATGTCCTTCACATTATTTTTATTTAGGATTTTATTCTTCTATCATTAAGTTGTAAGAAATCTTTATACATCCTAGATACAAACTTGCTATTATATAATATTTGCAAATATTTTCTCCTTATTTTTTTAGTTTGTCTTTTCACTTTTTTGATGATGTCCTTCAAAGTACACACAAAAATTTTTAATGCTGTCCAAATTGTCTATTTCTTCCTTTTGCCCTGTGTTTTGGTGTTATACCTAAGAATTCATCACCAAATTCAAGGTCAGAAATATTTATCCTTACATTTTCTTCTAAGATTTTATTAGTTTTAGCTCTTACATTTAGGTCCATGAAAAATGGACCTAAATAAAGAATATAACTTCTGTAAATCAAGTAAAACTTAAGTTTTGTATTTGGTGTGAGAAAGGTATACAACTTCACTACTTGTGTGTGAACATCTAGTTTTCTCAGTATCATTTGTTGAAAAGACTCATCTTCCCCATTGACTTATTATACTCCCCTTGTCAAGTCAATTGGGAGCAAATATAAGTGTTCATTTCTGGAACCCCAATTTTATTTCAACAAAATATGTGCTTATACTTACATTATTACCACACTGGCTCAATCCCATATTATTGTATTAATTTTTAAAATCATGAAGTCCTCAAAATTTGTTCTTTTCAAGATTGTATTTTGTATTCTGGTTCCCTTACATCTCCACATGAACTTCACGATGAGCATCTCAAATTTCTGAAAATTGAAGTTATCTGAGATTTCTCTAGGAACTGAAATGAATCTCTAGATCAATTAGGAAATTACTGGCATCTTAACAAATAAAATTATCTGACTCATGAACATGGGATTTCTTTTTATCTACATAGCTTTTTATTATGTAGTTTCCAATATACAAGTATTGCAATTAGTTTTTCTAAAAATATTTAAGTGCCTTTTTATTTATTTTAATGTTGTTGTAAATAGTATATTTTCATACTTTCATGAGTAAGATATTTATTGCTATTGTATAGAAATAATCTATTTTATATATTAATTTTTAGCCTGAAAAGTTAATGAACTCATTTCTTTTTTTTTAATTTTTTTAAATTTTTTATTTTTTATAAACATATATTTTTATCCCCAGGGGTACAGGTCTGTGAATCGCCAGGTTTACACACTTTACAGCACTCACCATAGCACATACCCTCCCCAATGTCCATAACCCCACCCCCATTTCCCAACCCCCCTCCCCCCAGCAACCCTCAGTTTGTTTTGTGAGATTAAGAGTCACTTATGGTTTGTCTTCCTCCCAATCCCATCTTGTTTCATTTATTCTTTTCCTACCCCCCAAACCCCCATGTTGCATCTCCACTTCCTCATATCAGGGAGATCATATGATAGTTGCCTTTCTCCGATTGACTTATTTTGCTAAGCATGATACCTTCTAGTTCCATCCACGTCGTCGCAAATGGCAAGATTTCATTTCTTTTGATGGCTGTATAGTATTCCATTGTGTATATATACCACCTCTTCTTTATCCATTCATCTGTGGATGGACATCTAGGTTCTTTCCATAGTTTGGCTATTGTAGACATTACTGCCATAAACATTCGGGTGCACATGCCCCTTCGGATCACTACGTTTGTATCTTTAGGGTAAATACCCAGTAGTGCAATTTCTGGGTCATAGGGTAGTTGTATTTTCAACATTTTGAGGAAGCTCCATGCTGTTTTCCAGAGTGGTTGCACCAGCTTGCATTCCCACCAACAGTGTATGTAGGAGGGTTCCCCTTTCTCCGCATCCTCGCCAGCATCTGTCATTTCCTGACTTGTTAATTTTAGCCATTCTGACTGGTGTGAGGTGGTATCTCATTGTGGTTTTGATTTGTATTTCCCTGATGCCGAGTGATATGGAGCACTTTTTCATGTGTCTGTTGGCCATCTGGATGTCTTCCTTGCAGAAATGTCTGTTCATGTCTTCTGTCCATTTCTTGATTGGATTATTTGTTCTTTGGGTGTTGAGTTTGCTAAGTTCTTTATAGATTTTGGACACTAGCCCTTTATTGGATATGTCATTTGCAAATATCTTCTCCCATTCTGTCAGTTGTCTTTTGGATTTGTTAACTGTTTCCTTTGCTCTTAAAAGCTTCTGATCTTGATAAAATGTCAATAGTTCATTTTTGCCCTTGCTTCCCTTGCCTTTGGTGAGGTTCCTAGGAAGATGTTGCTGCGGTTGAGGTTGAAGAGGTTGCTGCCTGTGTTCTCCTCAAGGACTTTGATGGATTCCTTTCTCACATTAAGGTCCTTCATCCATTTTGAGTCTATTTTTGTGTGTGGTGTAAGGAAATGGTCCAATTTCATTTTTCTGCATGTGGCTGTCCAATTTTCCCAACACCATTTATTGAAGAGGCTGTCTTTTTTCCATTGGACATTCTTTCCTGCTTCCTGGCAAAGACCCCAGGAAAATGTGCTTTAACCAAATCAGAAGAGATCCCAAACTGTGGCGGGGAGAAAGGGGATAAAAGAGGTTCAGAAAAAAAAAAAAAAAAAAAAAAAGAAGAAAGAAAGAAAAAGAAACAATTAAAAAAAGAAAACAAATAAAGAAAAGTATAAAAAAGAAAGAAAAAATATATATATATATTAGATAAACTAGTTTAAAAACGTTAAAAAAGAAAAGGATAAAAGTTAAAAAAAATAGCAGAAGAAGAAAAAAAAATTGAAAAAGAAAAAAAAAATTAAGTTAACTGCAAGACTAAAGAATCATGGGAGAAAGCCATGAGTTCCATGCTTTGCTTTCTCCTCCTCTGGAATTCCGCTGCTCTCCTTGGTATTGAAACTGCACTCCTTGGTAGGTGAACTTGGTCCTGGCTGGATTTATTGTTGGTCTTCTGGGGGAGGGGCCTGTTGTAGTGATTCTCAAGTGTCTTTGCCCCAGGCAGAATTGCACTGCCCTTACCAGGGGCCGGGCTGAGTAATCTGCTCGGTTTGCTCTTGGGAGCTTTTGTTCCCTGAACACTTTCCATAAGTTCTGGAGGACAGGAATGAAAATGGCGGCCTCCCAATCTCCAGCCTGGAGGAGCCAGAGCTCAAGGCCCCATTCCTCAGTGCGCTCTTGGAGAAAAGCGCTCAACCACTCCCATCTCCTTGACCATCCAGCTGTGTGCCAGCTCACCCAGCCTGTGACCAAGAGTCTCTGTCTCTGGCACAGAGCCCTGCCTGGAATCTCAAAACCCAGTAGATCCCTGTGCTCCTCTGGGGGGTGTCCCTGGATCATCTGGGGTCCCCACTCAAAGACCAGTGGTCTGACTGTGCCATGGATCAGTTTAAGTTGGGAGCTCACTCCTTGGCTCTGTAGGCAGCTTCCCTGCTTTAATACCTGTGAACTCTGTGACACTCAGACACCACCAATCCTTCTGTGACCCCATGGGACCTGAGACCACGTTGTCCCCATGAGGGCTCCAGCCCTGCTTAGCCTCTG
The DNA here is from genome assembly GCF_010015895.1 of Lontra canadensis. Taxonomy (NCBI): domain Eukaryota; kingdom Metazoa; phylum Chordata; class Mammalia; order Carnivora; family Mustelidae; genus Lontra; species Lontra canadensis. Next base: position 2,408,639 of record NW_022631115.1, read on the forward strand.
GGGCAATGTCCCTCAGTGGAGCAGACTTTTAAAAGTTCAGATTTTGTGCTCCATTGCTCTACCACTTGCCAGGAGCTGGCCCCTTATCCCACAGTTTATCTTCCCATCACTTTGGATTCACTTCTCCACAGGTCCTACCTTTCAGAAAATGGTTGATTTTCTGTTTCTAGAATTGCTGCTCTTCTTCTTTTCAATCTCCTTTTGGATTTGTAGGTGTTCAGAATGGTTTGATAAGCTATCTAGCTGATCTCTTGCTACCTGATGTCATCTCAGACTGCTACTCCTCTGCCATCTTGACTCCTCTCCAATAAATAAAAAATCAAGAAAACAGATTCTTAATTATAGAGAATAATATGTGGAGAGTGGGTGAAATAGGTGAAAGGGATTATAGAGTAAACATATGATGAGCCCTTGGCATTGTATGGAAGTGCTAAATCACTATAATGTACACTTGAAACTAATAATACACTATATATTAACTAACTTAAATAAAAACTTAGAAAAATGACTATTATGTATTTTGTAGAAAAAACTCTGTTGAAAATCTATAATACATTTTAATATATGTTGAAAATTGGATTATATTCACTGTCTACCTCTTGTTTTGGGTACTTTAATTTCCAGAGGCATTTCTATCAATAAAGAGCAGTTGAAAGCCTTCAAAACTTAGAAGTCTAAATACACTTAAAATCTCTAAAATTTGGGGTATCTGGCTGGCTCAATCAGAAGAGCTTGTGACTTTTGATCTCAGGGTCATGAGTTCAAGCCCCTTGTTGGGGGTGGAAATTACTTAAACAAAACAAAAGAAAACAAGAAAAAGCTCTAAAATTATTTCTTATAAACCTGTTTGAAGGTAGTGTATTACCATTAAAATGCTCCAAAGAAAACATTGTTGTATGGTGGCAAAAGGAACATTTTGTTCTATAGAATAAAGTCAGCTACTTTTGTATAAGTTGTAATAAAATAATTTCCCCTCCAAAATGCAAAAGAAGACATTGCTGCCTTTTTCTTTAGTACAAAACTTACTAAAAGTCAGTTAGATTTTGTCCTTCATTTAATTAAAAAGAATCAAGGAATCTATTTGAAATTATTAGCTTATTAATTTAGTTTATTAGTGAATTTCATAGTCTATAATAAGAAAATTTCTTTTATTATTTTGGGAAGTAAGAGAAAAAATTTAAAAACTGCTGATGAAGTTGTAACAGCAATATATGTTTATTTTTTGTAAATCCTGACCTCCATTTACTGGTCAATCCACTATAATCTTACATCATTTGCCAAAACTGTAGTTCAAATTCAAGTGTATTTAGTGAGCCCCAAAATTGTTTATTATCCTACTGTTTCCATAATTTTCCAATAATTTCTCATATTTTGCAATGTTTTTGAATTAGAAAAAAGGTATTCATTTGAGAAATGTTTATTGAGATGGCAACCACCATGCTTCTCCTTTTCTGGTAGATTTTTAAATGCTACTCTTTTTCAATCAGCCTTAAATATTATATCTTAAGGTTGCATTGACATTCTTTATAACGTTTTTTTCAAGATTTTATTTATTTATTTGACAGAGAGAGATCACAAGTAAACAGAGCAGCAGGCAGAGAGAGAGGGGGGGAAGCGGGCTCCCCACTGAGCAGAGAGCCTGATGTGGGTCTTGATCCCCTTAACCTGATATCATAACCTGAGCTGAAGGCAGAGGCTTAACCCACTGAGCCACCCAGACACCCCCATTTCTTTTTTTATAACAATTTTTAAAGTATCTGGCTAATTATTATAACATATTATTTTATTCTGAGAAATGGTTGGACAGGATATGCAATTATTTTCAATAAAATTTAAAATTTCAGTCTATCTTGTTAAAGTATACTCTGAGTTATTAGACATGGGAGATTTGAGAAGAAATCTGATGTGGAACACCTGTACTATAATTTTTCTTTGATTTAGATATAAATTCATTTTTATAGATGCATACTAGAAAGAAATAAATGAGTTAAAAAATTGTTTTGAGACAAAAAGGGAAAGCAGAACACATAAGAGACATAGAGAACAGGATATCTTATATATGTATAATTGGAAAAGAAGGAGCTAAACGGGGCAAAAAAATAATTGAAGAGATAAAGGAGGAATATTTTCCTAATACAAGACATCAAGTGATACATTTAAGAAGACATATGAACTAGTGCAAAATATATTCAAAGAAAACCACACATAAGCACATCATAGCTAAATTTCTAAAAAGAAAAAAAATTTAAAGAAATTCTCAAGGAAGTCAAGAGGAAAGAAGGAAAGTCATATTCAAAAAGGAAAGTTAGACTAGTTGAATTCTTAAAAATAATGATATAACCAGAAAAGAATAAAACTATATCTCAAAGTGCTAAAAAGAAAAACTGGAATTTAAGTTTAAATTCCAGGAAAAACTGGAATTTAAGACAAGGATATACTATCCCATAAGGAAGGTGAAATGGACATTTTTAAAATAAATGAAAATGCTCAGAAATTGTTACAAGCAATAAGAAAATAATAAACTACAATCAGTTGTGAGAGAGATTAGGAAAATTCTAACTAAATTGTTTATGAATTTGAACACTTAACATGTTAATTGTTTCCAATGGCAACTACAGATGCAATGTAATCCTCATCAAAATTCCAACAGAAAATGTAATTTCAAATTTATATGGTTATAAAAATTGCCCAAGAAATGTAGACACTTGAGTTAATACCCTCTTGCTACTTAACAAATTAATACATGTAATGAATTTAAAACAAACAAACAAACAAACAAACATAAATTTAATACCTTACTGTTCTGGAAGTAAAAAGTCCTAAAATCAAGGTGTCATTCAAGTGCATTTCTTTCAGAGGCTCTGAGACAATTCATTTTCTTGCCTTTTTCCAGCTTGTAGATGTTGTCCACTGTCCTTGATTCATGGTATCAATATAGCACCACCATGGTCTTTCATTGTCACATCTCCTTCTCTGACCTGTTCTTCCTCCCTTTCTCATGTAAATTCCCTTGTGATGACATTGCAGCAAGACAGATAATCCAGGATAATCTCCCTTTAAAATATTTAATTTAGGGCTGTCTGGGTGGCTCAGTGGGTTAAGCCTCTGCCTTCAGCTCAGGTCATGATCTCTGGGTCCTGGGATCGAGTCCTGCATCAGGCTCTCTGCTAGGCAGGGAGCCTGCTTCCTCCTCCCTCTCCCTCCTTTTCTGCCTACTTGTGATCTCTCTCTGTCAAATAGATAAAATCTTTTAAAAAAATTAATTTAATCACATCTAAAAGTCCCTTTTTGCCATGTAAAGTAACTTATTTATAGGTTCTGGGGATTAGAATGTGGACATGTGCTCTTAACTGTAGAGAACAACCTGATAGCTACCAGAGGGGATGTGGAAATGAAATAATCCCAACTTCACAGATCACTGAGAATCAAATACTTGTAGACTAAAACTCTAAATTTTGAGATGCAAAATAGTGAAGTTTTTAGAAGATAATACAGTAAAAAATAATCTTCATGATTTTAAGGTAAGATAATGTTTCTTTACTTGGACATAAATAGCACTATCAATATTGGAAAATATTGATGAATTTATATTAATAATTTAAAAGTATTCTCAATATTTTTAGTAATTATGTCAACTAAAACTATAATGAGATATCATGCTACATCATTAAAATGGATAAATTAAATACAAAAGTAGGAAAGGCTCTTTATTAAGAACACTCAAGCACTACTAAGGTAAATATAAATCAGTACAGACTCTCAGGAATTATGTCCTAAATCTGAATATATGCACACCAATGATTTAGGAATCCCTTTCTTAGTTTTATACCCAAAAAAAACCATATAAATAAATTCATCAACCAACAAGGTTAAGGATGTTCTTATTAGTGTTTTTTCTAAAAGCTAAAACAAAATAATCCAAATATTTATCCAATGTACAAAGGTTAAATAAATTGTTGTCAAATCATGAAAATGAGTACCATACAGTAATGAAAATGAATGTACTTCAGGCACATATACAATGTGTATAAATCTCAAGAAATATACTATTGAGTAAAAGAAGCCAGAAACAAAATAATACACATTTTATGATCCCAGTTATATAAAGCAAAAGACTAGTAGTATAGAGGTTTGTAAGTTATATTAGTAGGTACATTTAGAGAGGGCAAAGGCCCAGTGACTGGTTCTGATAATTTCTTGAATACTGTCATATCCAATATCTTGGGCTGTATGCTGCTTTCCCAAGATGATAATTCATTAAATTGTATGTTTGTATTTTGTGTTCCTTTTTTGTACAGGTTATATATTTTAGTAAAAATATTTTTGAAGGATTTTTAGAATGGTAAAACTGTAGGGTTTTTTCTTACTTTTAATATTTTTAAATAAAGAACTATATTCTTTGTAGAACTAATTAAATTTAGAGAAAAGCATGTAACATTTATATTCATACATACTCAACTCTGTGCACATAATACTCAATGAATATGAAAATATTTCAGACAAAAGATAACCATAACATGGGAGAAATCTAGACATTTATCTCTCATTTGGGAAATATGCACAGGCAAACAAAATATTTTCCATAATTATATTGTTTCCCAGGCAATGACACAAGGAAAAACACTGTGTGTGTAATGAATACACCAGCAAATTTTACTACTAAGACAAGAACTCATATATCATGGTGAGATTCATCTCCATTGTGAAATATAACAGAAAGGAAGTATTTTGATGAAGACTATTCTAAAAATAATCTGACTCATTGACTTTTATTATAATATGTATTCATAATAACAATATATCATTTATTATTATAAACAAACATGGCTCTGTTAAGGAAAACAAAACTAAGTAATTTGTTGGCAAACAAGTAAGAAGTAGATTAAATAAAACAGGGCAAATATACAGGAATTTTTCACTAAAAATAGTAGAAAGGCAAAATGAAAATAGGATTACTCTACCATAGTTCAGGAAAGGCAATATGGAGAGATAGTAGGATAACATCAAATACAAAAATTTGGAATAGTAAAAAAGATATGTTAATTGCAAAAAAGCTAATATAAATTGCAAATTATTGGTATTATGGACTTTACATCATGGGACATCTTAAATAAGCAAGAGTAAACTAGACAAGCTCGAGTCTTGCTTTTCAGTACTGTTTTAAGAGGAAATGTTTAGACCTGCTACAGCAATTCTGGGGTGAATGCCCTGGGAGTTTAACAAGGAGTCTTGACCTTGCTGATCAGAACACCAACTTTCCCCAGGCTGTGCAAGATGATGGAATTATTATATGTCCTATCACTTTTTTGCTTACTTCATGGATGTTTCACTCTGTATATGTGGGACTCAGTATTAACACCACAAACCCTAAGAGCTCTTTATGCAGATTTTTGAGCTTGTTTGCAGGGTCCCTTCCTCTTTATTACTCCAGCACTTAATTCCCATCCACCTCCTTATCCCCTGACTCCTTCCTTCATCCTCCTGGATTCTGAACCTGTGGCTTTCTCCTGAGGGATCTCCCCACCCATCTCTCCCTGCCCCCAGGTCCAGAGTGGCCTCTGAGAGTGAGCAGGCACTGTTGTGGGCTCCCTTCCTTTCTCTTCTTTGTGGATCACAGTCCTGTGTGCTTCTTGTCCAATGGGTGAAAAGTTTTATCATATATTTTCCCCAGTGCTTCAGTTGTTTATAGGATGAGGAAAGATGGTGCCATCATAACTAGAACCACCTCTTTAAAGACAAGACATTTGAAACTGGAAGTGTCTATTTGGGTTTTTATTTATAATTTTTTTTAGGAGTGTCTATTTATTAATGCAACCTTAGGTGTGTTATGACAGCATGGATTAAAATCGTCATACCATCTATGTTTTTGTTTGTTTAGTTTATTTTGCTCTGATCAGAATAAAATAACTAAATTAGCTTTACTAAATTCATGCAGTATTGTTAGTACTTGAACACTATTGTGGACTCTACCAATAGCTTAGAAATGACTTTGCCCTCTGAAAGTTACATTTTAAACATAAAAGAAATGCAGTAATTGTTGGGAGAGGTCATCAAAGAAAGGTGACTGCAGATTGACCTGCATGTTGACTCTGGGCACTCAGAGGGTCTCCATTCCCTCTCCTGTCCTCACAGTGTGGTTATACTTAGCCTTGTCTGCTCTCAGGTGCTGCTCTGGAAGAGATCCTTGAGAAGTTATGTAGTGTTGAACACACTTGCATGGTGTATGGTGACTAAAACCAATGAAGTCCTCGTTATAAAATTTTAAGATGCAGGGCAATGTAAGGATCTGTCTATCTAGCTGTCACCCAAGACAAGCCTCCTGTATAAATTCACTTTGCTTATTATAACTTCCACCTTCCAACTTATTTTCAATCTTTTCCTACCTTGTACCTATCCCAGCTGGTCTGAGATTATGACAAAGAAGCTCCTAAAATTACAGAATAAATTGTTGGCCTGATAATCTTGACTGTATTCTGATTAAGATTACTGAAATTTCCAAAGAAAGAACAAGATATTATGAAGGGAACCAATAATTTGTTAAGAAGGAGGAGGAGAAGAACGAGGAGGAAGGCAGGAGGAGGGGGAGGAGATGAAGAAGAAAAGGATGAAGAAGAAAAGAAAAGAAAAGGTAGGAAAAAAGGGGGGAAAAAAAGAAAGAAAAATTATATGTAATCACAAAGACAAACTTTTCCATTAGTTAAGCACACTTGATTTTCAGGAGAGGGAAAATCTTTCCAATTTGCTTCTTTCCTTATGGGAAACACTAATGTGCCAGATTATTTTACCCAAAAACAGGAAATGATCCAGTCTGTAAGTAAAATTTAATTATAGTTTGCTTTTCCAAAAGTTTACAATCATGATTTAGCTTCTCAAACTTGTCTATGTGCATGAGACAATTATACCAGTGCTCTGCCCAGAACTATTTGGATTCCTTTTAGTCATTTTGTGCACTCCCAAATCTCCTGTGTGATTTTGCTTCCAATAGCCAGTACCTGAAACTCATTCTTTCTGGAAGTATGCCCAAATGTCATGGGAGCCCTCATTGGTTGTGTAACTGGAGAATGAAATTGCCGGCAAATTTGCATCTGTACAAACATAAAGCTTAACTAGTGATTGACAGGTGCAATGACAGGTGTCCCAGAAGCCTTGTTCCTGGACAAGACATTTCTGAGGTTGGGCACAACCCAAATTTCCTCAGAGATTCTGAAGGTCTATCAATAGTCCCCCCACTTCCTTATATCACTTCTCCCTCCCTGACTCAGTTCTTCTGGGAAACTTTAATAATCACTTATACACAGATTCTTATCTCAGTCCATTTCCAAGCTAACACATCCTGCTTAAGAAAAAAAAAAAAAAAAAGAAAAAAAAAGAAAGAAAGAAAAGAAAAGAAAAAAAAAGACTATATCATTATGAGAATTTGAGTTCATGCTATAGTAACACACCTCCTGTAAAATCAGTAAATAAACATGTAGGTTTACTGTGCCAGATTCACAAATTAGATTAAAATTAGTCCTAACCTAAAATATTTTCCATATAAAGTTGGGTTTGTGAGCTTCAAAACTAAAGAAAGACAATATCCTGGACAATGATACATTCCCAAGGGTAATAAATCCCTGGTGGTATTTTGGAGAAAATTCCCTCTTCTAAGGATCTCTCTCACCCTGTTTGATTCTGTATAAACCTTTTTTGTTCTTTGATTTTCTACAGTATGTTATCCTTTCAGCTTATATTCTATTCTATAGACTTAAGATGAGTGAACTGGTACATGTTTATGGAAAATTCAATATAATCTAATTGTTAAATAACATTAAGGGAAATTATTATAAATTAAATTGCCTGTATTATAGGTTAAATTGCAATAGTGATTTGTACATTATCAAAGTAAATCCCATGTGGGTAAATCACCATAAATATCATCACCATCACCACCAGTATTGTGATCATAATTGGTAAAATCAAATAACATGGAAAACAGCAAATAAGAAAAACCTAAATATAGCTAATCAAAATAAAAAATATTTCTAATTCGAGTCTAACATCCTAAATATAATTCTATCAGTTACACAGGGTGGTCCCTATATTCTGAGGCCCATTTCAGTAATTTCTATTACATGATTTTGGAATATGCATTCAATTAATAGCCTAGAATACTCAAAAGAATACTATGAAATCTACTAGTTCTCCTCATCATATATTTGTAAATGGCTCCTAACTTCTAACTTGCCAATGAATGTTATTCCAGTAGAAAATATGTCTAGCAGAACATTAACTTCCTTTATTCACTCAATAAATACTGATTGAGTGTTCATTATGTGTCAGACATTACACAATAGGCTGTGGCAAAAAGACAAAAGTAAAAAACAAACAAACATGCAGAACTTGTTCTCAAATAAATAAGTCTGTATTTTGTGGAGGATACCAAAATGTAAAACCAAAAGACAATAAGATAAATGCTATGGTACTGCTAGGGAAAAAATAATTTTCATTTTCACTTTGGTATTACAACTTTATGTCACCCAATGAGTCTGTTTAGGGAGCCATCAGAAATACTTCTTCAGTGTTCTCATTTTGACAGAGCATTCTGATCGCATTGTCACATTCTTCATGTTCCCAGATGTCCTGCTTAACTTTATTGTCCTGATTTTTAAAGATCTCATATTGTTCCTGAAGGAGCCCTAAAGATTCTACACTTTGTGATAGACTGCAACTAAAAAAACAATATATATATGATGTGATATAAAGGCAATAAGATTCATTAATATGTATATGGTACAAATAAGTTTCATATTTGCAATAAGAGATTAATCCCACAAACTTTTTGTCTCCAAACCTTTTGAGATAGTTTGAAAAAAAAAATGTGCTATATCTGAAGTTGTTTTGTACACTGAGAGAATATGAAGTCAAGCAGGGTCTAGCTTCCATAGACCAAGTCAGAAAGGGCTTTGACCCAATTTGACCCCTATGGTGAGTCTAACATGAGGGAAATTTATCAGAAATAGTAGAGTTGAACTTTATTGATTTTTTAAGTTACATGAAAAGTATAGTGCTCTAAATTTTCCGAGTTTGATAAGAATAATCAGAGTATATTTTACACTGTTCTAAGTTATATTCAAGAGTAAATTGTGCTAATCATTATTCATTATAATCTCAAGGTCATAACATTTGGGATACATTTAATCAAAATCATTACAACAATCTATTATAACTTAGTCTTCAAAGACTATCATACCACAATATTTGATATGCAAGAGTATTTTAATAGATTTATGTTATGTCAGCACCTATCATGTGTATAAGTAGAAAAAAAATCTCCAGAATTCAGTGAGCTTAAGCATTATTGAGTTTGTAAAATTTTGATTAACATAGTCGAAGGGAGAGTGAAAAGAGTAAATTGTGATGGAAGACAGTAGAGTAAGAAGGGGAAAGAAAAAATATGTGTTGCTTGTTTGGTACTTGGCAGGATTTTATTTAACAAAAAAGTAATAAGTAAAGTAACACTATATTAATTATAAATTTATATTTGAGGAGACATTTATAAAATTTTCAGTTTTTACATATTAGGCCTTATCTGTTTAAACTTACATTTTGAATGTCAATATGATTTTCTTTTAATAAAATGTATCTGTATACTTGTCGTTCTGGGTAGTGGGTACTGTCATTATCAGCTATGCCTAGTAAATCATCCCTAACTACCTTCAATATAAAATGGTTGTTGGAAGTTTGAGCATAGCCAGGAAGCTTATTGGGGCATAAAAATGGATTCTTCTGGAGTGATGTCAGCAAGATGACAGACAAGAAGTTCCAAGTCCTTACTCCCATGGAAAGATCAAATAAAAACCAACATAGAGATCAAAGTAGCTTTGTAAGAACCCCAGAAAGTAGTTAAGATGCTGAAACAATCAAGAAATGCCCAACCAATAAAGAGCCACAATCAAAATACCAGGAAATTTCATGGCATTTTTGCTTGCCCTTGTCCTCTCCCATCCCTGGTGGACTACGTGCAGTGGGGAGTAAGCCACTCAATTTCAGTTCCTTTTTAAGGACAGAAGGAAAAAAGTGGCACTTGCAATATTTTGACTCCTCTGCGGACTTCCAAGGAACTGGTTTATGTTTGACTTGGAAAGCTAAGGAGAGCAGTTAGTAAAGGTTGGATTTAGGTTATAGGCTACTGAAAGCAGTAGTGAATGCCATGGTGCAAGAAAACTTCAGGAGTACTGCAGACTCTTTGGGAGACTAGAATAAGTGATTTTCTTTTCAAATTTTCAATTTTCAACAAAGATAAGGCATACAAAGAGATAAAATACATGGACTATTTAAACGAACAAAGTAACTCTCTAGAAACTGACTCTAAAAACTACAGGTCTATGTATTACTGGACAGAGACTTTTAAAACTTCTGTCTTGAATAGCGTAATGAGTACAGAGAGACATATAATGAATAAAACCAGGAAAACAATACCTGAATAAAATAAGAATAAGAAAAAGATAGAGAAAGTACAAAAATGAAACCAAACAGAAATTCTGGAGCTAAAAATATACAATAACTTAATTGAAAAATCCACTAGAGAGGTTCAGCAGCATACTTGAATAGGCAAAATTAAAAATCAATGAACTTAATGACAGATTATTTGAAATTATGGAGTCTGAGAGCAAAACAAAAATGGATGAAAGTGAACAGAGTCAAAGGGAGTTATGGCATGCCATCAAGCAGGCAAATGTATGCTTTATGAAAGACCAAGAAGGAGAAAAGAGAAAAAGGTGCACAAAGCTTATCTGAAGAAATATGTCAAATTTAAAGAATATCAAACATGCACATTTTAGAAAGAAATGGATATACAAATATAAGAATATTGATGATCTCTAAATAGGAAAATTCAAAGAGACCCCCACTGAGACACATTATAATCAAACTGCCAAGGGTCAGTGTGAAGAGAAAATCTTCAAAGCAGCAATAGAAATATGATTTGAGATGTATATGGAAGCCCTTGTAACATGATTAATGGATTTCTCAGGAGAAACTTTGTAAGTCAGAAACCCACGGATATAGGAAGGATGATATATTCAAGCACCAAAAGCCAAACAAAATGAAACAAGACAAAACAAAACAAAACAAAACAAACAAACAAAAACCCTGTGAACCAAGTACTCTATGTCTGGCAAAACTATTTTTCAAAAATGTGGAAGAAGCTAAGATATTCTCAAACAAAAACTCAGGGAGTTCATTATTAGGACAATTGCTCTACAAGAAATGTTAAAGGAAGTCTTAAGGTTAACAAAAAAAGATAACCAAGAGTAACTTGGAACAATAAAATAAGAAGCTCTCAGGTAAAGGTAACAATTTTATAAAAGACAATTAATTTTGGTTTGTAATTTCCCTTTTCATTTTCTTATAAAATTCAAAAGATAAAAACATAAAAATAACTGCACATTTTTAAAATTCGTATGCAATATATAAAAATATAATAATAATTAGTAACCAAAGAACTGGGGTAAGATGTATGGAGTTCTATGATATTGAAGTTAAATTGTTATCTGATCAAAATAAAATGTTACAACATTTGTATGTTTTATGTAATCCTCCTCATAAACACAAAGAAATATATATATAAAGTCACAAAAGGAAATGAGAAAATAATCAAAATGTGTCACTAGAGAGGAGGAGTCAGGATGGCGGAGAAGTAGCAGGCTGAGACTACTTCAGGTAGCGGGAGACCAGCTAGATAGCTTATCTAAAGATTGCAAACACCTGCAAATCCAACGGGAGATTGAAGAGAAAAAGAACAGCAATTCTAGAAACAGAAAATCAACCACTTTCAGAAAGGTAGGACTGGCGGAGAAGTGAATCCAAAGCGACGGGAAGATAGACCGTGGGGGGAGGGGCCGGCTCCCGGCAAGCAGCGGAGCAATGGAGCACAAAATCAGGACTTTTAAAAGTCTGTTCAGCTGAGGGTCATCGCTCCAGAGGCTTAACCGGGGTGAAGCGCACGCGGGGTCAGAGTGGCCTCAGGTCCCACAGGGTGACAGAAGGATCGGGGGTGTCTGAGTGTCGCAGAGCTTACAGGTATTAGAATGGGAAAGCCGGCTACAGAGACAGAGCCGAGGAGTGAGCTCTAAGCTCGGGGTTACCTTGAACCGGTCGCAGGCTTGGTCAGCTCGGAGCGCGGCCAGAGGCCAGGGTGACGGGAGCAATTGGGCGCTGTTCTCTGAGGGCGCACTGAGGAGTGGGGCCCCAGACTCTTGGCTCCTCTGGACCAGAGACTGGGAGGCCGCCATCTTCATTCCCGTCCTCCGGAACTCTACGGAAAGTGCTCAGGGAACAAAAGCTCCCGAAAGCAAACCCGAGCAGATTACTCAGCCCAGCCCCTGGTAAGGACGATGCAACTCCGCCTGGGGCAAAGACACTTGAGAATCACTACAACAGGCTCCTCCCCCAGAAGATAACAAGAAACCCAGCCAGGACCAAGTTCACCTACCAAGGAGTGCAGTTTCAATACCAAGGAGAGCAGCGGAATTCCAGAGGAGGAGAAAGCAAAGCACGGAACTCATGGCTTTCTCCCCATGATTCCTTAGCCTTGCAGTTAATTTAATATTTTTTTCTTTTTCAATTTTTTTTCTCTTCTTCTGCTAAATTTTTTTAACTTTTACCCTTTTCTTTTTTAACGTTTTTTAACTAGTTTATCTAATATATATATATTTTTTCCGTTTTATATTTTTTCATTATTGGTTTTCTTTTTTTATCTGTTTCTTTTTTCTTCTTTCTTTTTTTTTTCTTTTTTTTCTTTCTGAACCTCTTTATATCCCCTTCCCGCCCCCCCCCCTCACGATTTGGGATCTCTTCTGATTTGGCTAAAGCATATTTTCCTGGGGTTGTTGCCACCCTTTTAGTATTTTACTTGTTCCTTCATATACTCTTATCTGGACAAAATGACAAGGCGGAAAAATTCCCACAAAAAAAAGAACAAGAGGCAGTACCAAAGGCTAGGGACCTAATCAATACAGACATTGGTAATATGTCAGATCTAGAGTTCAGAATGATGATTCTCAAGGTTCTAGCCGGGCTCGAAAAAGGCATGGAAGATATTAGAGAAACCCTCTCGGGAGATATAAAAGCCCTTTCTGGAGAAATAAAAGAACTAAAATCTAATCAAGTTGAAATAAAAAAAGCTATTAATGAGGTGCAATCAAAAATGGAGGCTCCCACTGCTAGGATAAATGAGGCAGAAGAAAGAATTAGCGATATAGAAGACCAAATGACAGAGAATAAAGAAGCTGAGCAAAAGAGGGACAAACAGCTACTGGACCACCAGGGCAGAATTTGAGAGATAAGTGACACCATAAGACGAAACAACATTAGAATAACTGGGATTCCAGAAGAAGAAGAAAGAGAGAGGGGAGCAGAAGGTATATTGGAGAGAATTATTGGAGAGAATTTCCCCAATATGGCAAAGGGAACAAGCATCAAAATCCAGGAGGTTCAGAGAAACCCCCTCAAAATCAATAAGAATAGGTCCATACCCCGTCACCTAATAATCAAATTTACAAGTCTTAGTGACAAAGAAAAATCTTGAAAGCAGCCCGGGAAAAGAAGTCTGTAACATATAATGGTAAAAATATTAGATTGGCAGCAGACTTATCCACAGAGACCTGGCAGGCCAGAAAGAGCTGGCATGATATATTCAGAGCACTAAACAAGAAAAACATGCAGCCAAGAATAATATATCCAGCTAGGCTATCATTGAAAATAGAAGGAGAGATTAAAAGCTTCCAGGACAAATAAAAACTGAAAGAATTTGCAAACACCAAACCAGCTCTACAGGAAATATTGAAAGGGGTCATCTAAGCAAAGACAGACCCTAAAACTAGTAGATCAGAAAGGAACAGAAACAATATACAGTAACAGTCACCTTACAGGCAATACAATGGCACTAAATTCATATCTCTCAATAGTTACCCTGAATGTTAATGGGCTAAATGCCCCAATCAAAAGACACAGGGTATCAGAATGGATAAAAAAAAAAACAAAACCCATCTATATGTTGCCTACAAGAAACTCATTTTAAACCCGAAGACACCTCCAGATTTAAAGTGAGGGGGTGGAAAAGAATTTACCATGCTAATGGACATCAGAAGAAAGCAGGAGTGGCAATCCTTATATCAGATCAATTAGATTTTAAGCCAAAGACTATAATAAGAGATGAAGAAGGACACTATATCATACTCAAAGGATCTGTCCAACAAGAAGATCTAACAATTGTAAATATCTATGCCCCTAACGTGGGAGCAGCCAACTATATAAACGAATTAATAACAAAATCAAAGAAACACTTCAACAATAATACAATAATAGTAGGGGACTTTAACACTCCCCTCACTGAAATGGACAGATCATCCAAGCAAAAGATCAACAAGGAAATAAAGGCCTTAAATGACTCACTGGACCAGATGGATATCACAGATATATTCAGAACATTTCATCCCAAAGCAACAGAATACACATTCTTCTCTAGTGCCCATGGAACATTCTCCAGAATAGATCACATCCTCGGTCCTAAATCAGGTCTCAACCGGTATCAAAAGATTGGGATCATTCCCTGCATATTTTCAGACCACAAAGCTCTGAAGCTAGAACTCAATCACAAAAGGAAATTTGGAAAGAACCCAAATACATGGAGACTAAACAGCATCCTTCTAAAGAATGAATGGGTCAACCAGGAAATTAAAGAAGAATTGAAAAAATTCATGGAAACAAATGATAATGAAAATACAACAGTTCAAAATCTGTGGGACACAACAAAGGCAGTCCTGAGAGGAAAATATATAGCGGTACAAGCCTTTCTCAAGAAACAAGAAAGGTCTCAGGTACACAACCTAACCCTACTCCTAAAGGAGCTGGAGAAAGAACAAGAAAGAAACCCTAAACCAGCAGGAGAAGAGAAATCATAAAGATCAGAGCAGAAATCAATGAAATAGAAACCAAAAAAACCAATAGAACAAATCAACGAAACTAGGAGCTGGTTCTTTGAAAGAATTAATAAGATTGATAAGCCCCTGGCCAGACTTATCAAAAAGAAAAGAGAAAGGACCCAAATAAATAAAATCATGAATGAAAGGGGAGAGATCACAACTAACACCAAAGAAATACAGACAATTATAAGAACATATTATGAGCAACTCTATGCCAACAAATTTGACAATCTGGAAGAAATGGATGCATTCCTAGAGACATATAAAGTACCACAACTGAACCAGGAAGAAATAGAAAGCCTGAACAGACCCATAACCAGTAAGGAGATTGAAACAGTCATCAAAAATCTGCAAACAAACAAAAGCCCAGGGCCAGACGGCTTCCTGGGGAAATTCTACCAAACATTTAAGTCAGAACTAATTCCTATTCTCCTGAAACTGTTCCAAAAAATGGAAATGGAAGGAAAACTTCCAAACTCATTTTATGAGGCCAGCATCACCTTGATCCCCAAACCAGACAAGGATCCCATCAAAAAAGAGAACTACAGACCAATATCCTTGATGAACACAGATGCAAAAATTCTCACCAAAATACTAGCCAATAGGATTCAACAGTACATTAAAAGGATTATTCACCACGACCAAGTGGGATTTATTCCAGGGCTGCAAGGTTGGTTCAACATCTGCAAATCAATCAATGTGATACAACACATTAATAAAAGAAAGAACAAGAACCATATGATACTCTCCATAGATTCTTAAAAATCATTTGACAAAGTACAGCATCCCTTCCTGATCAAAACTCTTCAAAGTGTAGGGATAGAGGGCACATACCTCAATATTATCAAAGCCATCTATGAAAAACCCATCGCAAATATCATTCTCAATGGAGAAAAACTGAAAGCATTTCTGCTAAGGTCAGGAACACAACAGGGATGTCTGTTATCACCACTGCTATTCAACATAGTACTAGAAGTCCTAGCCTCAGCAATCAGACAACAAAAAGAAATTCAAGGCACCCAAATCAGCAAAGAAGAAGTCAAACTATCACTCTTTGCAGATGATATGATACTATATGTGGAAAAGCCAAAAGACTCCACTCC
>NW_022631115.1:2434704-2472437 GCF_010015895.1 Lontra canadensis
GCAGATGATATGATACTATATGTGGAAAAGCCAAAAGACTCCACTCCAAAACTGCTAGAACTGGTACATGAATTCAGTAAAGTGTCAGGATATAAAATCAATGCACAGAAATCAGTTGCATTTCTCTACACCAACAACAAGACAGAAGAAAGAGAAATTAAGGAGTCCATCCCATTTACAATTGCACCCAAAACTATAAGATACCTAGGAATAAACCTAAACAAAGAGGCAAAAAACCTATACTCTGAAAACTATACTCATGAAAGAAATTGAGGAAGACACAAAGAAGTGGAAAAATGTTCCATGTTCATGGATTGGAAGAACAATTGTGAAAATGTCTATGCTACCTAAATCAATCTACATGTTTAATGCAATCCCTATCAAAATACCATCCAGTTTGGTTTTTTTTTTTTTTTTCAAAAAAATTGAACAAATAATCCTAAAATTTTTATGGAACCAGGAAAGACCTCAAATAGCCAGAGGAATGTTAAAAAAGAAAGCCAAAGTTGGTGGCATTACAGTTCCAGCTTTCAAGCTCTATTACAAAGCTGTCATTATCAAGACACTATGGTACTGGCAAAAAAAACAGACACATATATCAGTGGAACAGAATAGAGAGCCCAGAAATAGACCCTCAACTCTATCATCAACTAATCTTCGACAAAGCAGGAAAGAATGTCCAAATGAAAAAAGACAATCTTTCAACAAATGGTTTTGGGAAAATTGGATAGCCACAGGCAGAACAATGAAACTAGACCATTTCCTTACACCACACATGAAAATAGACTCAAAATGGATGAAGGACCTCAATGTGAGAAAGGAATCCATCAAAATCCTCGAGGAGAACACAGGCAGCAACCTCTTTGACCTCAGCCACAGGAACTTCTTCCTAGAAACATCACCAAAGGCAAGGGAAGCAAGGTCAAAAATGAACTATTAGGACTTCATCAAGATCAAAATCTTTTGCACAAGAAAGGAAACAGTCAACAAAATCAAAAGACAACTGACAGAATGGGAGAAGATATTTGCAAATGACATATCAGATAAAGGGCTAGTATCCAAAATCCAAAAGGAATTTATCAAACTCAACACCCAAAGAACAAAGAATCCAATCAAGAAATGGGCAGAGGACATGAACAGACATTTCTGCAAAGAAGACATCCAGATGGCCAATAGGCACATGAAAAAATGCTCCACATCACTCAGCATCAGAGAAATACAAATCAAAACCACAATGAGATACCACCTCATGCCAGTCAGAATGGCTAAAATTAACAAGTCAGGAAATGACAGATGCCGCTGAGGATGGGGAGAAAGGGGAACCCTCCTACACTGTTGGTGGGAATGCAAGCTGGTACAGCCACTCTGGAAAACAGAATGGATGTTCCTCAAAAAGTTGAAAATAGAGCTGCCCTATGACCCAGCAATTACACTACTGGGTATTTACCAGTACATTTGTAAAGATACAAATGTAGTGATTGGAGGGGGCACGTGCACCGTAATGTTTATAGCAGCAATGCCCACAATAGCCAATCTACAGAAAGAACCTAGATGTCCCTCAACAGATGAATAGATAAAGAAGATGTGGTATGTATATACAACGGAATACTATGCAGCCATCAAAGGAAATGAAATCTTGTCATTTGCGACAACATGGATGGAACTAGAGAGTATTATGCTTAGCAAAAAAGTCAATCAGAGAAAGATAATTATCATATGATCTCCCTGATATGAGAAAGTTGATAGGCAAAGTGGGGGGTTGGGAGGTAGGGAAGGAAAAAATGAAATAAGATGGCATTGGGAGGGAGACGAACCAAAAGAAATTCTTAATCTCACAAAACAAGCTGAGGGTTGCCAGGTGGAGGGGTCTAGGGAGAGGGTGGTGGGATTATGGACATTAGGGAAGGTATATGTTATGGTGAGTGCTGTGAAGTGTGTAATCCTGGAGATTCACAGAACTGTACCCCTGGATCTAATAATACATTATACGTTAATAAAAAATTAAAAGTTTGATATAAAAAAAAAGTATCTGTTTCTTGGTTTTCCTCTCTCTCTCTCTTTTTTTCCCCTTTGCTTATTTGTTTTGTTTTTTATAACCCACTTACAAGTAAAATCTTCTAGTATTTGTCTTTCTCTAACTAACTTTTCTTAGCATGATACTTCTAGCCTCATTCGTGTTGCAAATGCCAAGATTTCATTCTTTTATGGCTAGTGTTTTTAATATATATATCACATCTTCTTTATCTATTCATCAACAGATGGACACTAGGGATGTTTCCATAGTTTGGCTACTTCAAATAATGCTGCTATAAACATCAGGATGCAGGTAGCTCTTTGAATCTGTATTTTTGTATTTTGGGGGGGTGGCGGTAAATACCTAAGTACTGCAATTACTGGATCATAGAGTAGTTCTATTTTTAACTTTTTGAGGAAATTCCATACTATTCTCCAGAGTGGCTGCACCATCTCATACTCCCACCAACAACGCACAGGGGTTCTTGTTTCTCCACATCCTCACCAACATCTGTTATTTCTTGTTTTAACTCTTCTGACAGTGGAGGTGATACCTCATTGTAGTTTTAATTTGCATTTCCCTGATGATGAGTGATGTTAGGCATCTTTTCATGTGTCTGTTGGCCATCTGTATGTCTTCTTTGGAAAAATGTCTATTCATGTCTTCTGCCCATTTTGTAATTGGACTAATCATTTTTGGGTGTTAAGTTGTATAAGTTCTTTATAGATTTTGGCTACTAACCCTTTATCAGATATGTCATTAATAAATATCTTCTCCCATTTGGTAGGTTGCCTTTTAGGTGTTTTTGGTTATTTCCTTTGCTGGGCAGAAACTCTATATTTTGATGAGGTCCCAGTAGTTTATTTTTGCTTTTGTTTCCTTTGCTTCAGGAGACATATCTAAAAATAAGGTGATATGGCTAATGTCAAAGAAGTTACTCTCTGTGTTATCTTCCAGGATTTTTATAGTTTCAGGCCTCAAATAGATCAATAGAACAGAATAGTAAACCCAGACATGATCGCGTAACTATATGGAAACAAAGTGTTAAAGAATATCTACTAGGAAAAACAATGTCTCTTCAAAAAATGGTGTTGGGAAAACTGGACAGCAACATGCAAAAGAATGAAACTATATCACTCTCTTATACGATACACAAACACAAGTTCAAAATGAATTAAATGCCTAAATGTGCCATACTTCTTTACCATAGTTACTGTCATTCATATTACTTGCATGTTTTGAGTGCATGTAATGGATGGGAATCTATAGATATCATCTTTGAAAAATATAAATTCGAAACAGATTTTATAAATTTGAACAAGTGTTGCTTTCTAAAAAAAAATATACTTGTATTTCTTGTTAGAATTTTAATCTCCAGAGAATGTGTGATGCATATATGGCCCAAGTTATATGATGGTTTACATTCAGGCAAATGTCATGTATGTAGTGGATATTACCAACAAAGGAAAATGAGTTTTTTTGAAATTGAGAAAACCAAAAGTGTGAGACACCCTGATTGGAAACCTCAGGTGACAGCCTTCCTTGTGACAATAAAAAGTCATATTTTTCTTCTGATAGTCAAGAGAGGCAAACTTGCTCATAAAACACCATATGGTGCAGCCATTTTATCTTGCCTAGCAAGGAACAGAGTTCTTTCAGCAAAATAGCTAAAACAGACTCACTCAGAAGAGCCAGATGAGGGACATTCACAAAAGTCAGTGTGAATGTTAATTCTCTTCTGCTGAACTTTCTTGAAAAAAACCTGAGTAAAAACAATTTTGGAAAGCACTATAATATATAATATTATATATACATGTATATGTATATATTATATATAATATAATGTATAAAACCACTGCTGCTCATGTTATTAGATTATTCTTAAATAAGCAGGTGGATGTATTCTTTCAAGGTCCTGGTTGAGTACAAGTGAAAGTACAGATACTTTTACCTGAAATGTCAGTAATCTTGATGGGTTCATGCTGTCAACTCAAGATAATTGTTTTATTAAGAAGTGGTATTTAGGTGGAGAGTTCTATGAGACTCCTCATCAAATTGAACTATATCTCCTCATAAATTTTAGAAAGGGCTTGGAAATAAATCCACATTTTAGGAGAAGATAATATCTCTGACATGCACAGCAAGTTAGAGAAGTGGAAATAACACAATGGAACATTATGATAAGGGAGTAAGGAAGGAAAGTTTAATAACATAATCACTTATGTGGAATTTTTATTTATTTTCTCTGTTGTGCAGAAAATTTTAGAGTATTATTCTAATTATATTTTGGTCTTCATTATAGTTTTGAGATATGTTCTGAATGTCTGAAAAAAGAGATGAGTTAGGAAAAACTGTCACTGAAAGCCTTTCATATAAGAATGTTTAGATGTATTTAAATTGAGATTCAAGAAAACCCATAGCCATGTTGTAAAAATAAACTTTGGGTTTTGACTTTATTAAATCAAACCAAAATGTGACACCAAAAAGTGCACAAGACATAAATGTTTAGGTCAATGAATTATCCCAAGGGAAAAGTTCTACCTGGGAAACCAGGTGGGACATTGTCCACTGCCCAGAATCTCAACTCCTGCTCCCTTCTAATGTTCAACCCCTCACTTCTCAAAGGAAAGATTTTTCCCTTCTGCTTTCTTGCAGCTTAGATTGATTGTGGTTATTTTGAAAGTTACATTAAATGGAATTATCAATGCATATGCTTTTGTTCCTGCTTCCTATTTTCCCCAATTTGTTTCTGAATACCTCCCACTTTGGAGCATATAAGAGTAGTGTTTGCATTTTCAAAGAGGCAGAGTCCTCCAATGTATGTAAGAACACAAATATATAAGTACATATATGAACAAATTCTACTCCAAGTTAACATTCAGGTTGCCTCCTGCATTTGGGTTTTTACAAACAATGCAGTAATAATTATTGTGCATATTTCTGAAGTACATATTTATGCATTTTTGTTAAGTGTGTTCATTGAATGATAACCATTGTTGTTTTCCTTTTTTTTTCTTAAAGTGAGTGTCCCATAAGCAAAGTATATTTTACTCTTTTTACTTTTGCCCACTCTTATAGGTTCATACTAGTAAATCATTAAGGTTTTAATTTGTATTTCTCCAATGTGTAACAACATTGAAAACCTTTCTTGTATATTAAATAACCATTTTATTTTTTTAAAGATTTTATTTATTTACTTGACAGACAGAGATCACAAGTAGGCTGAGAGGCAGGCGGGGGGGTTGGGGGAGCAGGCTCCCTGCTGATCAGTGCAGGGCTCAATCCCAAAACCCAGAGATCATGACCTGAGCTGAAGGCGAACCCACAGAGCTACCCAGGTGCCCTAAATAACCATTTTAATGTGCTATTTTTGAAGTTCCTAATCAAGACTTTTGACATTTTTAAGTATCCTGTTTTTCTTATTAATTTGTAGTTCTTGCTTTTGTTTTGTTTGCTTTGTTTCAAGTTTGTATTTAAATTCTAGTTAGTTAATACATAGTGTAATATTGGTTTCAGGAGTAGAATTTAGTGATTCATCACTTACATATAACATCCAGTGCTATCACAAGTGCCCTCCTTAATGCCCATCACCCATTTAGCCCATCCCCTACCCAACTCCCCTCTATCAACCCTCAGTTTGTTCTCCGTAGTTAAGAGTCTCTTATGGTTTGCCTTCCTCTCTTTATTTTACCCCCTTCCCTTATGTTCTTCTGTTCTATTTCTTAAATTCCACATGTAAGTGAAACCATATGGTATTTGTCTTTCTCTGGTGACTTGTTTCACTTAGCATAATACACTCTAGTTCTATCCAATGATGGCGTGATTTCATTTTTTTTGATAGCTGAGTAATATTCTCATATGAGAATATTACTCAGCATATATATATATATATATCACACACACACACACACACACACACACACACATACACACTACTCTTCTTTACCCATTCATCAGTCAATGGATATTTGGGCTCTTTCTATAATTTGGCCATTGTTGATAATGCTGCTATAAACATCAGGTTGCATGTGTCCCTTCAAATCAGTATTTTTGTATTCTTTTTTGTATTCTACTAGGTGAGTACCTAGTAGTGCAATTGTTGGGTTGTAGGGTAGTTGTATTTCTAACTTATTGAGGAACCTCCATACTGTTGTCCAGAGTGGCTGTACCACTTTGCATTCCCATCAACTGTGTAAGAAAAATACATATAGTTATAGAATTTTGCTGATATATGTATGTTTGTTGTCAAATCTGAATATAATTTTCATCTTCAGTAAGATACATAACATTATATATTAGAATGCATTTATAAACTAGCTTACATAAAATTTAAAATTATAGAAAAGGTAATTATAAACTAGACATTGCAAGTATACAAGGAGAAGATATAAAATCTAAGAAACAGTTAAGGTGGAGGAGATATTAGGAAATCAGAGTAAAGAACCATATCTCAATAAAAAGGTACTAGATCCAAGCAATTGGATGTATAACTGATCACAACCAAAGTCAATGCAAAATATGCTGGAAATATTTTCATACTATACTTAGAAATGTTCTGTATAAGTCCAGAATTTTTTCCTATCTTCTGAGAACTGCATTTCAGTTTGGCAAAATAAATGTTCTGTACTGATAGAAGGCTGGAGCATGGAGAAAGGACACCATCAAAGTATCACTACATACATCAATTTATGTAATTATAGACAATAAAGAGAAATGGAGGAGGGGTAACATTATAAACCCTGTATTATGTTAGGAAGTGCTGGGAGGCTCCAAAGACTCCATAGCATGTACAACCATCTTCCTTACTATTGCCAAAGTGCCTCAGGAAGGCATATAAATGAAAGTTCTTTATATCACTTTGGAGACTTGGGGAAACCAGATTTATCCTCATGTTAATCTCCCTATACATATGTAGAAGATATTGTTTGTATTGGAAGCAGAATATTGATAAATGTATAGAGGTGATAAAGAGATTTAAAATGCCTTGAGGAATTTAAACTTAAGAGAAATAACATAGTATCAGTAGTTACATATTTTAAGAAATGAAAGCTACACAATAATAAACTTAAAAACAGAAATCTCAATAGACAATAGAAAATCAAAATGACTTTAACATTTAAATATAGTGAGCATTTTTACTATAAACTTTTTAATATTCTAATTTGTTTCAGAAGAATAACTGTTGAAATTTCCATTCATGATCAGTAAATTTTTTTTTATTTAAGAATGAATATATTTTACTGAGCAGTGGAAGTGGATTTAGTGATAATTCTAATAACCGTAGTAGTAATAGTTGGAGTAGCAGCAACTATCACTGAAGAGCTCTGGCCAGCTTCTGGGCTGATAAACAGACACAAGTAAGTTAGGGTGGAGTCTTAATTTAAGTCACAGGTTACTGAACTCCAGAACAAACACACATCTCTATGTGAACTCTTATTGTTGTCTCTAATTCTACAATAGAAGCATATTTACTTCTGGACTTTCTAATGGGAAAAAAAAATACTGAAACAATACAGTCAAATAGAAACTTGGCCTACCTCCTGTGTACCTTCTTTTACCCAGACAAGTATGTAAATTACTAGTGTTTGGGTGACATATTGCCCTTGACACAATAATTTGTGGGAAGGGGATACAGATTAGTAAGTTTCTTAAATATTACTAGAACAAATAATATTTGTTAAAAATTTATCCTCTTATTCAAATCTACCCATCAACTGTGTATAAAATATATATGTAGGGAAGAGTAATCTTAAAAACATGCATACCAAAGAAATAATTTTAAAATACAAGGTGCAATATGTAAGAATTTATGCAAAAAATTTCAGTAATGGTCAAATTCTCTTGTTATTAGAATTAAAATATAGATTCAATGCAATAATGCAAGTATTGCTAACTGAAAAAGAAGAAAAGAGATGGGAGAGGCCATCTTGTATAAAGCAGAAAAAATTGGACATTTCTGTTTTATAAGAATTGTGCAGATTAGAAGTAAAAAAAAGCTTTTACTTCTAAAAAAATTACTTTTTCTTAAAAACACTGTTCAGTATATTCTTCAATTTTGGATTGGAGAAAATGTATTTTGGAGCTTCTGGAAATAATGGAAAAGAACACCGTAAGGATTTGAAAGTTACAAAAATAATAAGTAGGGAAGTACTCATAAAAATCAGTTTTGGGGATCATGAAAGTGGCTAAATGAGGTATTAGCTGTGGCAGGTTACAATCCTACCCTAGGAAAAGGACTCTGTCTTCTTTAATTTCATTAGCTCCTTGAGATCTTTTAACGCACATGTTATTCAAGTACATTGAGCAAATGCATCAGAAACAAAATAAGAGGAGGAGAAGGAAAAGGAAAAGGAAAGGAGGGATCTTATCCTCCATTGGCTGACCTCTCTCAAGACAGTTACATTAGAAGATTATAGAAAAATGCAATTGACTCATTTACTCCTAAGAGACAAACAAAAGAGCTGGGTTATATTTAATGTTAGCGCAACTACTTTTACTAAAGAAAACAGTTTTATTAAACAAAATCTTTACCTGGGTCATATATTTTTATGTACACAAAATAATCTTTCATTCCTAGACTACTTTAAACAACAATCCAAATATCCAACAAAATCTTAAGTATTTTTTTTCTTTTTTCCCAAAAGAAAATAAAAGTGTATATACTAATGTTTTTATATACAGACTGACCAGCATCACAAGGTTGAAAACAAGGTGAGATAATCCCAAAGAGAACTTTAAGAAATCTGTATAACATGTGAACCTCTCTCTCTCTGACCACTGAGCCTCCTCAGAGCTAGATTTCATAGACATAGCATTAGAAACACTACCTCATTCTTTTTTTTTTTTTTTAAAGAGTTTATTTATTTATTTGACAGAGAGAGAGAGCAAGCAGCACAGGGAGAGGGAGAAGTGGACTCCCTGCTTAGCAGGGAGCCCAATGTGGATCTCAATCCCAGGACTCTGGGATCATGATCTGAGCCAAAGGCAGATGCTTAACCAACTAAGCCACCCAGGCACCACCATACCATCACATTCTGTACCATATTTTTGGGACCAGCCACATGGAAACTGATGGACTGAAATAATTTGCCCATATTCAAATCTTCTTGGCCTGGGATATGTGAACTGGCCATCATAGGCTTTCTTATCACACCAGAATTTCTGCACATAGGTTGTTGCTATGCTGTTCCTGTCACTTTGCAAGTTTGAGTTGGAAAAGTCAGTCTTGTACAGTATTTTGAGGAGCTTTTAAAGGATGAATGATAGTTTCTGACTCTTGAAACAGCCTGCAGAATATGTATTGCCATATAATTAAAAGTAATTTTTATTAAATAAGCAAGGATCAAAAAAGTAAATGGGAAGTCAGCCTCACCTTAGACCCACTGGAGGAGTACTAAATAGACATCCACACTATAGCCAGCTGCCTTTGGCTATACTCCCAGAGCCCCCCAGAAGTTCTCTTGGACCTCAGGATGCTCTTAGGAAGACTCAAGAAGAAGAGTTTGAGAATCTCTATTTAATTGATTTCTACTTTCTTTGCTTTCTACCCCATTAGTATCTTCTCATCACACAAACCACTTCTAACATGACACAACAACAACAACAAAAAAGACATGATAAAACAAATTCACACTCAAGTTCCAATGATAATTTATTTATATGAAGGTAAAATATTAAAGAATAAGTAATGAATACCACACACATCCAGCACATTTTCTTGTTTGTAAATAAGAAAATGTCCCAGTATAATTGTGCCAGCTTGTAACCTTTCAAAGATTGTTTAAATAATCTTATAAATAATCTTAAAAATACAACTGACCTCAGTTCTTTAAATTATTTAAAGAAGTATGGAAAAAGATATGTGATGTATTACACATTTCTATAATGACTCCTTGGTATAAAAAAAAAAGTGTGATCTTCCATTGTATAATAATAACCATATTACATTTAGGGGTTGTGGGTTGTATTATTTATTTACTACCCCACACAAATTTATTAGTGTTTTTCTTATTACATTTTAAATATAAGGAATTTAAAATACAAAATTTTAGTGCTTTCTTGAAGCTCATCAATCTTGTGTTTTTATGTTACAGAGTAAATATTTCAACCCACTTGTGTCTGATTCTGAAGACTTGCTTTAATGATCATCCATTAATTACAACATTATATGAGAATTTAAGGATAATATGAAAGTGTAAAGAGGAAAATAATTAAAATGTTGGTCTTCATGATAATAAGTTATTTTAACAAATGGTGCACATATAGGGACAGGGGATTGGTTTAACCAGTCTTAAACCAGGTTTAAATCCTGTCAAGAATTATTTTCCTTATCGTGAGAGAGATAAATACAAATAAAAATGTTCAGTATATACTTTTGGAAGTTTGAAATCCATAATTTTGTCTGTCCTGAATATATTTATGATCCCATGACTTCAATGTAAGACAAAAAGTTTGCCCCGATACTCTTGGTCAAATTTGGAAATCAGTGGAGTGTCTTGGTGGCTAAAGGCTTTTTTATCCTCAAGGCTGTCAGCCACTCTGTAAAAGCCAAATTTATTCATTTTTATTTGTGCATATTCACTCTAGAATGAATTTTATTCCTTCTAAACATGACCTGTTTGAAAAGAGATGTAGCTCTAGTCGAAGATGGGAGAAATTGCTCCAACAGGTTTATTTTCCACTAGATTTCCTATCTACTGCCTCTGTTTATTCTTACTCTCAACAAAGCCATTTATTTGAAAGGTATAATAGCTGTCTTTCAAGAACTGAAGATAGAGCAATACAAATTTTTATCAGTACAGTGTGTGTTTATCTGTGCATGATTAATTGGAGGCTTCAGCTACTAACAAAATGATGTGGGAGATTTAGTAAATACTCATTTAATCAAATGAAGATCAACAATATATGTCTTTTAGTTCTCATTCCCTATGGGTCTGTTTATATGTAAATCTCATACTCAGTCCTTGGTAGCTCTTCTCTTTAACCCCCTTTGCACTACATCTTCTATCTACAAATTCAAAATGTGTGTGATAGATGTACTGACTTCAGGAGTCTAGAAACAGCTGTTGTAAGCCCAAATGGCAACTCAGCCTCCAAAAAAAGAAAAAAGTATCCTAAGACCTGAAGCCCCAAAAGAGTTTGGCCTATGTATGTATACTACTGAAATGTTATGCAAGTCTCTGTCCTAGCTTGATTAATGAGAAATTCCCTTACATGTTAATATTGTTTAAATTTGTGTATAATTTGAAAGGTTAAGTGAATTATTACTGTCATTTAACATTTAAACTAATAATTTCCAAGATGTTAAATGGAAGAGATTCAGCCTCTTTTCAAATAACTCATCAAATAAAATAAAATATATTCAATATCAAGAAGAAGTTAATTATTCTATTAGTTATGTAATCAGATTTTAATGTATCAAAATTACATATTAAACATAAAAAATTTGTATAATCTTTTCTCTAACTTTCTATTTCTCTTTTGATTAAATGAAAAATTTTTGCAATCTCACCAATTAAATAATTCAATAAATATTTCTTCTCTAGACACTTTTTCTGTTAGAGTCTACATTTATCACAACCTGCTCAATTCAAATTGCTGAAATATTCACTATATGATTTAAGCAAAGCTGTTCAATACTTATTCTTCATAAGATACTGGGTGAAACATTGAGAGGGAGGCAAGTTTTAATATATGATGTCCAAACTTCAGGTAGTTTACTGATCTAGTGATGAAAATAAAAGAAATGTACATGAGAAGAAACTAATGCTCAGACTATAAGCTATAAGTAACTAATTGTGTGGAAAGTTAAAATGCCTTTTTTCAAAGCATCATTTATTCTGTAATGTACCTTCAGTTTTACTGACAACCATTCCTTAAGTCTCATTTGTGTACATTTATTGTCAATTCTACTTCCCTTCTTTTCATGTTTCATCTATCCAGCATTTGCATACAGAATAATTGCCTGGTAAAAAGGAATTTTATTGTAGACTCCTGATGCTGAAAGTTGTCTTGCCACTCTTACATAGAAAGTGTTTCTTGCTCATCTTTGTATTCACTCTAGCACTTAAAACAGAAATTATCAGATGGTAGAAAGACTTATTTTCATTTGCTGGACTGGATGGCTAAGGTTCTTTTCCCTTCCATAGTACTTTTCTGTGATTTTCCCTTGTTTTCACAATGTTCTCAAACTTATGAAACTAAAGTTTAAGGTGTGTTCAATTTACTTACCAATCTTATCTAATATGACTCCACAGAACCGTTCTTCCATTTCAACCAAATGATTGTCTCCATTATCCCTGGAATATACTATTTTCCTTTTATAGTCTTTGACCTTCTCCACACACTGTTAAATTTAATAAAATCTCACCTATCCTTCAGCAGAAAAAAAAATGGATGTTTGTGGTATACACATACATACACACACGTGCACTGAAATATTACTCAGCTATGAGGAAAAAAGGAAATCATGCCATTAACAATAACTAGGATGGACTTTGATTATATTATGCTAAGCACTGTAAGTTAGACAGAGAAACACAAATACTGTGTTATCTCATTTACATGTGGAATCTGCCAAGCCAATCTGATAGAAACAGAATAAAATGGGACTACCAGAGCCTGGGGTGTAGGGGAGCTGGGGAGATATTGGTGAAAGATAGAAATTTGCTCTTAGAAGGTAAATAAGCTCTGAGGATGTAAAGCACAGCATTGCAATTATAGTTAACAATACTTTTATTTGTATATTTGAAAGGTGCTTTTATTTGTAAATCTTAAATGTTCTCACCACAAAAAGGAAATGGTAATTATGTGACATGATAGTAATCTTAGCTAACATTATGTTGATAATCATATTGCGATATATAAGTATATCAAATCAACTTGTGTACACTTTAAACTTACACAATGTTATTTGCAAGTATATCTCAATTTTAAAAGGATGCTTCTAAGGGGTTGTTAATGAATGAGAGTCTTCAGATAATTTCTGTGAAGCCTAGAGAATGCTGAGTAGTATCTATTAATTTAGTAGAGACATGTCAACATTTATTCATCAATTAATTTGTTTAATTATTAAAGCCTTACTATTTGTAAAATTCTCAAGATTTGGAAATAAATAAAATAGATACGAACTCTGTCTTCACAGAGATTATAGTCTAATGGGAAAAAGGTTGAATGAATAAGTACATGGAATGTCTATAACAGTCTTCACTTTCTTATATAGCTCTTATAATTGTACTCCTTTAAAAAATGTTTATTGTTTTAATTTGCTGTTCTCTACAGCAAAATGAGCACTTTAAAATTAATCATTCACTATTTTATTTTTGTAAACAAATAAGGATTTATCTTTTTCGTTGTAATTTATTGCTCTTTTTCCCAGTTTCATTGATGTATGTGACATATAATATTGGGTGGGTTTAAGGTTTACAACCTATTCATTTTATACACTTATAGTGTTCGCCAACACCATCATCATATCACATAATAATCTTTTATTTTCTGTTGTAAGAACATTTAAGACTTACTTTTTTAGCAATTTTCAAGTATATAGTAGAGTACCATTAACAAAAATCACCATTCTGTACATTAAAACCCAAGAATGTATTCATCTTGTAACCAGAAGTTTGTTTCCCTTAAATAACTTCCAATTTCCTCTAATTCCCAGCCCCCATTTTAGTCTCTTTATCTATGACTTGATTTTTAGAATCCACATATAATTGAGCTCATACAGTATTTGTCTTTCTGTCTTATTTCACTTAGTATAGTGTAATAAAAGTACAACCATGTTGTTGCAAATGGGCAAAACTTCCTTATTTCTCCTGGATGAATAATATTTCTCTCTTGCTCTCTCTCTCACTCTCTCTCCCTTTTGCACTCTCTCTATACTGGTTTTACATATATAAACCACTAATCTATTGTTGGGGTTTAGACTGTTTCCTTATGTTGGCTATTATGGATAATAGCCATGCAATGAACATGAGCATGAAGATATCTTTTCAATACCCTGCTTTCCTTTGGATATGTACCCAGACAGGGGAGGGGATTGCTGGATCATATAGTAATATCATTTTTTATTTGGGGGGAATCCCCATACTGTTTTTTCCTAGCAGCTATATCAATTTACATTTCCACTAACAGTGCAAAACATTTCCCTTTTCTCCATATCCTCACCAACACTTGTTATATTTTGTCTTTTGATGCTAGCTATTCTAATAGGTGTAAGGGGATAGATATCTCAGTGGCTTTGATTTGCATTTCCCTGATGATTAATGATGCTGAAATCTTTTCTTGTACCTGTTGGCCATTTGTATGTGTTCTTTGGAAAAATGTATATTCAGTTTCTTTGCCCATTTTTAATAAGATTTTTTTTTTTTTTGCTATTGTGTTGTGTAAGATCTTATGTATTTTCCTACCAGCGACTTATCAGATACATGATTTGTAAATGTTTTCTCCTATCCTATAAGTGTTCTTTTCATTTTGCTGATGGCTTCTTTTCCTGTGCAGCTTTCTAGTTTAATGTAGTCCCAATTGTTTATTTTGCTTTTTCTGCCTTTGCTTTTGGTGTTAAGTACAAAGGAAAAAAAAAAAAGAAGACAAAGGATCATTGTCAAGATCAATGTCAAGGAATTTTTTCCCTGTGTTTTATTCTATAGCTTTCTATTCTATAGAAATGATCATTATCCAATTGTATATTCTTGACTCCCTTGTCATAAAATAATCATATACATGTGGGTTTATGTCTGTGCTGTCCTTTCTGTTCCATTAATTTCTATGTATGTTTTTATGCCAATACCATACTATTTTGATTACTATAACTTTGTAATACATCTTAAAATCAGAGAGTGTGATGCCTCCAGCTTTGTTTTTTCTTATAATTATTTTACAGTTTGGGTCTTTTGTGGTTCCATACAAATTCTAGAATTTTTAAATATGCCACTGTAATTTTCATACAGATTGCACTGTATCTGTGTATCACTTCGGGTAATAAGAACATTTTAACAATATTAATTCTTCCAATCCATGAGAGTGGAATATATTTCCATTTATTTGTGTCTTTAATTTTTTTCATCAATATCTATAGTTCCCAGTGTACAAATCTTTTACTTATTTGGTTAAATATATTTCTAAGTATTTGGGAATGTATATTTGGCCTCAAAAATTGGAAGTATATGCAACCCTTATTTTTTGGAAGAGTTTTAGAAGGACTGGGATTACTTCTTCTTTATATTTAAAGAAGGTAGAATTTACCAGTTGAAGCCATCTTTTCCTGAACTTTGTGTGTTGGGACGTTTTCAATTATTGATTCAATTTTCTTACTACTGATTAGTCTGTTCAGATTTTCTATTTCTTCATGATTCACTCTTGGTACATTTTATGTATAGGAATTTACCCATGTCTTCCAGGTTGCGCATTTTGTTAAGACATAGTTGATCATAGTGGTCTCTTCTTATCCTTTCCATTTATGTGATATCAGCTTTTTTAGCTCCTCTTTCATGTATTATCTCATTCATTTGAGTCCTCTTTTTTGTCTTCCTAAATCTAGCTAAAGGTTTGCCTATTTTTTTAATCAAAAAACAAACAAGCAAACAGCTCTTAGTTTCATTGATTGTTTTTACTGTTTTTCTGACCTTTATTTTTTTTACTTCTGCTCTGATCTTCATTATTTCCTTCATTCTACTAACATTGGGCTTATTTTTTTCTTCTTTCTTAGCTTTGTGAGAACTAGGTTATTATTGGAGATCTTTTTCCTCAACATCAGTGTTTATGATTATAAAGTTCCCTACTAGACCTCAGTTTACTATATAATTATTGGTGTTTTGTATTTTCATATTCATTTGTCTCAGTATACTTCTTGATTTCTTTTTTGAATTTTTCTTTGACTCATTGGTTGCTCAAGAACATGTCATGTTTTGTTCTGTTTTTAAGAGCATTTTTTTAAATATCCACGTAATTGTGAATTTCCAGTTTTTGTCTAGCAATTTATTCTAGTTTATGCCAGTGTGATTGGAAAAGATGCTTGATATGATTTTAATCTACCCAAATTTCTTAATTTAATTTCTAAATTTCTTAAACTTTTTTTGTGGCCTAACATGTGATCTATCCTGGAAAATGTTCCATTTATGCTTAAGAAAATTGTATATTCTTTGCTGTTGGATGGAATATTCTATAAATGTCTTTTTGGTCCATCTAGTCTGATGTATAGTTTAAGTACAATCAGTTTGCTTACTGATTTTCTGGTTAGATTATCTGTTGTTGAAATGAGGTGTTGAAGTTCTCTACTATTATTGTATTACAGTCATTCTCTAACTTCAGATCTATTCATATTTACTTTATATATTTACTTGATCCTACGTTGTTTATATAAATATTTATTAATGTTACATCCTTTTGATGAATTGAGTCCTTTACCATGATATAATAAATTCCTTTGTCTTTCATTACTGTCTTTGGCTTAAAGTCTATTTTGTCTGAAATAAGTATAGCTACCTGTTTTCTTTTAGTTTCTATATACATAAGGTATCTTTTTCCATTACATCATTCAGTCTATATGCCCTTAAAGTTAAGATGAGTCTCATTTAGGCAGCATATTGACTGGAGAATTGTCTATTTGCATTACAATAATAATTGATAGGTCTGAATTTATTATTGCCATTTTGCTTTTTTTTGTAATCTCTTTGTTCCCCTGTACTTCTCTTGTTCTCTTCCTTTGTGATTTCATGCTTTGATTCATTTCTCTTTGTTTGTTTTTTTTTTTTGTATAGACTATATTTTTTGCTTTGAGGTCACCATGAACTTTATATAGAACATCTTTTATTTATAACAGTCTATTTTAAGCTATAAGAAGTTAGGTTCAAACATATACAAAAGCTGTACACTTTTACACTTTTACCTTCCCCCACACATATTTTATGATTTTGAAGTCACAGTTTCCATCTTTCTACATTAGTATCCATTAACAAATTATTGTAGTTCTAGTTATTTTTAATACTTTTGTCATTTAACATTCATACTAGTTATGAGTGATTTATCCACCACTGTTATAACATTAGAGCATTCTGAATTTAGCTATATATTTACATTTGCTGGCTATTTTTACACTTTTATGTTTTCCTATTACTAATTTATGCATTTTTTTTTTCAGCTTAAAGAACTCCCTTCAGCATTTCTGGTAAGATTGGTCTCACAGTAATGAACTCCTTCAGCTTTGTTTCTCTAGAAAACACTTTATCTCTCCTGCTTGTGGGGAGCAAAGTGAGACAACCCTGTACAGAGGTCAACACAACTAGAGAAGGTCTTGCAAGGTAATTGTATAAGATTGCTCATCAAGAAAATATTGGAGGAAGGGCTGGCAATGAGTGTTGTCACCATTTCCGATATACATTCATTGAATGTATTCTTGCATTTGTCACCCACAAGGTATTCCTATGTCTGAAATACAATTTTGTAACCTCAACTAATCCATATTAAGTTGGAGTGAGATCATGATCTTTCATTAAATTCTAAGAAATTTAATTTCATATTGCAAGTGATAAAAAGACTTTAATATTTTAAGGCAGAGGAATCACATGAATAATAATTCCAATGATCATCCAAATATTTGGATGGGAAATGAAAGCACCAAGAATAACATCTGTTAGGAAGATGGATAGTGATAAGGGAAATGGAGATGAGGAAATTAATCTCCTGGGAAATCCAGGAAGCTAAGTGGAGAGAACTTAGTGGCTAAAATAATGTGAGGAGTATTATGTTTTCTAATTTGAATAATTAATAATTTTAATCATGACTGAAAGTATGGTACACGACAATATGTAAGGTATAAGAAATAGTGTGTTTCATTCAGATTATATAAAATATAAAGTACTTGTTCAACTTCTGGTTAAACTATGGTTTAATAATAGTAATCATATAAATATGTCTGCAACCATCATAATAACCCCCTCAAGCAAGAAAAATTCCAGCATACTAAATTTTCCAATAAAAAGGAGAATTAAGAATGTATACATGACTTATTTTTAGCCCCATTTTTTTTCACTTTTTTTTATTTTATTTTTTATAAACATATAATATATTTTTATCCCCAGGGGTACAGGTCTGTGAATCGCCAGGTTTACACACTTCACAGCACTCACCATAGCACATACCCTCCCCAATGTCCATAACCCCACCCCCCCTCTCCCAACCCCTCTTCCCCCATCAACCCTCAGTTTGTGAGATTAAGAGTCACTTATGGTTTGTCTCCCTCCCAATCCCATCTTGTTTCATTTACTCTTCTCCAACCCCTTAACCCCTTAGCCCCATTTTTATAAAGACTTCCAATCCCAAACTAATTGTTCTGCTTGCTAACTTGTCAGTGGGTTTGGGGATTGCACAACCTTTTGAAACAGCATATGACTCTCACATACTGATTAAAGAAGAGCATTCTGCTCTTCCATGTCTACATACATCTCTTGGTATTCTTTCAAGTCCATGCCTTTAATACTGTAGTTGGTTCACAATAAGCAACTATAATATCTTATACTTCTACCCTGAATAGTTCTAGGCTTCATAGATATTCTCCAATGGTCTGAATATCTTCTTCTGCATATTGATTCAGTTAGGATTTATTTTCTTATAAATTGCAGAAACATCAACTCCAGATGGCTTAGGCAATAAAGGACTACACGTCAGAGTTTGGAAAGCTTCAGGGTTGGTTTGATTCAGCAGTACAACAGTGACATAGAGACCTAATTTCTTCCATCTCTCTCTCAGCTTTTTTATAAGACTGGCTTCCTCTTATGGTCACAAGATGAATGCTAGCAATTACCATGGCTTTCTACTTTGTCTTTGGGGAGAAAAATTTGCATTTGTTCTCTTGCACAGCAGTGGAAAAGTGCTAAGGTCTTTTCAACTTGACTTTATCTTGTCCTATTTCAATGACTCTTGGACAGGATCCCAGTCTGCCAGCAGTCATGCTTCTTGGACAAATGAGAGCTTTGTATTCCTAAGAGGAAGATGCATTCACTAGACACTCACTTGCTGATATTGACTATTTTCAGGTAGTTTACATGGGAAACATTAAGACTGCTCTTTAGTTTTTGGTAATATGTCATGTGGTAGTAAAGATTTGGTGTAAACTGTGTCTGCCTCAGACAGAATTTAACTAAATAACAGGAGCAGTTCTTTTAACACTTTTCTTCATCCAGAGATATAATAGAGTTGCTTTTAGAAGGTTTTTCAGACAGGCAAGGAAGTTTCATTCCCCATAAACTCTCATTTAGATTTTGTCCAGAGGAGCACTTCAGTGAACTCAGTCAGCTAAACACTGGACTCTTGGTTTTTGGCTCAGGTCATGATCTCATGGGTCAAGAGTTGGAGACCCCTGTGGGATCCCATACTCAGTGGGGAGTTTACTTAGAGATTAACTCCCTCAGCTCCTCGCCCCACTTGTATGCACATGCACACTCTCCCTCTCTTTGACTTTCTCTCTGTCTCAAATATGTAAATAACATCTTTTAAAGCAAAGTTTTTCTAGGCTCCTTGGTTAAAAATTGGTCATATCCAACACTGAAAGGACAAATGGTAGCAAAAAATGGGAGTTTCTGACTAGGGTTGGTCTGGGCTGCATCTTAGAACCAGAAGTAAGAATAGCTTCTTGAAACAATATGAATTTTTGTCAGGGAAGAAGGGACCTGACCAATAGTTTGGGGTGCTTATGAAAGCAAGTGATCTGGGGGTGTTGAGAAAATAACATCCAGATAGTCAAATAATAAGAAATTCTTACTTTATAAATCTAAAACAGAATGTTGCATTTTCTCCTACCATTAGTCTTTCACATCTCAGTTAATAGCAACACAATCTAGTGCTGAATACTGAAGGGAGAAAGAAGAAAAGAAAGAAAGACAAAAATAAAAAAGCCTAAGAGACACTCCTTTACCTTTATTTCACATAAAACCACTCCAATGTGGTTTTATTTTTTTTTATTTTTTTTATTTTTTTATTTCTTTTCAGTGTTCCAGAATTCATTGTTTATGCACCACACCCAGTGCTCCATGCAATACGTGCCCTCCATAATACCCACCACCAGACTAATCCAAACTCCCAAACCCCCAACTTCCCAAAACCCTCAGATTGTTTTTCAGAGTCCACAGTCTCTCATGGTTGGTCTCCCCTGCCCAGTTTCCCCCAACTCCTTTCTGCTCTCCATCTCCCCATGTCCTCCATGTTATTCCTTCTGATCCACAAATAAGTGAAACTATATGATAATTGACTCTCTCTGCTTGACTTATTTCACTCAGCATCTCTTCCAGTCTCATCCATGTTGATACAAAAGTTGGGTATTCATCCTTTCTGATGGAGGCATAATATTCCATCATAAAATATATGGACCATATCTTCCTTATGCATTCATCCATTGAAGTGCATCTTAGTTCTTTCCACGGTTTGGCGACTGTGGCCATTGCTGCTATGAACATTGGGGCACAGATGGCCCTTCTTTTCACTACATCTGTATCTTTGGGGTAAATATCCAGTAGTGCAATTGTAGGGTAACAGGGTGGCTCTATCTTTAATTTCTTAGGGAATCTCCACACTGTTTTCCAAAGTGGCTGCACCAACTTACATTCCCACCAATAGTGTAAGAGGGTTCCCCTCTCTCCACATCCTCTCCAACACTTGTTGTTTCCTGTCTTGTTGATTTTGGCCGTTTTAACTGGTGTAAGGCATCTC
This sequence comes from Lontra canadensis, assembly GCF_010015895.1. NCBI lineage: Eukaryota > Metazoa > Chordata > Mammalia > Carnivora > Mustelidae > Lontra > Lontra canadensis. The sequence goes on from NW_022631115.1 coordinate 2,455,421, forward strand.
AATGTAGTTTTGATTTGAATCGCCCTGATTACTAGTGATGATAACATTTCTTCAAGTGTCTGTTAGCCATTTGTATGTCTTCTTTGGAGAAGTGTCTGTTCATGTCTTCTGCCCATTTGTAGATATGATTGTCTGTTTTGTGTGTGTTGAGTTTGAGGAGTTCTTTAGAAATCTTGGATATCAGCCCTTTTTCTGTGGTGTCATTTGTGAATATCTTCTCCCATTGTTTGGGTTGCCTTATTGATTTGTTGACTGTTTCCTTTGTTATGCAGAAGCTTCTGATCTTGATGAACTCCCAAAAGTTCACTTTCGCTTTTGTTTCCTTTGCCTTTGGGAACATATTTTGAAAGAAGTTACTGTGGCTGATGTTGAAGAAGTAACTGCCTGTGTTATCCTCTAGGATTCTGATGGATTCCTGCCTCACATTGAGGTCTTCTATCCATTTGAGTTTATCTTAGTGTATGGTGTAAGAGAATTTTGAGTTTCATTCTTCTATACATAGCTGACCAATTTTCCAAGCACCATTTATTGAAGAGACTGTCTTCTTTTCCACTGTATATTTTTTCCTGCTTTGTCAAAGATTATTTGACCATAGAGTTGAGGGTCCATATCTTGCCTCTCTACTCTGTTCCACTGGTCTATGTGTCTGTTTTTTATGCCAATATCATGCTGTCTTGGTGACCACAGCATTGTAGTAAAGCTTGAAATCCTGCAACATGATGCCCTCAGTTTTGTTTTTCTTTTTCAACATTTCCTTAGTGATTCGGGGTCTCTTCCAGTTGCAATACAAATTTTAGGATTATTTGCTCCAGCTCATTGAAAAATGCCAGTGGAACTTTGATTGGAATGGCACTGAGAGTACAGATTGCTCTGGGCAATATAGACTTTTTAACAATATTTATTTTTCTGATCCATGAGCATGGAATGGTCTTCCATCTTATTGTGTCTTCTTCAATTTCTTTCAGGAGTGTTCTGTAGTTCCTCGAGCACAGATCCTTTACCACTTTGGTTAGGTTTATTCCCAGGTATCTTATGGCTCTTGGTGCTATAGAAAATGGAACTGATTCTCTAATTTCCCTTTCTGTATTTTCATTGTTAGTGTATAAGAAATCAACTGATTTCTGTACATTGACTTTGTATCCTGTCACATTACTGAATGGCTGAATGAGTTCTAGTAGTTTGAGGTGGAGTCTTTGGGTTTTGCATATAAAGTATCATGTCATCTGTGAAGAGAGAGTTTGACTTCTTCATTGCCAATTTGAATACCTTTTATTTTTCTTCATTGTCTGATTGATGTTGCTAGGAATTCTAGTATTATGTTGAACAAGAGTGGTGAGAGTGGGCATCCTTGTCCTGTTTCTGAACTCAAAGGGAAGGCTGTCAGCTTTATTCCATTGAGGATGACATTTGCTGTGGGTTTTTCATAGATAGATTATATGAAGTTGAGGAATGTTCATTCTATCCCTATACTTCGAAGTGTTTTAATCAGGAATGGATGCTGTATCTTGTCAAATGCTTTTTCTGCATCAATTGAGAGGACCATGTGCTTCTTCTCTCTTCACTTATTGATTTGTTCTATCACACTGTTTTGCGAACTTTGAACCACACTTGCAACCCAGGGATGAATCCCACCTGGTCATGGTGGATAATCTTTTTAATGTATTGTTGGATCATATTAGCTAAGATCTTGTTGAGAATCTTAGCATCTATATTCATCAAGGATTTGGTCTGAAATTCTCCTCTTTGGGGTCTTTGCCTGTTTTAGGGATCAAGGTAATGCTGGCTTCATAAAAAGAGTTTGTAAGTTTTCCTTCTGCCTCAATTTTTTGAAACAGCTTCAGGAGAATAGTATTATTTCCTCGTTGAAAGTTCGGTAGAATTCTCCAGGGAATCCGTTAGGTCCTGGGCTCTTGCTTTTTGGGAGGTTTTTTTGTTTTGTTTTGTTTTGTTTTTAAGATTTATTTATTTATTTGGCAGATAGAGACCACAAGTACGCAGAGAAGCAGGCAGAGAGAGAGGAGGAAGCAGGCTCTCTGCTAAGCAGAGAGCCCAATGTGGGGCTCGATCCCAGGACACTGAGATCATGACCTGAGCCGAAGGCAGAGGCTTAACCCACTGAGCCACCCAAGTGCCCCTTTTGGGAGGTTTTTGATCACCGCTTCAATCTCATTACTAGATATTGGTCTATTCAGGCTGTCAATTTCTTCCTGATTCAGTTTTGCAAGTTTATAGGTTTCCACGAATGCGTCTATTTCATCTTGGTTGCTTAACTTATTGGCATATAACTGTTGATAATAATTTCTGATGGTTGTTTCTTTTTTCTTAGTGTTAGTCATGATATCTCCCTTTTCATTTATAATTTTATTAATTTAGGTCTTCTATCTTTTCTTTTGGATTAGTTTGCCCAATGAATTATTAATCTTATTGATTCTTTAAAAAAAAAAAAAACAGCTTCTAGTTCTGTTGATGCATTCTACTGTATCTCTAGTTTCTATCTCATTGATCTCTGCTCTAATTTTTATTATTTCCCTAGTTCTTCTTTGATTTCCTGGTAGATCCAAACATTCTTAAGCAAGGTGATCTTTAGCTTCCAGGTGTTTGAATTCCTTCTGAACTTTTTCTTGTGGTTGAGCTCCAGTTTCAAAGCATTGTGATCTGAAAATATGCAGGGAATAATCTCAATCTTTTGGTATCAGTTGAGCCCTGATTTGTGACCCAGTATGTGGTCTGTTCTGCAGAAGGTTCCATGTATGCACAAGAAGAATGAGTATTCTGTTGTTTTAGGGTGGAATGTTCTGTATATATCTATGAGGTCCATCTGATCCAAGGTGTCATTCAATGTTCTTGTTTCTTTATTATTTTATGCTTGCATGATCTATTACTGAGAGTGGCATGTTAAGATCCCCTACTATTAACGTATTCATATCAATATGACTCTTTATCTTGATTAACAGTTGTCTTATGCAGTTGGCTGCTCCCATATAGAGGGCACAAATATTTACTGTTGTTAGATCTTCTTGGTGGATAGACCCTTTAAGAATGATAGGGGTGCCTGGGTGGCTCAGTGGGTTAAGCCACTGCCTTCGGCTCAGGTCATGATCTCAGGGTCCTGGGATAGAGTCCTGCATCAGGCTATCTGCTCAGCAGGGAGCTTGCTTCCCTCTCTCTCTCTCTCTGCCTGCCTGTCTGTCTACTTGTGATCTCTGTCTGTCAAACAAATAAAATCTTAAAAAAAAAAAAAAGTTAAAAAAAAAAAAGAATGATGTAGTGTCCTTCTGTATCTCGGACTATAGTCTTTAGTTTAAAATCTAATGTATCTGATATGAGAATCGCTACTCCAGCCTTCTTTTGAGGCCCATTGACATGAAAGATGCTTCTCCATCCCTTCACTTTCAGTCTGGATGTATCCTTAGGTTCAAAATGGGTCTCTTGTAGACAACACATGGATGGGTCCTGTCGTTTTATCCAATCTGCAACCCTGTGCCATTTCTCGGGCGCATTTAGGCCATGCACATTGAGAGTGATTATTGAGAGAGAGTTTTTATTGATATCGTGTTTACTGTCAAGTCGTTGTTTCTATAGATTCTCTCCATAAATTTCTGTTCAATGACACTCTTGGGTTCTTTCTTCTTCTATAGAACCCCCCCCCCATTATTTCTTATAGTTCTGACTTCATGGTCACATACATTTTAAACCTTGCTGGTCTTGGAAGCTCTTTATCGCTCCATCCATTTTGAATGTCAGTCTTGCTGGATAAAGTATTCTTGGCTGCATCTTCTTCTCATTTAGTGCCCTGAATACATCTTGCCAGCCCTTTCTGGCTTCCCAGGTTTTTGTGGACAGGTCTGATGTTATTTTGATGGGCCTTTCTTTGTAAGTAAGGAATCTCTTCCCCCTACCTGCTTTCAAGAATTCCTGTCTAAAATTATGGTTTATCATTTTCATAATCAGGTGTCTCAAGGTCTTTCTAGATTCTATAATCTTGGGGCAGACCTTTCTGTCTCTAGGACATGAACGCTGATTCCATTCACCAGATTGAGAAAATTTTCATGGAAAATTTGTTCAACTATATCTTTTAGTCTTCTTTCTTTCTCCACCCCCTCAGGGATCCCAATAATCCTAACATTGGAAAGTTTCATGGCACCATTTATTTTCCTAATTCTGTTTTCATGGCTTCTAAGCTATTTGTTCCAGGCCTCCTCCTGATCCTTTTCCTCTATCAGTTTGTCTTCTAGATCACAAATTATCTTTTGCCTCAGTTACCTTAGCTGATAGATAATTTTGATTAGATTGGAACTCATTGAGAGGATTTCAACATCTTCCCTGGTGGCTTTCACTTCTGCCCTAATCAATTCCATTTTGTCATTAAAGGCACTCTCCAACCTAGTCATTGCCTGGATAATTGTTAGCCGGAATTCCCCTTCCGACATACTGTTTATGTCCATATCCAAGAGCTCTGACAGAGAGGCACAGTCTCTGAATTTTTCCTCTCTTGGGCATTCCTCCTCTTAGTCATTTTGGTGAGAGATGGCTGAAGGGATGTGTAGCTGAATGTATCAACCGTGGTGCAGTCAAGGTGCACTCTGGAACACTCCTGAGCAATTGGGAGTCCCCACCAAAAAGAAAGAAAAAAGAAAAAGGAGACAGAGAGAGAGAGAGAGAGAGGAAAAAAAAAAAAGATAAAAATAAAAGAGAAGACCCAGCCTGAATGAGCCCCAAACTAAGATTTATAAAGTATACAAAGAAAAACGGACAAACAAAAAGACTGACAAAAGTAAATAACAAGAAAAAAAAAAAAAAAAGAAGAAGAAGAACCCAGTCAAAATGAACTCCAGGTATAAGATATATTTACTACCAAAACAAAAACAAATACACAGAAACACTGACAGAAGAAAAAGATGGAAGGGTGATTATAAATTCTCAGTGTGGATGAGGAAGTTTATTTTGATTCTTCCTGGATGTATCTTGATCTTTGTTAAAGGACTCAACTTTCCTGAGATAAGGGGGGATTAAAACTTATTTATATATAGGGGTAGCATTCATTGGGGAAAGGTGATTACCTTGAAGCTTATTTCTATATGAATATTAAAAAAATAAAAAATAAAATAAATTTAAAAATGGAAAAGCAAAAGAAAAAACACAGGTATATGTATCAAAAAAGTTCAAGTTAAAGAGTTATGGATTTTGCTGTGCTGAACATCTCATTGTGATGGTAAATAGGTTAAAAATTATAAAAAATATTGAAAAGAATGAGAATAGTGGGAACAAATATAAAAATAAAAGTTGTATCTATGAAGTAGGGGTGGTTGTCCTCTTGTTTTTGTTTGTTTTGTTTGTTTTTTGGTTGGCTTTCTGGTGGAGGGGTCTACCGCATGGTTTTTCAGGCAGTCTTGGCTAGAGTTTAGTCCTTCTGCCCCCTTTCAAGGGGCTGGGCTCTGAGAAAACCGGTTTTTCAGGCCCTTGTTCTCTAGAGGGTTTTTTTTTTTTTTCCTTTCTTTTTTTCTTTTTGGTTTTCCCCGCTCCTGTTGGCAGCTTTTGGTGATTCTTTGGAGGATTAGAGTAAAGTAAACATCCATCTCAGAGAGAAGCCTCAGTCTGTTTCCCTCTGGGTGCTCCAGAGCACATAAATTCCCCCTCTACTGCTGGCAGAGCATGTTCCCAGTCACAGTCTCAGGGGTCAGAGGAGCTCCCTCTTGTACCCAAAACCATGAAAAGTATGAGTCCAGAGAGCTGGCTTCCAGTGGCTGCCTCCATGTGGCTATCCGGGCAGGTCCAGACCACCAGAGAGGTCCCAACCAGAGATAGCACACTGAGATTTTCATGCTGGTTGGGGCCGGGAGTCCTCAGACTCTTCCAGTCCTAGAGAACACCAGCCAGTACCTGCACAGACCTCTCTTAGGGGAGGGTGTGGGGCGCGACTCAGACCCCCATCATGCAGCACGCATGCAGAGTGCAAAAGACTGTGGTTCTAGAGAGTTCCAGCTAGCATTCATACCAGACTCTCATGCACACTGCCACCCAGACACTCTCACACACACTGGTTGGCTCAGGGACTACAGCCTGGCCTCTTGACTGCACTCTCTCTGGCTCAGCGCCAGCAGTGGCCATCCTGGGTCCATGGGCTTAAGCCCCTGTCCCTACGACCTGATCCCATCAAATTCCCCTTAAGATCTTTTGCTCTTTTTGAGTGCTTTCAAACAGATTCCAAGTTAATGCTGGTTCTCGATCACAGGGCACTCTCATATTGGGGTATTAATTTCCAGTGGGTGGCTTCTGGTGGCTACCTCCCCTTTTGTTTATCTTCTGATATCAGTCCAATGTTCCCACTCCACTTTACCTGTTCACTGGTGTCTTTTGTCCCCTTAGAGATCCACAAGTGTATAATTCTAATCTCAGGCTGATGTCATGGGTGATCAGAGTTCTTTGGTAGATAATCAGCTCACTTTAGGGGACCAGTTGGAACAGCACCTCCTACTTCTCCACCATCTTATCTCCCCCTAGCTCCAATGTGGTTTTAAGTACATTCATATAGCTCTAGCTCCAATGTAGTGTTATCTCTCCAAGCTCACTACAGAGCATCTTTGACCAAGTCTGTCACAGACCTCCCTGGTATGCCTCCCCATCTGCTGCTCTATACTCCATTCCCCACAAATGAACATAGATTTCTTGCCTGCCAGAGCTCAGGCACAACCAGTAAAATCAAGATGTGTAAATATAAGATGAATAGAAGACCATTCTTAAGATATAAAATTACCAATTTGCCTGCTATTCCTTCACCACCACATTCAATAAATAAAAATGGCCTTGACTTCTGTCTTAACAACTGACTTCTCACTCAAATGAAAATTTGTCAGTAAATATGCCACCTGATAGGAACTATTTTTCAAGCGATCAAATAGTGATATCATTATTTGATTTATTTGCAAACTTTATCAATGGTGAATGTTCTTTCTTCAAAACAGTTTAGCCATTACCTAACTGTAAAGCCATTAAGAAATGTTTATTGGGTTGTAGTTTTAAACAAAATAAAAAATAAAAAAATAATTGTAGACCTCAGCAATAATTACAAAAAATAACAACTGTTATCAAGGTAAATAACAAAAGGACATCAATACTGACTAAATCAGTAAGATAAGCTTAAAACTATTATAGTAAGTGAAACTGACTCTGTTTAGGAGGTATAAGTGTATTTCATTGACTTTTCATCTTATATATTTAACAATGATGTAATGATTGTTTATGCATCTGAATTCTAATGATTATGTTGTTATCCATTACTATTTTTTACGTCAGTCAATTAGAATTCTAGCCTTGGCTTTGTAAATACCAAGTGTATAATTTAGAACAATTTGTTAAGCTTTTCTGAATTTCAATATCTTCATCTATAAATGCTTACTTACCAGTGTCGTTGGGAGATACTCAATAAATATCCATTATGTTTATATCTAAGCAAGTACTGAGATAACTTTAAAGTTGAAGTTTTCATATTAAACCACAATTAGCATTTTTAATAATTTATGTCAATTTTTTTACTCCCCAGTTTTCTCTATTTTCTTGTGGTTTTTTTTTTCATCCCTAATCTACTGAGCACATTTTTGTTAGACTATTACAGATATAGACTGTTCCCCTTACTAGCCATAAACAATTGGATAAGGAAAGAGAGGCAGAATGAGGTAAGGTTTCTTCACCTTGTGGTCTTTTAATATCCAACTGAAAGAATTATTTTTTTGAAGTAGTTTCACTGTGTATTTTCTAGCAACATTTTTTTGTCACGTGTATTGCTGCTATCATATTTGTGATATTATGTAAAGTGCCTTTCATTCATTTGTAGTTGAAAAAAAATGAGAAGAAACCTGTTTGTGGGTTGACTAATATGTTAAGCATTTCAAAAAATTTTCTCAATTAATAATTGAAATAGTCTAGATAATTCGACAAACTGTTTTTTTTTCTCCAAAGGAAATGTTCTTTCCATAACTCTAAACTAATTTTGATTTTGATTTCAATGGAAGGATGCTTTATCATTTTTTAAAGACTTATCTATTTGTTTATTTATTTACTTGAGACACAGAGAGAGAGAATGAGGTGGGTGGAGAGGCAGAGGAAGAAACAGAATCTCTGCTGAGCAGAGAGCCTAATGCAGGGCTAGATCCCATGACCCTGAGATCATGACCTGAACCCAAGGTAACCATTCAATCAATTGGGTCACCCAGGCACCCATGCTTAATCATTTTTTATATGATTCAGAGAATTATAAAAATTATAATTGGCACAGGCACTCTTATGCACAAATATTCATTATTTCATTATTATTTACTGAGCACTTATAATATGTCAAGTATTTGATCTGATTTAAATGTTTTATCTCACTTCAGTTTCAAAATCAACCCATTAAGGTGGTATTGCTTTTCTTCTCATTTTGCAGAGGATAGTTATTTTAAAAGTAAATATATGAACATCTAAAAAAAAAGTAAATAAAAGAAATGACTCACTGGGAAATAATACAACCTGTTCAAACTCATATAGACAATAAATAATAGATCATACTCTGAATGACAGTGCCATGCTGCCAACAGTAAATGAGTCTATTTTCTTATTTTCAGATTCTTTTAATAACCAGAAATTTTATTATTTTACTTATGGTGTTGCAGATAACTATTAAAAATATGTAAAATACACTGTCTTATCCAAGACAACAAAATAAAAAGAAAAGAAATAAGAAAGAAATACTACTACCCTACAATCAAGAAAATTTGATAATTGTCCTGCTTCAGTCAGTAAAAAAAAAAAAAAAAAAAAAAAATGATGATGGGAAATTAATTAAATAAAATTCATTAAAATAAAGAAGCTGACCAGGTCATGCCCATAGTCCTCTCCAGCTCTAAAATTTAGGATTCCCTCTCTTTGGTCCCTGAAAATTATGTAGCTTTATAAAAGCCTAGTATTGTTGAAAAGATTATCCATATAATCAGTCCTCCAATGAAGACAGGGATTTCAACATCCCAGAAATTTTCCCTTTATCATCAATCAACCACTCTCATCTTTCTCAATCATCAGTCTAGCCTCTGTCCCTATAGAAATTTATATAAATGAAAATATGTAATGCATACTCTTTTATGTTTACTTTACTTACTCAATATAATGTCAGTGACGTTAGTCTATATCAATGCATGCATTACCAATAGATGCATTAAAAAAAAAAACTGTCCATTTGTAACAGTTTATTTTTTTTTTCTTTTTACATTGTATATTAGCTCAGGATGCTGTAAAAAATTAAAAAAAAATAGGCTGGGTGCCTTACATAACAGAAATTCATTTTCTCAGAATTCTGGAGGATGAAAGCCCAAGGTCAGAGCACTAGCATCATCAGTTCTTGGTAGACATTTTTTCTGGCTTAAAGATGACTGCTTTCTTATTGTTTGCTCACAAAGCAGAGAGAGTGAGATCTCTGGTGGCTCTTCTTATGTGGACATCAGTCATATAGGAAAAGGGCCCCCCTCACATAAGAACCTGATTTCCTTCATTATCTCCTAATTGGCTCTATCTCCAAAAGCAGTCACATTGGGGGCTGGGATTCAACAAAATTTGGGGGACATAATTCAATACATAGCGCATATTGACCAACAGGTGGTTTCTAGTTTGGAGTGATTTTGATCAAAATGCTATTAACAATCCTGTCCAAATCTTTTTTGGGACACATGTTTTCATTGATTTTAGATCCATTCAAGAAGCAGAATTTGTAAGTTGCTAGTTCTTAAGACAGTATATATTTATGATTACTGAAAAACTACCAAATTTCTTTCCAAGGTACCATTTTATACTCTAATCAACAATTTTAATAAGGTCAGCTGTTTAAAGTTCTCAAAAACCTTTTCATTATTCAGACTTTTAACTGTTATCCATTCTCGTGAAAGTGATGTGATATTAAATTGGGGGCTTTCTTTTCATTTACTTGATCTCTGAAGAAGGTGAGCATCTTTCCAAGTATACTTTGGTTGCTTATATATCTTCTGTGAGGTTTCTCTTCACATTTTAACACATTCTAATTGGGATTTTTTTTTTACTACTTTAATTGAATTCTTTTCTGAATATTTTTGAATATTTTTATTCTAGATACAGACTGTATGTCAGATATGTGTACATGAATATTTTCCCCAAATTTTGGTTTACTCAGTTTATTTCTTTTTCAAGTTTTTATTCAAATTCTAGGTAGTTAACATATGGTGTAATATTGGTTTCAGGTGTAGAATTAGTGGTTCATCATCTACATATAACACTCAGCACAAGTGCCCTCTTTAATACCCATCATTCATTTAACCCATACCCCACCCACCTTCCTTCCATCAACCCTGTTTGTTCTCTATAGTTAAGAGTCTGCTTTATAGTTTGCCTCTCTCTTTTTCTCATCTTATGTTCAACTGCTTTATTTCTTAAGTTCCACATATGAGTGAAATCATATGGTACTTGTCCTTCTCTAACTGACTTATTCACTTAGCATGATACTCTCTGGCTCTACCCCTGTCATTATAAATGGCAAGATTTCATGTTTTTTGATGGGTAATATTCCATTGTGTATATATACCAAGTGGCATATATCCACTCATCAGTCAATAGACATTTGTGTTCTTTCCATAATTTGACTATTGTTGATAATGCTGCTATAAACATCAGGGTGCATGTATCCCTTTCAATCTGTATTTTTGTAATACAGGGTCAGTACCTAGTAGAGCAGTTGTTGGGTCATAGGGTAGGTCTATTTTTTAACCATTAAATGAAACAACAGATATTAGTGAGGATATTGCTAAGGGGGGATCTTTGTGCCCTGTTGGTGGGAATGCAAACTGGTACAGCCACTCTGGCAAACAGTATGAAGATTCCTTACAGTTTAAAATTATCTTTTTGAGGCTTGGTTTTAGAATTTCTTAGTGCCTTCAATAGCTGTTATTTTGTATAGTCTCTTATTCTTCAGTGTGGTTATTCTACTATTTGAATACTTTATGTATGTAGTAAGATCTTCCCACTCTGGCTGGTCTGAAACTCCAATGTTTCCCAATGTGCACAGCTTCTAGAATTTTCATTCCACTGTCAATCCAAGCAGCTGCACCTATATGATCAAATGACTCAGCCAAGGGTCCTTGAGGAGCTCTCATACAGATTTCTATCTTTCCCTCTTCTAACTCTGGTCCTTCTCTAATAAACTCCCCTACCAAATCTAGGTAATTCAGAGCCCCACCAATGATTTCTGTCTCCTCAGTAGAGTTGGATTATCACACTTTTCTCATATTCCCTGTCTATGCATTGTTTCAATTCCAGGAAATTTTATCTGTTTAGAGATTCAAAGCATATATGGCTTTCACCTCATGAATTTCCCTTCTTATAGTCCTGTGCTTATAATTTTTTAAGGTCTTTAGCTTTCAAGTGTTTGAATTTCTTTCAAACTTTTTCTTGTGATTAGGTTCCAATTTCAAAGTACTGTCACCTAAGAATATGCAGGGAATAATCTCAGTCTTTTGGTACTGCTTGAGACCTGATTTGTGATCCAGTATGTAGTCTATTCCAGAAAAAGTTCCATGTGTGCTTGAGAAAAATGAGTATTCTGTTGTTTTAGGGAGGGATGCTTTTTATATATTTATGAGATCCATCTGGTCCAGTGCATCATTCAAAGCTCATTTATTTGTTGGTTTTCTGCTCAGATGATTTGTCTATTCCTGAGAGTGGGTTGTTGAGGTCTCCTACTATTGATGTATTATTATCAATATGTCTATTTTGGTTAACAGTTGGTTTATATAGTTGACTGCTCCCATTTTTTAAAAATATTTTATTTATTTATTTGACAGAGATCACAAGTAGGTAGAGAGGGAAGCAGAAAGGGAATCAGGGGGGAGGGAAGCAGGTTCCCCACTGAGCAGAGAGCCCAATGTGGGACTCAATCCCAGGACCCTGGAATCACGACCTGAACTGAAGGCAGAGGCTTTAACCCACTGAGCCACCAGGCACCCCAACTGCTCCCATGTTGGGGCAGAGATATTTATAATTGTTAGATTTTCTTGTTGTACAAACCCTTTAAGAATGATATAGTGTCCTTTCATTTCTCTAGCTACAATCTTTAACTAAAAATCTAATTTGTCTGACATGAGATTTGGCACCACCCCCTCCCCCCAAAAAAAGAAAGAATGTTTGGGTCAATGATAAAATCAAAGAAGAACTTAAACAATTTGTGGAAACCAATGGGAATGAAAACACCTTGGTCTAAAACGTATGGAATATGGAAAAAACAGTCCTAAGGGAGAAATACATAGCAATCCAGGCCTCACTCAAAAAAATAAAAAATCCCAAATACACAAACTGTGTTTACACCTTAAAGAATGGAGAATGAAAAACAAATTAAGCCTAATCCATGCATGAGAAGGGAAATACTTAAGATTAGAGCAGAGATAAATGAATTAGAAAACAAAAATACTGTAGAACACATCAGTGAAGCTAGAAGCTGGTTATTTGAAAGAATTAATAAGATAGATAAAACACTGGCCAGATTTATCCAAAAGAATTAGAGATAGGACTCAAATTAATAAAATTCTGAATGAGTTAGACCATGTTAGCCCACAACTAACACTAAAGAAATAGAAACAATTATTAGAATTATTATCAAGAATTATATGACAATAAATTAAGCAACCTGGAAGAAATGGATGCCTTCCTGGAAATCTATAAACTACCAAGACTGAAACAGGAAGAAATTCACAACCTGAATAGACCAATAACAAGTAATGAGATTGAAGCAGTGATCAAAAACTTCCCAAATAAGAGTCCAGGACCTGAAGGATTCCCTGGGGACTTCTACCAAACAATAAAAGAAGAAATAATAACTATTCTCCTGAAGCTGTTTCAAAAAATAAAAGCAGAAGGAAAGCTTCCAGAGTCATTCTATGAAGCCAGCATTACCTTGATCCCAAAATCAAGCAAAGACTCCATCAAAAAGGAAAAATTGAGACCAATATTCATGATGAATATGGATGCCAAATTCTCAACAAGATCCTAGCTAACAGGATCCAACAGTACATTAAAAGGATTATCTTCCATAACCAGTTGAGATTTATCCCTGGGATGCAAGGGTGATTCAACATTTGAAAATCAATCAAAGAGATAGAGCAAATCAAGAGAAGAGAGAAGAACCACATGGTCCTCTCAATATATGCAGAAAAAGCATTTGACAAAATATAACATCTTTTCCTGAATAAAATTCTTCAAACTATAGGGATAGAGAGAATATTCCTTAATTTCATAAAATCCACCTATGAAAAACTCACAGGAAATATCATTGTCAAGGGGAAAAGCTGACAGCCTTTCCCTTAAGATCAGGAACACAACAAGGATGCCCACTCTCACCACTATTGTTTAACATCATACCACACGTCCTAACAACAGCAATCAGACAACAAAAAGAAATAAAATGTATTCAAATTGGCAGAGAAGAAGTCCCACTCTCTCTTTGCAGATGACATGATACTTTATGGGGAAAACTCAAAAGACTCGACCCCAAAATTACTGGAACTCATACAGCAAATCAGTAATGTGGCAAGATACAAAACCAATACACAGAAGTCAGATGCTTTCTTATACGGTAACAATTTAACTGTAGGAAGAGAAATTAGAGATTTGATTCCATTTACAATAGTACCAAAAAACGTTAGATACCTTGGGATAAACCTAACCAAAAAGGTAAATAATCTATACTCCAGAAACTACAGAACACTCATGAAAGCAATTGAAGAAGATACAAAAAGATGGAAAAACATTCCATGTTCATGGGTTGGAAGAATAAACATTGTTAAAATTCCACTGGCATTTTTCAAAGAGCTGGAGCAAATAATCCTAAAATTTGTATGGAACTATAAAAGATCCCAAATCGCTAAGGAAATTTTGAAAAACAAAAACAAACCTGAGGGCATCACGTTGCCTGATTTCAAGATATATTACAAAGGTGTGATCACCAAGACAGCATGGTACTAGCACAAAAACAGACACATACACCAATGGAACAGAGTAAAGAGTCCAGATATGGTCCCTCAACTCTATGACCAAATAATCTTTGACAAAGCAAGAAAGATATCTAGTGGAAAAAAGACAGTCTCTTCAATAAATGGTGCTGGACGGCTATGTATAGAAGAATGAAACTTGATGATTCTCTTACACCATACACAAAGATAGACTCAAAATGGATGAAAAACCTCAACATGAGGCAGGAATCTATCAAAATCATAGAGGAGAACATAGGCAGTAACCTCTTCGACATCAGCCACAGCCACTTCTTTTGAGACATGTCTCTAAAGGCAAAGGAAACAAAAGCAAAAATGAACTTTTGGGACTTCATCAAGATCAAAAGCTTCTGCACAGCAAAGGAAACAGTCAACAAAACAAAGAAGCAACCCACGGAGTGGGAGAAGATATTTGCAAATGACACTACAAAGGGCTGATATCCAAGTTCTATAAAGAACTTCTCAAACTCAACACTCAAAAAATAATCAAGTCAAAAAATGGGCAGAAGACATGAACAGATACTTCTCCAAACAAGACATACAAACAGACACATGAAAAAATGTTCATCATCATTAGCCATCAGGGAAATTCAAATCAAAACCACATTGAGATACCATCTTACACCAGTTAGAATGGCAAAAACTGACAAGGCAAGAAACAAAAGATATTGGGAGAAGTTATGGAGAGAGGGGAACCCTCTTACACTGTTAGTGAGAATGCAAGTTGGTGCGATCACTTTTGAAAACAGTGTGGAGGTTCTTGAAAAAATTAAAAGTAGTTACCTTTGACCCAGTAATTGCACTACTGCGTATTTACCCTAAGAAGGGCCATATGCACCCTAATGCATGTAGTGAAAAGAAGGGCCATATGCACCCTCATGTTTATAGCAGCAATTTCCACAACAGCCACACTATGGAAAGAGATGAGACACCCTTCAACAGACAAATAGATAAAGAAGATGTTGTCCATATATACAATGGAATATTACTCAGCCTTCAGAAAGGATGAATATGCAACTTTTACATCAACATAGATGGGACTGGAGGAGATAATGCTGAGTGAAATAAGTCAAACAGAGAAAGTCAATTATCATATGGTTTCACTTATTTGTGGAACATAAAGAATAGCCTGGAGGACATTAGAAGTAGGAAGGGAAAAGTAAAGGGGAGGAATCGGAGGATAAATGAACCGTGAGATAATATGGACTCCATGAAACAAACTGAGGGTTTTAGAGGGGAGAGGAGTAGGTGGATGGGTTAGCTCAGTGATGGGTATTAAGGAGTGCAGGTATTACATGGAGCACTGGGTATTATATGCACACAATGAATCATGGAACACTACTTCAAAAACAAATAATGTACAGTATGGTGACCAACATAACATAATAAAAAAAAAAGTTGACTCCAAATTCTGAGGGATCTTGGAATGTCTTTAAATTCCAATAAATTAAAAAAATAATAATAATAAAGAAAAATAAAAGTAGTGTTTATGAATAGCATTATGCAATCATTTATTTATTCTTTTTTTTGGCAATTTGATTTTGGAGTAATTTCTTAGACTTTCTTAGAAGTGGGAATGCCAGAATAATGGGTGTATATATATGTATATATATATATATTTAATAATTTTATATAATATAATATAAATACATAATTTTATTAGATATGACAAATTCTCTTTCATTTGTGGTACCAGTTTTATTTTGCATTCCCACTAGTGGTATGTAAGAGATAAACACACTTTGTGGAAAGCCCATTTATATTTCAAAATCAATTGTGAGGGGAGGGAGAAAAATGGTTGAGAAGTAGGAGACACTGTTTCAACTGATTCCCTAAAGTGAGCTGATTATCAACCAGATCACTCTGAACACACATTAAATCACCCTGAGATGTAGGATTATACACTTCTGGATCTCTACAGGGGTAGAAGATGCCAGTGGAAAGGTAAAGCTGAGTAGGAACAGAGTGGGAACATTTGACTGATATCGGAAGATAAACAAAAGGGGGAGGGAGCCACCAGAAGCGACCCATTAGAAAGTAATACCCCAACACAGGAGTGTCCTGTGATTGAGAACCAGAATTAACTGGAGTCTGGTTAAAAGCACTCAAAAAAGAGCAAAAGATCTTAAGGGAAAGTTCGTGGAATCTGGCAGCTGGGGACACAGACCCAGGATGCCCACCACTGGTGCCCTGCCAGAGAGAGTGTGGTGAAGCATCCAGGCCTTGGTCCCTGAGCCACTGGTGTGTGTGAGAGCATCTGGGTGGTGATGTGCATGAGAGAGAGTCTGTTGTGGACGCCAGCTGGCACTCTCTAGAACCACAGCCTTTTGCACCCTGCAAGTGCACTGGGTGACCATGGTCTGAGTTATGCTCCACACCCTCCCCTGAGTGAGGCCCATGCAGGGGCTAGCCAGTGCTTTCTAGGACCAGCAAGAGTCTGAACGCTCCCAGCCCCTGCCAACAGGAAAATCAGAGCATGCTTTCTCTGATTGGGATCTCTCTGGTGGTCTGGACATGCCCAGACAGCCATGGCAAAGGCAGCCTCTGGAAGCCAGCTCTCTGGACGAATACTGCTTGCATATTAGTAGTACCAGGGTACAAGCAACCCCAGAGACTGTGGCTGGGGATGTGCCCTGCTGGTGGGAGGTAATAGAGGGGGAGTTTATGTGCTCTGGAGCACCCAGAGAGGAAGAGACTGAGTCTTCTCTCTGAGACAGATATCTGTGAAGTTTGCTTTCCTCTCAACCCCTGAAGAACTGCCAAAATCTGCCAAGGGAGAAAAAAAGAAAAAAAAAAAAAAACCTCTAGAGAACTAAAGTCTGACATACTGGTTCTCTCAGAGCCAAGCCCCTTGATAGGGGGCAGGAAGACTCAAATCTAGCAAGACTGCCCGAAAACCACGCAGCAGGCCCCTCCCCCAGAAAGCCAGCAAAAAAGAAAGAAAGAAAGAAAGAAAGAAAGAAAGAAAGAAAGAAAGAAAGAAA